>NC_135541.1:1825089-2119379 GCF_045843805.1 Urocitellus parryii
CCTGTCTCCTCTCCTGTCTCCTCTCCTCCTCTCCTGTCTCCTCTCCTCCTCTCCCTCTCCTCCTCTTCCCCCCTCTCCTCCCTCTCCTATCTCCCTCCTCCTCTCCTGTCTCCTCCTCTCCTGTCTCCCTCTCCTCCTCTCCTGTCTCCTCTCCTGTCTCCTCTCCTGTCTCCTCTCCTCCTCTCCTGTCTCCTCTCCTCCTCTCCTGTCTCCCCTCCTCCTCTCCTGTCTCCTCTCCTCCTCTCCTGTCTCCTCTCCTCCTCTCCTGTCTCCCCTCCTACTCTCCTGTCTCCTCTCCTCCTCTCCTGTCTCCTCTCCTGTCTCCTCTCCTCCTCTCCTGTCTCCTCTCCTCCTCTCCTGTCTCCCCTCCTCCTCTCCTGTCTCCTCTCCTCCTCTCCTGTCTCCTCTCCTCCTCTCCTGTCTCCCCTCCTACTCTCCTGTCTCCTCTCCTCCTCTCCTGTCTCCTCTCCTGTCTCCTCTCCTCCTCTCCTGTCTCCTCTCCTCCTCTCCTCCTCTCCTCTCCTCCTCTCCTATCTCCCCTCCTCCTCTCCTGTCTCCTCTCCTGTCTCCTCTCCTCCTCTCCTGTCTCCCCCCCTCCTCTCCTGTCTCCCCTCCTCCTCTCCTGTCTCCCCTCCTCCTCTCCTGTCTCCTCTCCTCCTCTCCTGTCTCCCCTCCTACTCTCCTGTCTCCTCTCCTCCTCTCCTGTCTCCTCTCCTCCTCTCCTCTCCTCCTCTCCTCTCCTCCTCTCCTATCTCCCCTCCTCCTCTCCTGTCTCCTCTCCTGTCTCCTCTCCTCCTCTCCTCTCCTCCTCTCCTGTCTCCTCTCCTCCTCTCCTGTCTCCTCTCCTCCTCTCCTGTCTCCTCTCCTCCTCTCCTCTCCTCCTCTCCTATCTCCCCTCCTCCTCTCCTGTCTCCCCTCCTGTCTCCTCTCCTCCTCTCCTCTCCTCCTCTCCTGTCTCCCCTCCTCCTCTCCTGTCTCCCCCAACCCCGAGTCCATCAGCCTGGCCCCCACCCTTGGACAGGCAGCTTGCGGGAGCACAGCTGGAGACAGTGTGGAGCTCAGCTGAGGATGTTCTAGAGACCGCCTGCCGGGGAGAGCAGGGCTGGGGCGCGCTGACCTGTGCTCAGAGACCCTCTGCGAAGGCCAAGCTGCCCCACGCCTCCCAGGGTCAAGCTAGAGTGGGCCACGGAGGGAGCGGCAGGCGGGGAGTGGGAGCTCGGGGCCCCTCTCCCTGCCTCCATGCTCAAGGCCTCTATCTCTTGGGGATCTTTCTGTCTGGTCTTGATCTTACTGACAGATTGCCAGCGCTGGTGGGGTGGGGTTGCAGGGGCTGCCCAGTGCTGGCCAGCACTTCCGCCGTGGGCCTCTGAGATCCTTGCCAAGCAAGGCGCCCCCCGTGCCTCCCAGCACAGCCGGGCACAGGGCTCCCTGTGCAGCCCCTCCCTCCCCCTGCACAGCCCCAGGGTGCCTCCCGCCAACATCAGGTTCTGAGTCCTCTGAGGCAGTTTGGGGGGTGGAGATTAGACTGTGAGGTGCACACGGGGTAAGGAACACCCTGAGGGTCTGGGTACCCCAAGGACCTCAAGTCCCCCCACCAGAGCAGCCTGGGGCTGGGAAGGCGGAGCCTCGCGGGTGAGGTGGGGCAGGAACGTGGCAGCTGGGGTGGCAGTGGGACAAGTCCTCCCTACCTTGGCAGGTCTTGCCGTCACCCTGCAGCTGGTGGCCAGGGGGGCAGCGGCAGTAGAAGCCGCCCACCGTGTTACAGCACAGGCCCTCACAGCCTCCGTTGGCACTGGTGCACTCGTCCACATCTGCAAGGGGAGAAGCCAAAGACGCTCAGGGTCCCCGGGCCTCGGAGCACATTGTCCAGCCAGGTAGGCCTCACGGGAGACCCACTGTGCGGCCTGAGCCACGCTGCCCAACAGGGGAACACACTCAGATGCCACGAGTTTGCAGATGCCATCTGGGCAGCCTGGCAGAGGAGGTCTGCCCCATGAGAGCAGCCACACGGGGTCTGAACCCCAGAAGGCAGCTCAAGCTGTCGGCTGCAGCTTCAGGTTCTCCAGGGAAACCAAGCTGCCCTCATCTCGGAGGCCAGCAGGGGCCCCCACAGTCACCCTCACAGCTGCCTGGGACCCATCGTGAGAGCTCCAGGCCCAGCCTCCCCTCATGGGTCAGTTAGACTCACGGGGCCTTGGGTCAGACCTGGGGCAGGCCAAGAGCCGTGACACGCAGCCCGGCCGCCCACTGCAGAACCCCCACTCTTCCTGCCCGTGCAGGTGCAGAGGTGGGCAGAGCCTCCGCAGCAGGCACCTGGCTGGCAGGGATGCAGGGACTCAGTCCCGGGCAGGGCAGCACCACTGCCTCCCCACACCTCTGACTCAGCCAGTCAGGGGCCAGGGGACCAAGGCTGCTCTCAGGGAAAGTCAGGTGTCCCTAGGACACTTCACACCTGTGTAGACCTCATATCTGTGTAGACCTGCCCAACACAAGGTCCAGGTACTCCTGCCCACCCACCTCTAGATGCCAGAGTCCCCGGTTCCCCCCGGCTCTATGGGAAACAGAACTGGAGCGGGGCTCAGAGCAAGTAGGGACCCTGACTCGCCCCAAGCACAGATGGCCAGATGGCCAGATGGCCAGGCATGTGCCCCCTCGTCAGGTGCCGCTGCTGGCGGGGGAGCCAGACCCCTCCTGGACACACATGAGAAGCTCACGGAGCTGGGTACCAGCTGGGTCCCAGGCCTGACCCAGCCCCAGGCTCCCCCCGGGCCTGGCATCTCTCTCTGCACCTCCTCAGAAGGGTCCCTGGAAGCCCCCGGCTGGGCTCAGGGTCTCAGGGATGGCCACAATCCCGTGAGAAAAGCTGTGGCCCGACAGCAGGCAGCAGTCTCTGGTGGCTGAGACAAGCGGCCAGCCCAGCCTCAGAGGTTGACAGTGGGAATTCCTGGGAATTCCTAGAGTTCCGCAGGGCGGGACAGAGGCCTTAGCACAGAGGTCAGAGCCGGGTGCTCAGGGAGGGTGCCAGGGCCCCGCCTAGGGAGGCAGCCCAGAGGCCAGCCCAGCAGCCTGGGAGGGGCCTGTCCTGACATTCAGGAGCCACAGAAGGCAAGTGGCCAGGTGGGCGAGGTCAGGGACCCCGAAAGTCATCTCACAGTGCTGGCACGGCTGGGCTCCTGCAGCCCACAGGAGCACTGGGCCACTCCATCAGGGCAGGACAACCTCACGGGTCCCTGCCACGATCCTGGGGGGCACCAGGGTGAGAGGCTGCAGGCCACAGCCTCAGGGTTCCCCTCACCCACAGGAGAAGTCCTCTGCCTGGCACAGCACCGTTGGGGCCACAGGCCTGGTACTCAGGATGAAACCTTCTGCCCTGTCACCGTCAGAGCTGCTGGGGTCCCCCTCTTCCCCTGCCTAGGCGTATCCATGCTGGGCACCCCCACTCCTGGGACGGGCTGAGCCCTGCTCTGAGAGCCCGCAGCCCTGTGACTCTGCTCTGGGTGATGTGCCCAGATGTGCCTGCAAGCCCCAGGGCAGGGATGGGCTGGTACCTGGCCCAGGCCGCGGGGCCACAGGAAATCCTCCAGGACGGGAGCCAGAACAGCCTTCCTGGAGGAGCCTCACCCCAGGAAGTGGCAGTCCTCAGCACACACTGGGGGCCAGGGAGCAGGCAGAGCCAAGCACTGGGCTGGTAGGGTGGGGACACCGAAGGAAGCCCAGCTACCATCAGGGCACGGGGAAGGAACAGAGAGGGAGAGCGGGCATGCGTGGGGGTCGGTCATGGAAGGACCCACACTGCACTTCAGGTTCAAAGTTCCCTGCTCAGTGGGGTTTGACACCTGCACCCCAACCCCACACACCTTTGGAGACCCATCCTTCCCCCGGGGCACCTAGGCACGCGGTCTGTCCATCGCCTGATCCCCCCAGAACGTGGGCTCCTGGAGGGCAAGATTTCCATCTTCTTTGGCTTAACTCCAACAAAATGGAGTTGCTTGTGTCAAGCCCTAAAACACACAGCTAGGGGTGGTGATGGAGAGGACCAGATAACAGCAAGCAGAGGCCCCGCACAGGCCCGCTGCCCCGTGACTACCCTCCCAGACCTCAGGCCGGACTGGCCTTGTTCATCCCGTGGCCAAGGGTTACTGCCCAAAGACCCTCGAACTGCCCTCGCCAGCTGCCTCTAGGCGCTCCCTCGCCTCCGCCTCCCTGAACGCACACTCAGCCCCCGGCAGAGCCCCCTGTGTCCAGCACAGAGCACGTTCCCCGGAGAATCCCTCAGACCACGCCAAGTGCACGAAGCCAGTTCCGGAAGATCACATACCGCACGACTCTTCAGCGAATGTCCAGAAGGAACGAGTCCATGGTGAGCGCTGGCCCAGGCTGGGAGTGAGGGTGATGGGCGGGGTCTGCACCATGCAAACACTCTGGGAGTAGACAGAGGGGACGGTGACACTGCACAGAGGATGTGCCAGCACCACCGAAGCACGCGTGCCACCGTGACTTTCACCTCCATGTCCACCAACAGCAGCCCTCAGACAGAGCCACACCCCGCGTCTCCAGGGGCCTTGGTACAGAGGGAGGGCTGCCCAGACCCCTGCAGGCCCGCTCTGGCCCCATCCCAGGGGTCCTTGCTCAGAGGCAGCAACTCCACCAATGTCATTAGTACCAGCCGCCAGCAGCCTGGGCCAGGGCCCCAAAGACCATGCCCTCAGCGAACCCGGCAGCCACGGGCATCCTGAGGGGCAGGAGGAGGCCCATACCCAAGGTCAGGGGGTCCACTCAAAGTGGGTGTCCACTCAAAGTGGGTCAGCTACCTGGTATGAATGGGGGCTGGGATTTGAGGGGCCCACCATGGCCGTGGCAGGCCCTGTGAGCCTCGGAGCCCCCAGGGTGAGGCAGATGAGGAAGAGCCCGCGGAACCCACCTCAAAGAGCCACTGCCCAGTCGCAGGGCTGGAGCCCCACCAGGTAGTACCCCCTCCTGGCAGTGAGCCCAGACTCAAGCCCGCCATGCCCTGCAAGCCCCTCCACACAGTTAGATGCCACAAGGCTCCTGCTGGGGTACACCCCTCCCCCTGTGCTGGTGACAGAGACGTCCAACAGCCAGGGCCAGCCAGGGCCAGTCCACACCCTGGGGACAGGAAAGAGGCTGGTCCCCCTCAGCCATGGTGAACCGCCAGGGGAGGGATACCAGGAGTGGCAGGGCCTGGAAGAGGTGTGACATGGGAGTCCCCAGGAGTCAAGAGGCGGGATCAGGCCCTGGGTGGGGCACTCTGCGTGGGCCTCTGCCCTGAGCAGTGTTCCCTCAGAACAGAGGCCAGCAAGGATCAGGGACAGCTAGAGTCCCCCCTTCCCTGTGCCCTGACAGGGAATCAGGTGTCACAGCTGGCTGACTTGACACCCCAACTCCGGGGGACCTGCATCACCATGGCCCACCCAGGATAGGGCACAGTGGCTCCCACCCTCCCCTCGTACCCCCTGCCCTCAGGCACATGGTCCTGCAGGCCAGACTGAGAGCCACTCGGGAACTCGAAGGGGCCGAGGCCAGAGCCCCAAAGGCTGCAGCTCCCACCAGGAGACAAGCCTTCTCCGGAGGCCGGGCCGGGAGCTGGGGACTCCCCCTCCCTCCCACTCCTTGTAAGGCAGGTCCTGAGGGCCAAGCTCCCTTCTAGGTCCACACTCCACACAGCAGCACTGGGCTCTGAGCCAGCCACAGTCAGGGACCCTTCTCTGGACGGGTCTGCAGCTCCTTCCTTGGGACCCCTGCTTCTGTGACTCCAAGCCTGGCCACTCAGCCTGAGCTCGGGGCCACCTGGGCTGCCAGCAGATGTTCTGTGCTCTCCAGGCCCTGGGGACGAGGACCCACACCCAGGCCCCACAGATGGCCAGAGCACCGAGGCTCCTGGGGCTGGGTCTGACACCAGGAGGGCAGTGGGATGGCAGGCCAGGACTGAGCCCCCAAAGGCAGAGGAGTCCCGTAAAGAAACCCTGGAGACTCCCTTGGCAGGGTGGCCATGGCCTGCGAAGTGGCCCAGGGGACCAGGCAGCCTTCTCCACCCACAGGGCCACTCCCCCGGCAGCTCTTCCCCCCAGGAGCTTGGCACCCCCAAGCCCTGTGGGCTCTGCAGTCCCCACCAGGCAGGGATGCCCCTTCCCCAGGCCCAGGGGGGAACTGAGCAGAGCCAGAGGCTCAGCTGCCCTCCACCACTCAGGCTCAGCCCAAGGATGGGTGCCAGCCAGGCCCGAGGGAAACCTGCAGGCCCCCACCCCAGCCACCTCAGACCAACCCAAATGCCACGCAGGGCCAGGGCACTGAGGACCTCAGAGAGAGAGCCCAGCCCATTCCCACGGTACTGGGGAAGCCCAGCCCTCCTCCCGAGACCAGGCTTCCCATCCCGACCCAGGCCGCCCTCCCAGGCTGCCCGCTCCCCTGACCTCTTCCCTCCGGCCCTCCTCCCGGCCTGAGCAACAGGACCCACAGCTGGCTGGACTTTCCTGCCTGGGGCCGAGGCTGGCCCCTGGCTCCTCTCACCAGGCCACTGTGGGTGACCTGATGACCTGGGGCCCTGATGGACCCCTTAGCACATGGGGACTCCCTTCCTGGGAGTTGTCAGGAGGCACCCGGCCGGCCCACCACCCTATCTGATGACAAAGAAGAGCAGCCCAGGGTGGGGGGGGGTGTTCATGCAGCAGAACCAAGGCTGGGCACCCAAGGAGGGCTGACCAAGCCCACCAGGCAAGGGCCAGCCAAGCCTCAACTTGCTGGGTCTGGGAAATGCTGTCCCTGATCCATCCGCCTACCTGAGGCCTCAGGCCACCTGTCGGGAGCCAGGATTTATGAAGCCCTGCCCGCCCACGAGGCCAAGAATCCCCCTTCCCTAACCAGGTGTCACCCAGACAGGCCAGGGCTGCTCCCTAGATCTCAGCCAGGAGGGAGGCTGACAGAAACCAGCCAGACCAGAGTCGGCACAGGGGCTGCAGCCAGGACAGGCCGGGAGCTGCAGGCAACAGGGGCTCACCAAGAGCCTGGGATGGGGGCTGGAAAGCCACCCCGGAGCGGCGGGCAGCCCCTCACCTGCTATGGAAAGGAACAGAGGGTGCCCACGAGCGTCGCTCAGCCCACCCTCCAGAGGCTCCCGTGTGGGCAGGACGTGTGACTGGGGCCTCCTTGTCTACCTCCCCAGGAATGTTCCTCCCCAGGAATGTTCTGCCTCAGCCTGGGTGGGCCCCTCCTTCCCTCCGGGGGCCACGGGACAATTGCGGCTCCCTGTGCGAGCTTGCTCTGCAGGCCGGCGTGCCCGGTCAGCACCCCGGGCAGAACAGGCTCAGGGCCCGTCCCCACCCCAGGAAGCCCGTCACCCCTTCCCCTGCACCCTGCATGCTGGGGGGGGCAGGTGTTTGGCCCCAAGGGTGCATAGGCCTCTTAGGGGGACACTGAGGCTCAGCCCGCCTCGGGAGCACAGGGTGGGCCGGGCTGGGAGCACTGCTGCCTGGCACAGTGCCGGCAGGGCACTGAAAAGGCGGGGTGAGGACCCTGCCCAGGCCAGGCTGCAGGACAGCAGTGAGCTCAGGGTGCCAGGGAGAGCTGGGGGCAGAGCTGCAGCGGGGCTCACCCTGCAGCTGCCGTAACCAAACACTGCCGCCCGGGAGGCTCAAGCAGCAGGACCATGTGTCTCGGCTCTGGAAGCCGGAGTCCAGACTCACATCAGTGGGCACAAATCAAGACACGCTCAGGGCCGCGCTCCCCCAGAGGCCCCAGGGCAGGTCCTCCGGGCCTCCTCCATAGCCGACCTGAAGTCACTCCAGCTTTTCCCTCCAGGGTCCCACCACCTTTCCTTCTGTGTCACATCTCCCTCCTCTGACGGGGACATCCGTGATGGCACTTAGGACCTCTGGACAATACAGTCTCCCCATCTCAAGCCCCTCAAGCTGGTCATCCTCTCCGTCCTCACCACACAGGTGGGAGTCACAGTCGCGAGATTAGGACACAGACGCTTTGCTGATGGCCGGGTGGTGGCAGCCTAGGAGCTACGGGTCCCCACATCTCAGCCTTTACCAGCCTCTTCAGAGCAGAGAAAGGAGCCGTTCCGCCCACACTCTCCTGTCCTGGGAGGGGAGAGGCAGAAGGGACCCAGGCCCGGTTCTTGCCAGACATGGGTTCTAGGGGCTGCAGAGACGCTGGCCAAGACCCACCGGTGGCCACACAAAGGAGGCCAGGGAGGCAGCAGCAGAGGGCAGAGGTCACCCATTTTCCCAACTCCTTCCATGGCAAAGCCACCAGGGCCCAACTGAAAAGGTCCCCAGGCTGCACCCAGGACTGGTGGCCAGCCTGCAGGAAGCAGCCTTCCAGGTGAGGCGCCACGCTGCGGAGCCCTGGAGTTGAGCACTGAGCCTGGACCCTTGGTCTCGGATCACGCCCTCCAGGCCTCACCTGGAGGAGAGGAGACCCTGCGTCCTCCTGTGTCCTGCCATCTCCCACCAGAGTTGGCGCCAATTCCCCTGAGGCTGAGGGACCCCTCCCTCTTCACCTGTGCCCCACCCCCCTGGAAGCCAGGTGCCCACCCGCAGAGCAGGGTCCTGCAAGCATGGGTTCTGCCCTGGGCCTCCAGGCTGCCAGGAGCACGGTGCTCCCCAAGTCCTCTGCGCCTTCAATTCCTCACCTCGGGAGGAGATAAGAACGGCCACGTGGAACCCCAGGCACCGCATCCAGCAGGCTGTTTAATCTGTTTAGATCAAAATAAGAGCCCAGGGCAGCACAGCCCTGGGGCCAGCCTTGGACAGCTTCTGGAACCAAGGCCCCAGTCCTTGTCTGTACCTGCAGGAGACCCCAGGGAGCTGGGCCTACGGGACCACACTGGCACCCACAGGGCTGCGCGGAACCTCGGCTCCAACAGGGCAGAGTGGGATCAGGACCCCGCCTCAGCCTGTGCCAGACGTCTTCCCGGGGTTTCTGGTTCCCAGGTGAGGCAGGGACCCAATCCACAGCCCAAGGCTGACCCACCCTGCCCCTGGCCAGGAACTGAGCTGTGAGGGATGACCCAGGTAGAGCCCTCCCAACTTGGGGCAAAAGTCACCCAAAGCAAGTCCCAATTCAAAAGCTGTCCCTCCACCACCTAGTGAAGGGCCTTGGCACAGGCAGCCTGGTCCTTGGGGACCCTGAGTGCCCACCCATGACTGGCTATGTCTCACCCTCCCCCCAGGATTGATAGGACACCAGCCAGCCCAGAACCAGAGTGGCCTCGCAGGTCTGTGGCCCCCGGGGCTGGGCTCTGCCTGTCACAGGAGCAGCCACCATGACCCAGGCACAGAATGACTTCAGCCATGGCCACGGGACATCCAAGAGTCCTCCGCATGATGCTTCTACAAACCCCAGTGGACCCCTCTGGATGTGAGGGAGCCGGGTGGCACTGGGTAACCTAGAGCCCTAGGTGAGGCCCCCATCTTGGCCCAAAGACCCCTGTGGGCCACCTAGGGCAGAGAAGCCACTCTCATTCTATGGCGACTGCAGGCTGTTGGTCAGTCAGGATTAAGAGTGCAGTTACCTCCTCGCAGGGCGGGGGCTTGAGAGGTGGGAAAATCCACCCCCGGCGCCCTGCTGTGGAGCTCAGGGGCGGGTCCAGCAGGTGCAGCACCTGCACCCAGCAGCCTGCAGCTCAGCCCACGGCCCCAGGCAGGGAAACCCTCAGACCACACAACCTGACTTGACTGGACCACACCAAGGGAGCAGGGCTCAGTGACCCCAAACCGACAGAGCCGCGAGCGGCCCCCCAGTGAGGAGCCCCCGGGCCCACAGGCAGTGCTGCTCCCAGAAACCCCGAGTGGGGTGAGGTGCAGTGACTGCCCGCCCTCGCCCCGACTTCCTGTGTCTAGCAGCAGACAGAAGGATGTGGACACACGCACAGGAAAGTCAGTGACAGAGAGAGGCAAGGACACGGGAGAGACGCTCACCGGCTGCTGACTGCAGGCTTCAGGGACGGAGGAAAGGCCACCAGCCAGGGCATGCGCCACACGTGTGGCCGCTGGGGAAGGCCAGGAAAGTCCTGCCCCGGGCCCCCAGAGGAACCGGCCTGAGGACCGTGCCTCTAAACCAAGGAGACCAGGGAGACCCGTAGGAGTTCTGGAAGGTAACGAGTCTGTGGTTTCAAACCATGGTCTGTGGTGATTTCTTACAGCAGCCAAAGAAGAGCAGGGGTCACCTTCAAAATGGAAAAATGACCCAGCCCTTGGGTATAGGCTGCCCCAGCCGCAGCTTGCCCTTGATCCCCGGGTCGGCAGGAGGCATCCAGAACATTCCAGCCTCATTCCCATCAGACCCTGCCCACCGGGACCCACCAGGGCCGCTCCACACTCCCACAGCGAGCATCACGGAGCCGAGGACCTGCCCGGCCCCACACAAGGAAAGCCAGGCGGGGACAAGAATTCCAGAGGGGACAAGAAGCCAGGAAGTGGGGCCATGGGTGGGAACCGGGGCGAAGCTTGGAAGTGCACCCCAGGGAAGGATTCCTGAGGGGTCCCTCGCGAGCTCTCGGAGGAGACAGCTCCACGGGTAGGGACAGCAGGTGCGTGGGCTTGGACACCAGCCGACCGCTGGGTCTCCACGAGCAGCACCAAGACCCTCTGCAGAGCGACTGGCCACCCTCCTGCGGGCGAGCAGCTGTCCTTCAGTCCTCTGGCACTGTGCAGAGACTCAGGCACCTGGGGCCTACCCCACGGCTCCCCGGCTGTCCTAGCCCACCATCGCCACCTGGTGGCAGCTCCAGGAACAACCTCACAGTCTCCTACTCTGGTCCCAGAGGCAGGTGCACAGCACCCAGGGCCCCTCCCACCCCTTCTGCATCAGAGAGGTCTGGGTGACCCAGCAGAGAAGTCCTTCCAAAACCATGGCCTTCCCCTGGACCCTACTGCCCCGCGTGTGCAACCAGCCTCACAATGGGACAGCCTGCTCCTGGTGCTCCAGAGACAGTCAGCCGGGCCTCAGCGGCTCTGGACTCCCAGGATGGTCCAGCTGTCCACCTGAAAGTCTCAGTGCTCCAGGGGCTCTGCAGGGCAGAGATGGCTCAGGGCACCTACCGCGTCCACTGTTCCCAGCAGGGGTGGCTACAAAAGGAAGGCCCTGCCTGGTGGGAAAGACATCTCAAGAGGACAGCGTGGTCCTGCCAGGTGGAGGCCGCCACTGGCTGTGGCCAAAAGGCGTGGAAGGAGGAAACAGGCTCTGAGCCAGGCCTTGGGGGGCAGTGGAGGGCGGGGCACATCACACTCTGCTCAGGCATGGGGGTCAAGGGAGACCCGGGGCCTCCAGTCCAGCCAGGAGCTGAATGGACCCAAGACAGGTGGGGCCAGACACCGCAGAAGTGGGCCCATGGGCCATGGGGTCAGGACAGGAAACAAAGTGTCCCCAGCAGGGCCCGGGGCTGTCAGAGCAAAGACGTCACTGAAGGTATCCGATGGACAGAGGGATCCATCACCTTTTCCCATCACCTAGGAGCCAGCACCCCATTCCCAGCACGAGGCAGTGACAGCTGCTGTCCTGGGCAAAAGCCACCAAGTGCCGAGGACAGGGAGGTTCGTTCATGCAGACACCGACGCCCCTTGAGAGGAGGCACGGGGCTCCAGGAGCCGGGGGTCACCTGCATTCAGTCAGGTACTCCGGGGGACAGCCCACTCCCTCTCACACCCTGTGGCCACCCAGGAAATGAGCCCCTCGACCCTGGGCGGCAGCAGAACCCTGGGGACGTGGCACAGAGCAGTGTGTGCGGGGCCAGGGCGGCCTGGGCTCTCCTGACCTGTTCTCTGCTCGCTCCCAGGCCCAGGTCCGCCTGTTTAGACACAGCCTCCAAAAATGTGGGAATGGGATTTTTTTTTTCCGTTTGTTTTCCAGAAAACAAGACAAGATGTAAAAGACCCAGAGGACGCCAAGAACATTCCTCGGCTCCCCCCGATATCCAGGTCTCACTCCCCCGTGTGGCCGAGGTCCTGGGACCTTCCAGTTCTCTGGCAGAGCTGGCCCGGCTGCAGGGGGCCAGCGCGGGGCCAGCGCCAAGCCAGCGCCAGCAGGGCTGGGTGGCCCGGCCAGGCGGGCGCTGGGACCCTCCCCTGCGTGCGCACGGCTGCCTTTGTCCCTCTCCTGCCTGTCTGTCCCTCTCGTTGCAGCTGCAGGACTGACTTCTGCACTGGCTTAGGTCCCCCAGGCTTAGGAGGGTCCGACACAGGTGTCACCCTCCAGCTGACAACAGGCGCTGGAACCCTGCAGGGAGGGTCTGGGCCCTTGCTGGACGCTCGCCCTGCGGGGAGAGCACTTGCCCAGGCTTGGCCGGCCACTGCTCACGGCTCCCTGGTTTGAATCAAGGGTTGGGCAGGCTTGAGTCCCCAGCCAGCCAAGCACCTTCTCCACCCTGTCCAGAACACAGCCAGGTGGCATTGCCTCTTTCTGGCCACTCAGGGACAGGACCATGGTGAGAGTGGAGGTGAGGAGCTGGCCCACTGTCCTGGCTGTCCCTGCAGCCCAGGATCTGGCGGAGGAGCTCTCCAAAGGCAGCCCCAGGGCCCCCAAGGCTTCTGCCCTCCCCTGGCCTGACGTCCATCTGCAGCCCCTCTTAAATCTTCCTCTCTGACCAGCTCAGCTCCCTGCTGCCCCTGGCCTTGCTTATGTGACACCTCTGCAGGTGGCCCATCCCATCTGCCTCCCCACTGGGCTGCAGGTCCCTGAGAATAGGCCACATCTCAGAGTCAAGTCCCCGGCTGTGTCTGGTGCCCAGGAAAGGCCAGTGGATATCCACTGGGAGAGTGCTGGCTGCAGGATGGACAGCAGACCTGGGGCTACTCTGAGTGTGACTGGGATGTGAGTGTAAGCTCTCGGTTTTATGCCAAGAGCCCCCCACAGAGGAGCCGTGAGGCTGACGCTCAGGTTGTAAGAACAAGGGACCTTGGGGGTCAGCGGGTCCCACCCGTTCTACAGATGGGAACACTGAGACAGGGTGAGGTTGGCCCTGCAGGCTCTGTGCCTGGCCATCTGCCTCTGGGAAGGGAAGGCTGTGACCTTGCCCGGCCCTTCCTAGACAGGACTCGGGAGCTCCTGGCAGCATGTCTGCCTGACAGGCACGTGAGCCCCCAGCACCCCAGAGCCCTCTCATCCTCACACCCTGCAGAGCCACTCAGCGATGGACACCCGCTCTCCCCTCCACATCACCAGGCTCCGTCTCTGTGCCAGTCTAATGTCTCTATGGTTACCAGCCATATCCCAAAGGCAGCCCACGGCCTCTTCCCTGGGCCTCCTGCCTCCACCTCGGCCTCCAGCAGCCAGAGGGAGCCCTAAAGCAGAGGTTGGACCCTGTGTCCCCAGCTCGACTCTCAGCCATCCAACAGGAGTGAACTCTGCAACCCTCGTGGGGTCACAGTCCTTGTGACTGGCCCTCCCACCATGCCAGCCACTCCCTCCAGGCTGCAATGTCTCCACCTGGACCTGCCCCAGGTCCTTCGAAAGTCAGACCAACGTCAGCTCCTCCGGCCACGCCACCCCGCCTGTTCTGGTCTGCGGACCTCACAGCACGCAGCTCTGATCCTGACCTGTCTCCTGCAGCCCCCCGGGATGCAGAGCCACAGGACAGGGGTCGTGGGCCTTGGTGGCCAATCCCCAGCATGGAGCCTGGCACACAGTGGGGTCCAGCAATGGACAGCTGGCTGGATAGATACACGGATGAACAAATAAACACCAGGGCCACCTCACCCTCTTCTTATCCAGGACCCTCTGCCTGGGGGTCTTCTCTGCAGCTGCCCCTGGGGCATGGGCAGTCAGGCATCCCCACAGTGCTCATGTGTCAAACTGTCATGGAGATGGTGTCAGGAGTGAGTGACAAATGCAGGAATGGAGGCTGGCAGGGAGAGGGCAGGGACCTCAGACCCCAGTCCCCAAGTTAAGAACACACTCAGCACCTGCAGTGGCATCTCACTGCCACCAGGGGGCGCCGACACCCTGCCCTGGACCTGAGGCTGGACCAGGCGCAGCAAGCGGCAGTGGCAAGGGGTAAGCGCCCCTCCCAGGAGGGGGTCTGAGCCCCTCAACCTGCCCCATGCTGGGCCCGCTCCTAGGGGGCCCTTCTCAACCCTCCCTGCCACCAAGGGAAAGGTTTGGAATTGCGGGGACACAGGGCGCCCCAACCTTGGGCTGCCCCAAGGAGGGGAAGCTGTGTGGGCTTTCAGGTTCTGGGCAGCCCCTTGCCTTGCCCACCCCGCCCCTCCAGGGCACCAAGAGCACCAGCTAGGGCCACCACAGGGCGGGGGGCTCAGGCCCCCGGCCCCACATGGAGAGACGCATGGCGCACAGAGCCATGGTGGACCACACCTGCCTCACCGGGGACACAGCCCAGTTGGACACGGTTTAGTAGATGGGGCAGTGCCCTCCTGCTCTGCAGGCCTGTGCCCCAGGGCAGCTGACTGCCAGGGCATCTTCCAGTCCCCTGCGGCCTTGGCCTTCCAAGGGTCCCCAGGCAAATGTGCCCCGTAGGCAACAGTCCAGGAGGGGCTTTGGCCAGACAGCCCCCTGAGGCCTCTGACGGTGGTGGCTGCGTGTCTGGGCAGCCCCCTTGACAGAAGTGCCATCTCAGTCTCAGGCCTGGGGGAGACCAGTGCCCACCTGTGGGGAGAGGACACCGCCCTGGGAGGGCCAGGCCTGGCCAGGAGGCTGCAGCCCCAGCTTCACAGGCACTCAGATGATGGCCCCTCTCTCACCTGCCTGGAGTTGAGAGGCTCCTGTCTGCGTGCCAGGCTGGCCACGGCTCCCAAACAGGTGACAAGACAGTGTTCACATGGCGCTCAGCAGGCACCTGCTGCTGCTGGGGACAGCACTGTCCAGGCTCAGTCCCCAGCCACCCTGATGCTATCCCCCACTCTCTAACAGCCCTGGCCCCTCAGGCCACAGGGACCACATGCCCAAGCCCTCTCCTGAAGATGGAGCTCAGAGGCTGCCCACTGGACACAGAGACCCCTCCCTCCCCGTGTGCTCAGGCTGGCTCCATCACGGCCTGTCTCTCCTCCCTCCCAGGACAGCCCTCCTAGCTCTTGGGGACGTCACCACACTCATCCTAACAACCCTGACTGTGGCCAGTGCACATCACAGGACAGAGGGACACAGCCCAGACCTGCCCTTGCTGGCCTGTCCTTCCACCCTCAGGCTGCGTCTCACCCTGCATCCTGCCGCCTCGTGAGCTACAGATCCTGTTCCTCATCACCAGGGGCACTCAGAGACCCCACCCAGGGTCCATGCAGCTGGAGAGGGCTGGGGTGGGCAGGCCAGCACAGGGCACAGGTGTGAAAACCCTCAAGAATGAGATGCAGAGGCCACCCCTGCCTGTCCCCTTGACAATGTGATTGGGGACAGAGGCACACATAGCTGCTGCCCGATTGGAGGTTCTCAGAGCATCAGCAGCCCAGACCTCCAGATGGACCCAGCTGTGACCCCAGTCTTGCACCCAGGGTTCCCCCAGAAAGGCAGAGGCCACCGTGAGCTAGAAATCCTGGGCACCACTGGCCGGCATCGGGCTGGGAACAGGCCTCGTGGCCCAGCCAGCGTCAGGGGACCTGCCTGCCCTGAGCTCACCTCCCCAGGCTGTGAGCCAGCGCACAAAGGGAAGCTTCCGGGGGCGAGTGACACTTGCTCCTGTGTGAAGAAAGCGACTGCGTGGGACACACCGCTGAGTGCAGTGGGAAGGACTGAGGTCCAGTCCTCTCGTCCTCCGCAGGTCTGCAGCCAGGCCTCGCCCTTCCCTTTCCCTTTCTGTTGTGAGCTCACAACAGCCCTCTGCAGCCGAGTCCGCCATCCCCAGGGAGTGGAGAGGTCAGCAGGCAGGCCTGGGATGGAACCCCACGCTGGACAGTCCTCTTGGGCTCAGCACAAGGCACCTCGTGCCCAAGAGCCTTCTGAACTGCCCGGTTAAACCGAGTGACCTGCCCGGGTCTCTGCTCTAGGCCCAAGCACTGTGGTCTCCTGAGGATCCCCAAACCAAGATGGCCACGTCCATTGAGGGGACAGGGATGCTAAGCTGTATCCCCTCTGCTCCAGTAATGTCCAGTCACTCCATCCTGGCCTCAGGGCCAGCATCACGGAAACCTGGCACCCGGCAGGGAGTCTTCAGAAGACTCCGTGGAGACCGGGCCTCCCTCCTGAGGCCTCTGGCCAGAGGGTTGGCTGCCGGATGGCCCTGATGTGGATACCGTGGAGGGGCAAGCTTCCCCTGCTGCTCCTGGCTCCCACGCCGCCCCTGGGCAGCAGCTCCCCTGCAGCTGGCAAGAGCTGGAGGCCATCTGGGAGGCCACGGGCCCCTGGCTGCCACCTCCGCCCCTCACCGTACCAGGTTGTTATCAGCTGGCCTCTCCTCGTGACGTTGCACAGACCCGGGCGCAGCCGGGCACCAAAGGCCAGGCCCTGCTCTGGAATGCCTGGAGCCAGGACCAGCAGAGTGGGATGTGCACGCCAGCTCCCTCCCCGCCGCCCCTCGTTAATTATCCTGCTGGAGGCCGGACACAGCACGCGCCCCCGGAATCCTAAAAGCCAGTGGTCAGCAGGCTGCCTGGAATTTGCCTCCCTGAACAGCTACAGCTCTGGGTGGCCATCACTTGGGTAGAGTGGACAGGAGATGCCAGCCAAACTCGAGCCAAGGCCAACAACAGGAGCAGCGCACAGGCTGTTCTGGAAATCGCTGGCATCTTCTTTCTGGAAGGATCCTGCAGCCGTGAGCCCCGGCCAACCATAGTGGCTGGAGGTGGCACCCCGGCCTGAGGGTTAGCCGCAAGCAGGTGCAGGCAGGCCCAGAGACCTGGGTGGGGGCCTCAGCTTCAGGGCGGGGCCTGCAGAGCTGGGAAGCAGCTTGGGCTCAGTCACTACCCAGTGCTCACTGAGCGTGCTCCATACGACGTCCCCTCTGACGCTCACAATGGCCTCCCGTTTCCCAGGGAGGAAAGAGAGGCATGGCAAGGCCGTCCCCCACACCCAGGTCCTGGGCAGGATTTAGTGTCACATCACCCAGGGATGCCACACCAGCAGCTGGGGCACCTGGGACCTGTTGCTGTCCTGTGACAGCTGGCAAGCTGTGCCAACCTCATACCTAGCATCCCACCAGGGTCGAGGGTCAGAGATATGAGCAGGACCTGCCGCAACGCATCTTGAAGCCCAGGCTCTCTGGACGGCACACAGGGCAGAGCCATCCCCATCTACAGGACTCACCCAGCCCAGAACTGGTCCCTTCACAGGGCCCCTCTGAGTCCCCTGCCCAGGACTGGCACCAAAGTGGACTCAAGGAAGGCCAAGGGCTGGGACTACAGGGACCTCGATGACACCCCCAGCGACTGCCCTCTGGGGTCTGCTGCAGCTGGACTCGGGGCCTCTGTGGTGCACACAGCAGGGTTCGGGTGATGAGGCCCCTGGTCTTCTCTGGCGGGGGCCAATTCTACTGGCAGCTGAGACCCTCCAGCAGACCAGCCTGGGTTCCTCTTGCCTGGGGCTGCTGCCCAAGGCCCCCTCACCGGCACCGCCATGATGCAGGACAGGGACAGCTCAGATGAGGATCCCCAGGCCTGGGACCAGGCAGCCCCCTCCACGCTGGCTCTGCAATGGGCTGCACCCTGCTGACCCCTAAGGTGCCTGCCTGGCACAGCCAGTGTGAGGGGCGAGAAGTGACCACAGGGGCTCAAACCTCCAGAGGCCCTCTTGCTGGGGTTCAGCAGCCGGCCCAGGCACCTCAGGGGGGCTGAAGAGGCCACCCCTCTGGCTGGAGCGGCACAGTGGAGCCCAAAGAGCGTTGGCTCAGACCAGCAGGTGGGCTCACACGTGGCTGAGGGGTCCTTGGAGGGGCCTTGGACACACCTGACTTCCCGAGGGCAGGGGCCCATTGCCACACCTGAGGGGCCGACTCCAGGTGAGGAAGACGCACACCACCGACCCCTCCCTAGCCCTTCCAGCCACCCTGCCCTGACCTGGATGCCCGCCTGCCTGTGCCCTGTGACGTCAGTGTCCTTCGGCCCCCCGTGACAGCAGGCTTCCCCGTGCTGACCAGCACCAGCTGCCAGCACCTCGGGGACAGACACTGTCCTTGGTGCCTTCTAAAGCCCACGGCTGGGGCTGGACCCTCTGCCACAGAGGAAGCCCGAGCCTCGAGGGTCTGAGAGCCGGCAGGGAGAGTAGCCGAGGCATCTCCACACGGCGCCCGGCCGCCTCCGGGCCCCTAGGCTGTGCCCAGCCTTTCCTCTGCTCAGAATAGAAAGTGCCCTCCCTCAGCCTGGCCAGCGGGGGCTGCTAAATCCGGCACCACAGCTTCTTGGTGGGTGGGCAGAGGCTGGGCTTCATGGCCAGGGCAGCCAGGAAAAGGTCTGCCAGAGGCCAGAGGCCTGGGTGTGGCCCCTCTGCCCCAAACACTCCAGAGAGCGTCCCTGCAGCCATGCCACCTGATGGGGCAGGACGGGCCGGGACCCGGCACGAGGACCCGGCCACGCGGTGCTCCCAACTCTCCAGGCTCCTCGCCCCTCCACAAGCCCCCAGCCCAGCACTGGGGAGTCGAACACGTCATCGAGACCCCATGACACCCAGGCAGCAGGGGGCTCGGTGTCCCCAGCTGTGAAACGGAACAAGAGCCTGTCCCACTGGCACACACCCAGGCTGCCAGGGAGGGTTGCTGGCCCCCAAGGGCCATGGACAGGATGCTGTGGCCGAGGCAGGGGACTCAGGAGGCCAAGGCCCAGCTGGGGGAGAACTGTCCCGTCAGATCACCTGGAGAAGAGGCTGAGGCCCAGGGGGACCCGAGCCTGGGGCAGCCCCAGAGCCAAGGGGGCTCAACCTCTTCTGAAGACAGAGCCGTCTACCCCCCGAGCCTCGACTGAGCTGGACTGGCCACCGGAGACGCCCACTCACCAATGCCCAGTAAGGGGGATGAGCTCACAGACACCCCTACCCGCCACGCCTGGGAGACCTGCTTCTCAGTGACCCTGCTGTAATTATGTCATTAAAAGACCACCCAACCCTGAAGCCGGCCGGGGAGAGGCCACACAGCCCCATTGTGCACAGAGCCAGGCCAGGCTGGACCTCGCCATTCTGGAGAGAGACAGAGGCGCTTTGTGGGTGGCAGGCGACGGGGACAAACCTGGTAATTAAACGATTCGCTGGACCAACGTGAATATCCTCCCACAGTCAGCCCCTGGAGAGAGCTGGGAGCTCTGAGGGAGGGCTCCATTCTCCCAGGCTGCCTGCCGGCCATCTGCGCCAGCCAGGGGGACCTGGAGCAGCCACACCTGCCTAACCCACCCTCCCACCAGGAGGGACCAAGGCCAGAGTCAAAGCCACCGTCCCTCCACGCCACTCCATATCAGGCAGACACGGCTGCCGTCCCAGGCAACAGGGGCCAGGAGGCTCCTCCAGGGTGAGGAGACTGGAGGACAGCCATGTGTAGATAAGCAGGGGCCATGGCCACACTGTCCCCCCGGGCAGGCGGGCAGAGCGAGGGACAGCTCTAGCTCCTCTGTGGCAGAGGAGGACACAGCGGGCTGTGGCTCTGTGGGGGTTTACATCACCCAGAAAGGCCTTGACCTGAGGCTGACCAGGAGGGGTCAGGGCCAGGGGCCAGGTACTCCGAGGAGCAGAGCCCAACACCTGAGTCCAGAGCTGGTCTCCTCTGCCCACTGCCACCCCTCTCTCAGGGTCCTGCACCACACGATGCCCCAGTCCTCGAGATGCCCGTCACCCATTCCCCAGCAGCCCATGACTGCACACTGTGGCCTGGCCCACCCTCCCCAGCACAAAACGTCCACACCAGCTCTGAGCCCTGACAGGAGGTGGGCCAGGACCACTGTCAGCCCCTCCAAGTGCCCACCTGGCCACTGCAGATGCTCTGGGCACTCTGCTCCGGGAACCTAGCCTTCAACAGAGACTGGGGGCAGGAATCGCCCAGGCCCGGGTCCCCTGCCTGGGAGCCAGGGAGCAAGACCCCAGGTGGGCCGAGTCCTCCCCAGGTGCACCAGCCCTCCCTGTGCATGCTGGACCCCTCCCCAACCAAACAAAAAGCCTCCCTGGACGGGCCTCCTCACAGCCAGCTTCGGCCCCAAGTGGGACACCTTCTGCTCACGGGAGCCTGGGGACAAGCACAGGGAACAGTGTGGATGCTGGGAACCAGCGCCCAGGATCAGGGCCCATCTTCACATCCTCAGGACAGGAGCTAAGTGGCTCCCCGAGGAACCGGCCCAGGTTGGGGTTCTGCAGCTGAGGGCCTCAGAAGAGCCACCCCAGGCGGGCGGCAGGTGGAGAGGGGCTCAGGTGGGCCAGCCTCAGCTCCTCCAAGACAGGGCTTCTTTCACATGCTGGACAGAAAGGCCCTGCCCAGGGCCCACCCCTACAGGAGACACCAGGGGAGTCCCTTCCCAACCTCACCGAGGGCCACAGTCCCGGGGTGGCAGGGTCTGCTCCAGGCCTGGTGGAGGCTGGTGGCCAGGAGCAGCACTGGTGTCGTCTGCACCCGGGGCGAGGCCGGACTCACCCTCAGACACAGGACAGCATTGAGGGAGCTGGCGGGAGGCTTTCTCCCCACCGAGCCATTATTCCAGCCCAGGAACAGCCGCCCTGGCCAGGTGCTCCCACCCCTCACCCTCTGGGGCTCTGCTCCTGGCCTGGCTGCAGGGCCCCCCCAGCTGCCACAGCCACCTCTAGCCCCTGCCACGGGGTGCCCACCACCCGCTTCCTGCTCGGGCAGGGAAACCAGCTCCCCGAGGGCGGGAGGGTCAAGGCCCCAGGACAGACTGGGAGCAGAGGCTGCAGGCAGGACAGCTCCTGCTGGGGGGGTGCGGTGGGGCAGAGAAGCAGCACCCAGGGCACTTGCCAGGCCAGCAGAGGTGGCCCCCGCCACATCCCACCCAGAATGGCTGGGACCCCAGATTCCTGGCTGACCCTCCCCTCCAGCCCAGCCCTCCAAGTCCAAACCACTTCTCTCTCCCATCCCCCAGCTCCTGCCCCCATCTGGAACTTGGCCTGATCCCCACCCCCCACCTTCCCTTCCCTTCCACAGGCCCACCTCCTCCAGGAAGTCCTCCTGACCATGCTGCCACACTGACCAGCCTCCTGGGCCCAGGAATGAGGGGCCAGCACTCCCGTGTGGAACCGCCTCAGAGCCCCACACTGCCTGCCCGATTTACAGGGGAGGGCACTGAGGCACAGCCTGCCCACATCCCACAAGGTCGGCTGAGACAGACATGGGACATGACCCGTCGTCACGGTCACAACTTGTAGCCAAAAGACCACCGTGACAGCAGGACTGTGACCTGAAGTTCGTCCTGCCTGTCCTGTCCTTGAAGACTCAACGCAGCCAGCCCTGCAGAGCAGGGCTCACCTGCAGGTTCTGGGGTGGGGCCGGGGCACCTGCCTGCTCTCAGGAGTGGCTCACAGCAGGGCTCCAGGGTGGAGGCAGGACAAAGCCAGATTTCTGGCTGGTGAAGACCCTCCTGGCGGGTTGGAGGAACGGAGGTTTGGAGGGGATCCTGGAGGCCTCTGAGGGGCAGGGTGTCCCATTTGAGAACCAAGGGGCTAACCTGCAGAGTACAGGCTGGCTGTCCTGCAGAGAGGCCACAAGGGAGCTGTGGTCATCCCAAGAACCAGCTCAGCCCTGGGTCCACCTCGGTGGCCCACCTAGAACTTCCTCATCACTGTCACGGTCAGAGCCACAGACCCTTTCCTGACCCTTCCACCAGGCCAGCACTGGGCTCATCTCCACCCAGGGCCCCAGAGGCTGAGTAGGCCACCCTGTCACCAAGGCACCAGAGCTAGTCCTGGACAACTGAGCTGCAGGCCGTGCCGGGGGCTGTCCCCCCACCTCCTCCTGGGGGGAGCTCTGCTGCAGGCCGTGCCCAGGGCTGTCCCTCCATCTCCTCCTGGGGGGAGCTCTGCTGCAGGCCGTGCCCAGCATCTGACCACCCGGCACAGGCTCTGCTTTGTGCTCCAGAGGCCTCCTGCGCATCGACTGGCCTCCAGGCAGTGGGTGGGTCCACCCAGCGAGGCCTGACTTGGGTTGGGGGAAGGAGGGGCACTGAGCTTGGGGGGGAGGGCGCCAGGGCTCCCTCCCTGTCTACTCCCCACAGTCACCAACGGAGACCCCTCCTCCCTCCCCCACTCTTTGGTCCAAATGAAAGAATTTGGGGGAACCAGAAAAATATGGTTTTTACTTTCAAAACTGGAACCAATTATAATTGTGGGGTTAGTTAAAGACTCCCAACTGGGCCTGAGCCCAGGTCTGCGGTGCCCAAGCCCCAGCTGGGGAGCGAGGCGGGAAACGTGGGAGGTTTGGGTGGGAGAAGAGGTGCCCCGCGCCCCTGGATCGGCCCTACAAGCCCAGCCCTGCATACCTCACCCTTTCCCCTAAGAGAGAGGGCGGCCACTCTCCCACTGCTCTGCCCCCTCTGTGGCCACTCTCCTGGGAAGCCCACCTCAGAGGGCCACCAGCTGGTCATGGGTCCTCCTGGTGCAGGTGCCCTGCCCCTCTCACCTCCAAATCTCCAGATCCCAGGGGCCCCACCCTGCCCAAGGCTCAGCCCCCACGGGAAGGCTGCAAGCGCTGGCGGCAGCGGACCTCTCTTGGGCCCGGCTCTCTGCTCAGGAAGAGTGGCCTCCCTTACCTCCGTATGCTCTCCCAGGAAATGGGCGGAGCCAGGTGACAGCCAGGTGACAGCGCTGGAGAGAGCCAGGCAGGCGTCAGAGCCACAGGCTTCCCTCCCCAGCAGCCACCACCCTGTGACCAGGAGCAGGCACCAGGTCAGGGACCGTGAGTCTGGGACACTCAGCTGCATCCCCGAATGCGACCTCTGTGCCCATCAGAGGGGGCAGGCCACACAGATCCTCCTGCTGGACGCCCAGGCCCCTCCCCACAGGACGCTGAGCCCTCAGTAGAGGCCAAGTCCCCCCACCAGGTGCCTAGACAAAGAGCCGCTGCAAGCCCTGGTACCCTCTGGTCCCCAGGAGGCCCCATGTCGGCGTCTCCGGGATGGGGAGGCTGCTGGGGGTAAAGGGAGCCCTGGCCAGCAGGGCTCAGAGCTGGGCAGAGGAGAGGAGGGGGCTGGGGATGGTGGAAAGCAGGCCTGAGGGGAAGGTCAGGAGCCCTCACCCCCTCCCAGAGGACATGACCAGGGCAGATCAAACCCCCAGTCACCACCTCGCCATCTGCCCACAGCCCTGCCCTGAACCCCCAAGGCAGCTCCCAGGGGTAGCCCCCACCAACCCCCAGCCCCACCCCTCTCCAGCCCGACAGCCCTGGTGTTTCCCCAAAGCTGGAGGCCAGAGCACGCGTCCCAAAGAGACAACTGGACAGAGGAGCAGAAAGGCCCGAGGGGCCTGCACCACCCGGGCCACAGGCAGGGCTCCCAGGAGTGAGGTGGGCTCCGAGTCCCTGGTCCTGCTGCACCCTGCCTGCCACTGGGCAGGGGTGGCACCTGGGACCACCCCACAGAGGGACTGGCCAAGGCCAGGAAGCTGAGGCCTCTGGCAGCAACGAGGCAGAGGACCCACCCTCCCCGGCACTTAGAGACAGGAAGGGCCACCTGCTGCCCAGAGCCCAGGAGCAGCAGCAGAGGCCCTCAGCCCCAGGGGTGGCCAGCAAGAGGGCCAGAGGACAGCTGGCAAGCTGGCAGAGTCCCCAGACCCCAGGCTTCCCACAGTGCTAAGCGCCCCAGGACCTCGCTAGAACCCTGTCCTGGGTCAGATACTCAGAGGAGGACATCAGGAGTGTCCCACCAAGGGAATGAGTGGGGTCACCTTTATCCCCACGGGGACCTCTGATTTCCTTCCAACTTCCCAGGACTTTCCTCCCAAGGGGAATCCTGGGGCGAGCAGTCGAGCCTTCTCACACTGTGCCCTGGCCTGCAGCAGGAAGGACCCGCGTGCCCACCCAGGAAGCAGCCCAACACCTGGGAGCCGGCAGGTCCAGGCTCCAGGCCTGCGAGCTGGGGGGCAGAGACTTGGCAGAGCGGGAGGCAGAGGCAGAGAGAGCCACGCTTCAGTGGCCCCAGGAGCCTGGGACTCCCGTTGGCGGAGGCTCTTCTGACGCTTTCCTACCAGGCCCTGAAGGACTTCTCTTCAGAAGGTCCGTCGCCCTGCGGCCTGCTGGCAGCCCTTGCCCCTGCTGTCACCACCAGCACTCCCTGACCACGGGCACCTGTGCTGCAGCCCGGTTTTCATGGTCTGTCTGGGCTTGCGGTCAGTGGCGTGCCGAGGTCCCTTCACCCGACACCTCACCTTGGCTGGGAACAGTACGGCAGTGAGGGCTCTGGTCGGGGGCGGTGCCACCCAGGCCCGGGCCCAGTCCCCACTACTCGCCACCCTTCTCTGGGCCCTGCCTTCTTGTCATGTGGCTGGACAGGGTGGGCTCCGAGACCAGGTTGTGCAGAGGTATCTGCTGGGGGGCCGCTCCTCCTCCCACCTCCCCCAGTCAGGCTGCAGAGAGCCAGGAGAGGGGATCAGCAGAGGTCCCCAGGAGAGTGCCCGCCTGTCCAGTCCCCAACTTCCCACCCCTCCACCCACCAGCTGGCCGCAGGTGCGAGATGGCACTCCACTCACCGTACTGACAGCGGGGACCCTGGAAGCCTCGGGGACAGCGGCAGAGTTGAGCTGAGCCTGGCACACAGCGGCCACCATTAAAACAGAGCCCAGAAGTGCATTCCGCTGCAGAGAGGACAAGAGACCATGGGGGGGACAGCCCCAACGACCTGCCAGGACACAGTCCCAGAGGACCCCTCCCCGGGAAGTCCCCCCTCCAGCTCCAACTCTGTCCTCTGCTTCCGAGAGACTGGGCTCCATTCCCGCCCAGCCCTGCAGGGAGATGGGGAAGGGGCAAGGCCTGGAGCCTGGACAGAGGAAAGCCTCCTGCACACCCCCGGAGCCTGCAACGGCTCACAGGCTGCAGCCCTGGCCCAGCCTAGGTCATAGCCCCAGCCCACTGTCTTGGGTCACACATAGCCACTACCCCAGAGCTGGCCCCATCCCCCAGGAGGGACCCTCTTTGGATATCCCCACACTCCAGAGTGCAGGGTGGGGTGGAAAGGCTGCGCCCCACCCCCATGGGGCGCTCGCTGGGCAAGTGGACACGGTGAGTGAACCACCCTCACCCCTGAGCCTCCTGCCAGGAGTAAGGAGGGACGCCCTCTACAGAGGAGGGCCCTCCTGCAGCCAGGGGAGCACCCCAGGACACCCGGAGCACAGCAGAGCAGGCCAGGGGAATGAGCAGCTGTCCACACATGGTCCAAGCAGCCCTCGGGCCAGGCACATGGTCCAGGCAGCCCTTGGGACCAGGCATTGCCTAATGAGGAGACAGAGGCTCAGAGCCATTCAGTATGTGGCCCCGGGACACACAGCAAGGTGTGAGCAGGGCCCAGGCCATGCCCACTCCCAAGCCTCTTCACCTGAAGGGCTGGGTCAGGAGGACCCACCTCCCCCAGTCCATAACCACCCTCCACCACAGAACGGTCCCTAAAGGACCCTCCCTCCCCAGGCCCCTCCAGGCCCAGCCTTCCACACCCACCTGGCCTCCTCCTCCCTCCAGCCCAAGGCCTGCAGCCTGAGGCTGTGTCCGAGGGGGGCAGGGAGGCCACAGGGGAGCTGGGACAGGAGAAGAAGCCCACAGTGACCCCAACACACACGGGACGGGGTGCTGGGGCGCCAGGGCCCGGGCTCAGTGCCCTGTCTGTGTCCAGTTCTGACCACGGGGTCTTGGAGGTGGGGGCAAAGCGGTCAACTGGCCATCAGGCCCCTTTCCCTCCCAGGCTGGGCATTCACTTCCAAGGTGGGGCAAGTACCCCTGTCCCCGCAGGCTGGGTCCCACCTCCCTCTTCTCAGGCCCCCTAAGGGGGTCGGTGCCCATGACACTGGACAGTACAGGGACAGCAGCTGCCCCTCATGAGGAACGTGATTCCTGGAGCACACCCGAGGGACTGCTCCGGCCTCGGGCCTCAGTGCAGGCGGGACGTGTGGCCTGCTCCGTGAGCTCGGGGTGGGGCACATGGGGCAGAGAACAGGCACCCAGGAGGCCCGGCCCCAGAGGCTGCGGAGCGAGGACCTGCTTCACCCCTGACGTGCTGGTGTCTGAACACCCGTGAATCTCGTGAATGCCAGGTGGTGGCTGGGGACCTGCCTGGGGACCTTCCCTCATGGCTGCTGGCTTGGAGGAGCTGCTCCCACGGGACCTCAGGGGCCCCGGGAGAAGCTGTCTGAAATGCAAGGCCAGGCAGAGGGGACCCGGGCCCACAGCACCACGGGGCCAGCAGCTACCAAGGGGCCCTGTCCCCTGAGGGCCGGGCAGGTGGAGGGAAGGCCAAGGCCGGGGGGAGGACATGCACGGCAGGGAGACTTCCTCCAGTGACCAACTGTCCACTCATGTCCAGCGCCTCCCTCAATTCCCCACTGTCCCTGAACCTGGGCCAGTGCCTGGGCGGCACAGGTCAGCTTGGGGTCTAAGACCTGCTCAGGCCCCAGCCCTGATACTCTGTCACCCGGGTTCTCACCTCTGCAAGCCTCAGTTTACCCCTCTGAAAAACGACAACGTGCAGGCTCCCCGTGACGTCCACATACACAGAGTGACACCCTCGGGCCCTGGAGCAGCGGTCAAGCCCACAGAGCTGAAGGGCATCTCCCGCTGGTTTACAGACTGGGACCCAGAGGTGTGGACACTGGTCCCTGCCAACTGTCCCCGCCTCCCTGGGCCAGGCGTCGCTCTGGGCGAAGCCGGCAGGTCTGCCCCACATTCCTACAGCCAAGCCTGGGAGGGACTCAGGCCTCCTGTCCCCAGGGTGCTGGCAGGTTTGGAGGGCCATGCCATGGTCAGCACGTGAAGGCAGCGTCTGTGATATCTCAACACCCTCTGCACAGCTGGGTGCTGAGGGCCAGGCCAAGAGGCCTCAGGGGACCCTGGGGCCCTCCCCACCCACCTCGAATTCCCAGAGTGTTCCAGATGTGGAACAGCCTCTCCCTCAGCTGGGCCTGGGTCCCTTATCTGCACCTGGGGGTCAGCCCAGCACCAAGACCTGTGATGGACAGGAGATGGCCCGGTAGTGCTCCAGCCAGGCCTGGCCCTCATGTGTCTGGTGAGCCCACACTTTGGCTAGGGTGACCACCGGGGACCCCACAGGTGGCTCTGATGAAGGCGGAGTCACCTCGGGTAGACAGAGTGTGGGGTCCTGGATGGCAGCAGGTGGCCCTGATGCAGGAGGACTTACAGACCTGGCTGAACAAGGAGGGACCCGTTCCTCAGCGAGGCCTGTGTCAGGAGTGAGCTCTGACACCCACACCCATCCCCAGCTTTCCGGGGTCCCCTTGGTGGGACAGGAAGGCCCACTTCACAGGGGCTGGGAGAAGGGGCCAGAGCCAGGCAGGACCCAGGGACCCAGCTGCCAGCCCCCAGGACTGGGTCTGTGTCCTGTGGACACAGAGGGCCCACTTCAGCAGGCAGTGAGGACCACCCAGCTCCCACCTGCTGCTCCCACCAGCTGGAGGGGCCCTGCCTGCGCCAGCCAAGGAGGAGCTGGGGGGGCTCTCGCTGTGCCCAGGGCGTCCTGATCAGGGCAAGAGCCCAGCAGGAGCATCTTCCTCCAGGGTCCTCCAACCACCAGCAGAGGAGGTTAGAGCTAGACTGACCCGGGCTCCAGCTGCCCAGACCCCGCCCGCCAGCCACACAGGGAAGGCACAGGGTGGTCGCACAACACTGGCGCGTGAAGGCCGAGACCAGCCCGGGAGGTGAGAACCAGGCTCCACCGGGGGGCGCGGGCCTGGCGGGCTCAGGGCAGCGCAGCTCAGGAGGCCTGGCACACCTCCCTGGGAGACGCCCCGAGTCCCCATGCCTCTGGGCTCCTCGCAGCCAGTTTAGAAAGCAGAGACTGAACACCCAGAATCTTCCAGAAAGAAGGGCCCCTGTGGCACTCAGGATCACCCTGCATCCAAGGCCACTGTCATCTTCTCTCCCGTAGCCTGTGCTCCCCACTGCAGCCCCGGGCAAGCTGGCCTCGTCACTGCGACCCCCAGACCCCCCAGGGACCAAAACCAAACATAATCAACACCTGGCCAGGGCTGGAGGTGAGCTCAGAGGAGAGCACTGGCCTTCGAGCACTGGCCCTGGGTGTCACCAGCCTGCAAAGACAAGCCACCTGGCTAGACAGACAAGTGACAGCCCCCCAAGCCCACCGAGGCCACCAAGTAAGTCCCCAGGACTGCACCTGAGATGGCAACAGCACAGAATTCTGGGTAGACCCCAAGCACTGGGAAGTGCTAGGGAGGTGACAAGGCCACTGCCCCGAGCGTGCCCTGGACAGATGGCTCTGGACAGGTCCCAGCTGCAGGGCTGGGGTTGGAAAGGAGAAGCTCTGGGTGGGTGAGTGCACAGGGCTGTCCGTGGGTGTGGGAACGCGTGGGCTGAGTGTGACTGTGAGTGTGCAGACCCTGTGCCTGTACGGATGAGTGAACACAGGAGTGTGAGCCTGTGGCTGAGCGCGTCTGTGCGTGTGAGCTGGGTACAACTGTGAGCACGTTTGAGTGGGTGTGCAATGGCAGAAGCATCTTAGCTTAAATGTGTGCACACGTGTGTGAGTACAGTGTGCACAGGTCGGTGCGAGGCAGTGTGTGGCATGAGCTAGCAGGTGGATGGCAGGGTCAGGTACAGGAGAGAGCCAGCTGCCAGCTCAGGCCCGCTGAGCCAGGCTAACACCCCACAGCTGGGAGAGACGGGGGCTGCTGGGGACAGTGACGAGAGCAGAGGTCACGGTGCGACACAGGGCCCTCTGGGCTTGTGGACCCTGCACTGTGTCCGCATGGAGGAAGGGAGGCCCAGGACCTGGGATCAGGCTCTGCCAATTCCCACGCTGGGGCATGGGCTGATGGACGTGTGGACAGATGGGAAGAGGAAAAGCCGAGGGCAGGGGCAGGAAAGCAGAGGGCAGCCGGGCCCTCCTGGGCCTTCCTGCAGCCCCTCCAGCAGTCGGCCAACCAGGCCCAACGGGACACAGAGGGTGCGGCTGCCGGGCCCTGGGCGTCCCAGGAGAGGAGGAAGACCTGCAGGGCCCACCTGCCTGGTGGACTGACAGCTGGACACAGGGGCTCCAAGTCCAGGCCTTGGCTCCGGACACCCCCACTACAGGCTGCTGGGTGCTGGGCCCCTTCCAGGTCAGCATCCAGCAACCAGGCTCTCATCCCTCTTGCCAACCCACCTGTGGGCAAGGTCCCAGGCACCTGGGGGCAAGGTCCCCTCCCGGGACCCTCAGTGACGGCCCTCCTATTCTGCTCTGTGGATGAGAAGGCCTTGCAGGTGACAAATTTTTCAAAGAAGGTGTGGCCTCTTCCTGGACAGCCCAGCAGCCCTCAAGCACCAGGACCAGGACCAGCCATGAGGAGATCGGGGCAGTGACACTACAGTGTCCTTCCCAGGCTACGGTCACCTGACCACAGAGATGAAGGCCAGGCTGGCCCAAGTCACCCATGCTGAGCACATACAGGGGACCGGGCACCAAGACCCAGGCTTCTCAGAGGTAGAGACATTCCCAGAGTCCATGCCACTCCGTCGGCAGATCCAGAAACACCGCCCTCCCTCTCCCCGCCAACCGGGTCAAGCCCTCCCCTCTCAGCAGGTCCCTCCACCCAAACTCTGGACAGTTCTCATGAGGACTCAGGGACTGTGCTGGGGACACAGGGAGCCCGCCGTCCCCTAGAGCCTCTGGGGGAGCACGGCCTGCAGGCCTTGACTTCAGGCTTCCGCTGCCAGCACTGCAAGGGCCCAGCTTGTGGCCACTGCTGAGGTGGCCACAGGGACCGTCCTCCACCCTGGCCTTACCACACCCTCCTGCCCGGCTGCCTCTGCCCAGCTCCTGTCTCGCCCTTCCGTTCCCTGCCAGGACCCCCTCCCCAGCTCGCGCCCACCCTCGCCTCCTCAGGGCTCTCTGCAGCCCTTGCCCGCGGCAGGGAACTACCCCTCCCAGACCCGGCACCGCCCGACCTCGGCCCAGGGCCTCGCCTCCCCGTGTCTCTCACCACACATGAGGGGCGCGTCTTCCTTTTTGAGAAGGCCCTGGGTTTGGGGGATACACTAGCTAGTCTGTCTCAGGACGCCACAGTGAGTGTTGGCACATCAAGGACCTGAGAAGTCCTGCAAAACGCCCGAACTCTGCTCCTTGAACAGGCACAGGACGGGACTCCCTTCTCGGCCTCTCCACACCAGCCCTGATGCCCTCCGCAGGCTCCACCTCCTGGCCTCCTCAGTGGACCTCGCTGCAGGGCTGAGTCCAGCCCAGGAAGGGAGGTAGAGGGGCCATCGGTCTTTCCGGTTCCTCATCCCTGTGTGTCCAGCTCAGGGTCGGTGCGCAGAGGGACTGGGGAGTCGGCTGCTCCCTGCCAGGCACCTGGGCGGCCACACTGCCCATTCCCCGTCTTCAGGGAGGCCGCCCAGGTGGAGGGTCCTGCCAGGACCCAGGTGACAACAGCTGGAACATGGGGGGGGGCTATGCAAACCGTGTCACCCGACTGGAGGAGGGGGGGGCCAGAGGACCTCTGAGCAGAAAGGACTCGCCCCGGCGGTGGCACACGCCTGCTGCCACGGGGCTCTCAGGAAGCCCCAGCGTGGAGCCCACACCCGATACCCCACCCTCCACTTCTCTCTCTGGTCACCTCCGACACCAGTGCTGGAACTGGTCTGGGAGAAACTGCTTGCGATTAGCGGCTTCCTGCCATTCTCTCCGGGCTCCCGTCATGCTCTCCTCTCTCTCCTACACAACACGTGCTCCCACGCCCACCCTCTGGCCTGACGCGTCCTCCAGCCAGTTTCCAGGTCACACCAGCAAGGAAATTTCACAATGGCTGTGAGGGGGGGTGTCAGCAGCTCGGGGTACCCTGCCCTTCCCCTGCTGGCAGGGTCTGCAGGGTGACAGAGAAATGAGGAGAGGCCCAGGGGAGGGTCCTGAGTGCCTCTCCTGCAGGCCGAGGGTGCTGGGGGGCACCATGGCATGGGAACCGGGAGGGGACCATGGGCAGTCACTTACACTGTCACCTGACCCCAGGGAACTCGGGCCCCCACAGGACCACGGGCTCCAAGCCCTGCTGGGACCCCAAGACTTCTACCCAAGACAGAAGTCCCTTGGTCTGAGCCCCACCTGCCCCGTCCTCCTGGCATGAGGCCCTCAGTGGGCACTCCGCAGAGCTGGAGCAAGGCTTCCCCAGGCTCTGGCCCCCCTCAGAGGCCCCGCCCACCTAGCAGTTCCCCCAGAGCTGCAGGGGAGACCCCGCGGGCTCTGAGCTTGGCCAAGCCCTCGGGGCCAGAGGGAGGAAATGCCCCCAAGCCGCCCAGCAGTGAGCGGCCTGGTGGCAACCCCACACCTGGCTGTGGAGGGCACAGCTCCTCACAAGTCCTGCCAACAGAGCCCTCAGCCAACAGAGCCCTCAGCCAAGGGACACTGCAGCCAGGGGTCCCCCACCCCCAACAGTTGTCCTGCAGCCCAGCTGGCGGGGGCCAGACCTCCTTGTGCAGAGCTGCTTCAGTGGGTACCAGGTACCAGCACACAGGAAAGCTCCACTGGCTGCCGTTCAGTCCGTGCCTGAGTTGGGTGTTGTCACACCCATGTCACAAGCCCAACCTCAGTGCCAAGCCCAGGACCCAGCTGTGGTCTCCTCTCCGCACTGCTTTCCTCACACAGGGGGGTGCCCAGCTCAGCAATGGACGCTTGCCCCATGCTCTTGCCTGGGCCAGGCCAGGGTCACAGCCCTGCCATGGCCCTCCTGTGGGACGAGAGACGCCCCCAGCCCTGCCTGGCCCAGACACTTCACAAGCAGGACCTGGAGAGATGACAGAGCAGTGACCACTGCCTGCAGTTCATGGCAGGAAGCCCACTGCCCAGGGAGGGGCAGCCTGAGAGGCCCCTTGCAGTCTTTTCGACAGCTGCACTGGAGGCCCCACAGCTCACAGAGCTCCAAAACCCCAGCGTCCAACCAGCCTCCCCAGGTCCACCTGCTGACCCAACTCAGCACTCAACTCCTGACTGTCTGGGGCTCCCAGCTGGCACCTGGACATTTGTGCCATCCCCAGATACTCCCCTAGCCCAACTGGCCTCAACTGCCTGGGTCACTCCCTGGCCACAGGACAGGCACCTGCTTGGGTCTGCCACCCACCAGACTGTGGACTCGCCATGGGCAGGTGCTGCCCCTACCGGGTCCTTGTGACTCCACAACACGTGAGAGAAGCAGGGGAAACCCGAGGGATCCAGAGAGTGGGTGAGTGAGTGAGTGGGTGAGTGAGTGGGTGAGTGGGTGAGTGGGTGGGTGAGTGGGCTAGTGAGTGGGTGGGTGAGTGGGTGAGTGAGTGGGTGAGTGGGCTAGTGAGTGGGTGGGTGAGTGGGTGAGTGAGTGGGTGAGTGAGTGGGCGAGTGAGTGGGTGAGTGGGTGGGTGGGTGAGTGGGTGAGTGGGCGGGTGAGTGGGTGAGTGGGTGGGTGAGTGGGCTAGTGAGTGGGTGGGTGAGTGGGCTAGTGAGTGGGTGGGTGAGTGGGTGAGTGAGTGAGTGGGTGAGTGGGTGAGTGAGTGAATGGGTGAGTGGGCGAGTGAGTGGGTGAGTGGGCTAGTGAGTGGGTGGGTGAGTGGGCGAGTGAGTGGGTGAGTGAGTGAGTGGGTGGGTGGGTGAGTGAGTGAATGGGTGAGTGGGCGGGTGAGTGGGTGAGTGGGTGGGTGAGTGAGTGAGTGGGCGGGTGAGTGGGTGAGTGGGTGGGTGAGTGAGTGGGTGGGTGGGTGGGTGACTGAATGATTGAGTGAATGAGTGAGTGAGTGGGTGAGAATGAGAGAGTGAGTGGTTGAGAGTGAGTGAGAGAGTGGGTGAGTGGGTGAGTGAGTAGGTGACTGAATGAGTGAGTGAGTGAATGAGTGAATGAATGGGAGAGAGCAAGAGAGTGAATGGGTGAGTGAGTGAGTGAGAGAGTGAATGGATGAGTGAGTGAGTGAGTGAGTGAATGTGAGTGAGAGAGTGAGTGGGTGAGTGTGAGTGAGAGGGAATGGGTGAGTGGGTGGGTGAGTGGGTGGGTGAGTGGGTGAGTGAGTGGATGAGAGAGTGAATGAGTGAGTGGGTGAGTGAGTGGATGGGAGAGTGAGTGAGAGGGTGAATGGGTGAGTTAGTGAGTGAGTGAATGGGTGACTGAGTGAGTGAGTGAATAGGTGAGTGAGTGAATGGGTGAGAGTGAGAGAGTGAGTAGATGAGTTAGTGAGTGAATGGGTGAGTGAGTGAGTGAATGGGTGAGTGTGAGTGAGTGTGTAAATAGGTGATTGAACAAACAAGGAGTGGACACAGGTCACCACAGAACGTGCTGGAGCCCCCCAACCCTGGGCGGGGACAAGCCCACGAGCACCCTGCCGTCTGAACCCTCCTGCTCCCCTTCCCCAGCCTCTCGATCTGGGGCCCAACCCCTGGGTGAATGGGGAGAGGCGGAGAAGCCAGATCACGTGGCTGGACTGGGATTATTCAAACAAACAAAATGAAACACGTAAGTAAGCCAACGCTGCACTAAAAGTGAACTTCAAAACAAACCACTAGAGAGCCCAGCTCCAGGTGGGTACCTGCTGCGTCACGTCCCACGTGACAAGAGACCCACCTGCTGCCCCGCTGCCCAGCCCAGCTCCTCCACTGCTGCTGCCAAGCTGCCTGGGAGGATCTGGCAGAGACCCCTCCCCTGAGGGCACTGGGTGATGTCCCTGGGCAGTGGCCACCACGCCCACTGGAGCCTGAGGGTCCCACGGGGGGGAGAGAGCTCCACAGCGGGTGCAGACAGGCCAGCAGGACCTTTGGGACACACCCAGAGCTCATGCCAGACACAGGGACGGGAGAGAGGGACACAGTCAGTGGGACCTGCCACACGGACCCCAGGGTGGCCTCACTTTCCCAGAAAGCCAGCACCTGCCCGGCCCGCAGTAGGGGGTTGGCCCTGGCCCCATCTGCCTCCACCCCTGACCTTGGTTGGTCACTCCAGACAGTGAAAAGCCACCTTCCCCAGACCCAGCAGGGGGCCCAGGGGACACCAGTGGCCAGCACTGCCCTGCACACCTAGCTGGGCCTGGACAGCACACCCCGCTTCCTCTGCCACCCTGCTTCTGCCCCAGGGCCGTCACCAGTGCCCGGTGTTCCTCCAGGCAGAGACGGTCAGGCGTGATCAGAGAGCCAGAGAGAAGTGCCCTCGACTGTCCACCAGGCTGGGACCCCGCCCCCTGGCTCAGGGGAGCAGGCCAGTGTCCCACCCTGTCCCGTCCCCTGGAGTCAGCCACTGCTCCCTCCTTCCTTTGCTCATGTCCTGGACGGTGACTCACTTCCCTCCTGGAAAACACCCCGTCCCTTCCCTTCCCTTGATCCAGCTGGCGCTGGGCTCAGGACCAGTGGCTGTGTCCCCAGGAGGGGACTCAAGAAACCCAGGAGCCACGGCCCGCGAACCTTCACCTCCCAGCCACGCCACCACCTCCCAGAAGAGGGGGCTGCCTCCTCACCCAGTCAGCTTCACCTGCCAGGGCACCTGCCCCACACCCACTGCCTGTCCCCTGTCCCCAAGCCAGCAGGCCAGGAACCCTTCCCACATGGTCCTGTGGCCAGTCCTACAGCCACAAGCCGCATCCTTTCACAAACCAGGCTTCAGAGCCGCGGGTCTCAGAGGACGCCATCCTGGGCCCGGCCTGCTCTCAGCCCCAGCCACCCGTCCTCATGTCCCAGGTTGCACAGCACCTGAGCCACGCTGGACGCACGGGGCTGCCCACACCTGTGCCACAGCCACAGCCCTCCCTGGCCATGCTCCTGCCCGCTGCAGTGCTGAGAGTCGCTGCTCCGTTTTCCTCTGTCACCTCCCTTTAACAGCCCACGGCAAGTCGAGCTGCCGGACCAGTGACCCCAGTGCCTCTGGCATTGCTGTGGGGCGTTGTACCCAGTTCAGAAGACCCCGGGGCCAAAGCCGGGAGGGCACCCGCCAGACAGGCCTCTGCTGGGCAGCAGGTGCAGAGGGACAAGCACACTCACCTGAGAGGCAGCCCTCCTGACCCGGCTGCTGGCTCCATCCCGGGCAGCACCGGAACACCGTGCGGGCCTCCGCGGCATACACCTGCCTGTAGCCTGTGTAGTAGATGGTTCTGGAAAAGAAGGAAGGACACATTGGCCACTGCGGAGCAGCACACCGTGGCTCCCTCCACACCCGGGAGACTGGCTCCCATGTGGCCCAGGTGGGGTGGCTGCTGCCTACACCCATGTGCCCCTGCGGCCGGGTCAGGGTGCAGCGTGCAGGAGGAGCCATGCAGAGCCAACAGCAGTCTCAGCCTGCACTCTTCCTGCCCCGTGCTACCCCACTCCCTCTGCCCGGCCCCCAACTCCCACGGTGGGCCTGCTCCAAGCTGGGGTCGGGTTCCCACCTGGCCCACGCCCCGGTCTCAGCTCCGGCCAGGCTGGGAGGACTGGGGGATTCAGAGTGGAGGCGCCCAGCCTCGGGGGGATGGCTTTTGGAGTAAGCTTCATGCCTGAGGGGCCCAGGGCTGGGTGGCTGGTCCAAGGTGGTACCAGGCGTCCTTCCTGAGGGGTGACCCTGCTCTTGGCCCTCCCCCCACCCAAACAGCCTCTAGCTGCAGTCAGCAAGGCCCCTCCCAGGCCATCTGCCCCGTCCACTCCAATGCCGCCTCTTGCTGCTTGTACTGGGTTGAACAGTGTTCCCCAAACTCACGTCCACCTGGAACAGGGCTTGATCCAGAAATAAGGTCTTTGCTTAACCCTTACTTAGTTAAGATGAGGCCGTACTGATTGGAATGGACCCTAACCTCCTGGTGTCCTTATGAACACACAGGGAGAAGCCGTGTGAAGTAGAGGCTGTGATCCAGGGACACTTCTGCGAGGCCAGCAGCCGCCACCCGAGAACTGCAACAGGCTAGGGCAGGGGCCCCTCCGTCTCTCCAGGGGCAACCAGCCCTGCCCACACCTGGCCGGGACAGCGAGAGGACAAATTCCTGGTGCTTGAAGCCACCTGGTTTGTCATGGCTTGTTGTAGGAGCCCCAGGAAACACAGGGGCTCAGAGCTTGGCACACACCCCGGGTCCTGTGGCTGAGACGCCTTTGTGCTCACAGTGACGGAACCGGGCCGGAGAGACAGACAGAGAGATAGGTACAGAGAGACTGAGAGACAGGAAAGTGGCCAAGGAGGGACGATGGGAGGCCCAGCCCAGCACAGCCTCCAGCACAGCAATCCCTCCAGTCCCCCACCATCCACAGGGATGGCATCCAGGGGCCAGCCAACAGCCACTGTGTTGGGGCCCTCGAGCCTCTGGGAACGGCCAGGCAGCCTGAGTTGTCGCCTCCAAGTGACAGACCACCTCCTTGCTGGGGCTGGCGCATGGGAAGCAGAGTTGGCCCAGGCCCCAGGCCCAACAAACAAACAGGGCGGGGGCCACTTCCCGGACGCACACGTCCACGCCAGGCACTGCACTCGGAGGTGCTGGGAGCGCCTTGCACCACACCTTGGCCCAACATGAAACCACTCGCCTGCGCAAACCCACCGGCGGCAAACGACAGGGAGCAGAGCCCGGGCGCAGGCCTCGCAGTGTAAACAGCATGGCTTCCGCAGGGCCAGGGCACGAGCTGCTCTTCCCGGCCACGGGTCATCCCATCCCACGGCCCCTAAAGGAAGGACCCTGGGAGAGGAACCGTCAGCCCCTGAGGACTGATCCCCGTTCCCCTGCAGCCAGTGCCACCGGGAGCTGATTCCCACAGGCTGGGGTCAGGGACGAGGCTGCTGGGAGGGAGGCCCAGTGGAGCCACAGCTGCAGGGTCTGGGCCTGGCAGGAGCAGGGCCAGCTCCGTGCTGAGGGCCACGGGTCGCCCTCCTTCCTCTGGAGGACCTCGCTCCTCTCTCGCGGCTTCATGCAGCCTGAGCGGCCGGCGCTGGCTCTCGGGTTTGCTGGGGAAGGCCCTGTACGCTGGCGGGAGGCCAGGTGCCAGCGCAGCCTTACCTGTTCTGGGCCAGGCCAGGCGCCCTGTCACCCACACGGCCCTGCCCGCAGCCAGGCACAGACAGCCCAGACCCAGACACAAAGCCAACTCCTGCCAGAGGGTGCAGGAGCCACCAGGTAGCAGGCACTCAGGAGCCTGTGTGTGGCCCATGATCCTGACCCCAGCTCAACCAGACGGGGAAACTGCGGCCCCCACGGCCCTGAACCTGGCCTAAGCACGTGGACACAGAGTCTGTCCTATGACCCCTGGCCCTGGTGGCCACCCCCAAAGAGCTGGAGGAGATGCCCTTGTCTGTCCAGGGAAGCTGGGGTGCAGCTGGTGTGGGGGGGACACTGCTGGCCCTCACATCCGCTCAGCCCCTTTGCAACCTGCTCAACAAACCCGGGAATTCTCTGCACAGAACTGTCAGAGCGAGGAGGGCTAGAGGCCAGGCCGCAGGGGCAGGGACCTGGGGCCCGACAGGTGGTGGCCGTCACCCGCAGGCAGAGCCCACACCTGGGGCCCGTTGGCCTCACAGTGTCTGTAGCACAGTCACCTGTCACTGGCTCGTCCAGTGGCCAACGGGAGCAGCCTGACAAGCATCCCTGGCCCAGGCATGAGGACATGGGGCAGCAGAGCCAAGTCCCCAGGCTGAGGGACATGCGTGGCGCTTGCCTGCCGACACCAAGGCCAGGCGAGGTCCCCGTCTCCTGGTCCCAGCTGAGGGAAGCGCCTGCCAGGCCAGGCCAAACCAGGCCCAGAGGTGCTCCTAGAGCTGGGGCCGGACTGAGGCCAGCTCTGCTGCCCACCATGGCCAGGCCTCCCTGCTGGGCTTTCATCATACTCCCCACCCTGCTGCTCTGGGCCCCCGGCAGCCTTCAAGCCTTAGTGACCCCCAAGAGAGATGCGGGGACAAGAAGAGTCCGCTGGTCCCCCAGAGGTGGAGGAGGGCTCCACAGAGGGCACCTCGGAGTGGGCTTTGGAGGATGGGTAGGAGTGCAGCAGACTGCAGGCCTCGTTGCCAGTGCTCGGCGCGGAGCCAGGGCCTCAGGCTAAAGCTTCAGCCCTGCCACTGACTCCCGGGAAGCCACAGCCCAGCGCCCAAACCCCTGGGCACCGGTTTCCCCAGGTCAAAGCGCTTGCTGCCTGCCTTTTAGGGTCTGAAGAAACGCAGCCTGGCTGTCCTGGATGCCCACACAGCGGTCCAGGGAGCAGATGACACAGTGGGTCCCCCCAGCCAGCTGTGGGGACAGCTCCTGCCCTCTCCCTGCCGCAGACACTCGGCTTCCCTGCCCTGCTCTGTGCCCAGCAGCTGGGAAGGCCACTCCAGGGCACCTCCGATCCGCGCCTGTGGCATGAGGTGCTGTCCCCCACGTGTGGGTCAGCTCAAGAGCTGAAACAGCAAGTAGGGCGGGGAGGGTGACGAAGCCCACAGCCCGCACTGGCTCCTGTCAGCCCACTCAGCGCCCACACTGCTCAGGGACCCACCCAGGGCCCCCCCAGCCCGGGCTGCGGGGCCAGAGGCCCACCCTGCCTCCGAGCCCTCCTCCAAGCCCAGCCCCCCTCCAGGCCGGGGACCTCCTTCCCGCCCTCCCCAGGACTAGCCGTGGCTCTCCACATGCAGCATGTGCTGTCCCCACAGAAGCAGGAGGGATGGCCGAGTGCCACCTGGGACACTGCAGCCATGACCAGCTCCTGGTCATGTGACTGTCTTTAGGCCCAGGACTCAGGGGCACCAGACAAGGCCTGAGGGCTCCAGTCAGGGACAGGAACTCTGGTACCATTGCAAGGAGTGGCATCCACGGAGGCGACTCACTGGACTGGACTGGGCAGATGGGGAGAAGAGCATGGGGTCAGGCCAGCTCCCGGGGAAGGGTAAGCAGGAAGGTGTAGCAGACAGACCTCTCAGCTCCACCACCTGGGCTGGAAAGGCATGGACAGGCGTGGACAGGCATGTGGAGACATGGCCTGCAACTCGGCCCAGCTGTGCCCAGTTCCCAGAGGTTGGGAAGGGACACCAGAGGGGAAGAGAGACTGCGCATTCCACGCACACTGAACTGGGGCAAGCCTGGCCACCACAGCCAGGGGTGACATGCCTGTAGGCCAGGCAGAACACTGTCCCCATGGCACCGAGGCCCTGGGAGCACTCAGGCTACCCGGAGTGGGCGTGGAGCAAAGGCAGACCTGAGCCACATTCCAGAGCCAGCCAGACTGGACAGCTGCCCTGCCCCCTGTGACCCAGAGCCCAGACTGCTCCCACTGAACCCCATGGCAGAACTGCCACATTCCTGGGAGGGAGGGCTGGAGAAGGGTCCGGGCATCTTGAGCTGAACCGTGCCAGGGCCGGAGTCCTGGAGCCAGACCTGCACAGGCCCCAGCCGCCCGGGAACCCTGACAGCATGGCCCAAGCACAAGCCCGGCAGGGAGGCTGTGGACGCATCAGCACTGACCCAGATGGTAAGTCCTCCAGATTCTGGGGCTTCCTGGTCACCTTGCCCACCCAGCCACCTTGGAAACACTGCACCCTGCGTCCAGCCACAACAGGCCACAGCGGGGAAGTCACAGAGGCTCCTCCAACTGGCCACCCACCACAGGAACCACCCTCCCCAAGGTGAGGATGGGGACCCGCGTCTAGGCTACCGAATCCCTGTTTCTACCGCACACCCTGGAAGCCACAGGGAGCAGCCCCTGGAGAGCCATGAGGAATCTGTCCTTCCTGCCCAGGCCATTCCTGCTGGATGCACAGCTCCTGTCCCCCAGCCCACCTCCCAGCACCAAACCTGTCTCCAGGCACTGCGGGGTAGGGGACGACAAAATGGTCCCAGGTGAGAAGCGGCCACACTCAACCACACTCCTCCTCCTTCACTCGGCAGATGATGAACTAACTGTCCAGCCAACAGACCTTCACTCGCCGCCCCCGAGCAGGCCGAGCAGACATGGAGCCACCACCCTGCACCCCAGGAGGGCAGCCCAGGGCAGGGCCAGGACCCCTGGAGCCCTGTCTGAGCACCCCTCCTCCCAGGACCCCTCCTTCCTCCACCCACTGGGGGCCACAGCCAGGCCCCCGCCCAGTCTGCACCCAGGCAGGTTCCACGGTGCTGAGTCTGTAAACAGGAGAGGCATAAAAAAGAACTCCTTGAGCTTGATTTTGAAATAAAATATTGAGCAATGAAAGGTTTCACGTGGGCTTGGGAAGAGGCCCAAGGGTCAGGCAGCCATGGCCTCCAGCCGGAACTCAGCAGGTGAGCTCAGGCTCTCTGCCGGGTGTGCCCAGCACCCCTCCCTGGTGGGGCCCCACACCTCTCCACAGAGCTGTCACTTGGAGCCTCCCTGGCACTCTGTCCTCAGAGGGGGCATCCGGTGGCCCTGATGGGCACAGCCCCAGTCCCCACGGCCCAGCTCCTGCCCACAGCCCCAGGGGCCCAGCACCTACCTGCGCTCGTGGCCAATGCACCAAGCCTGCCGCCCACAGCCCGGCTTCCACACGGACACCAGGCGACTGAGGGCCTTCACACAGGGCTGGCGGTGGCCCACCAGGGTCAGCTCCTGCTGGGCACACACATGGGGCCTGGGACAGAGAACAGGGACAGTCAGCATCTCACCACCCACCACTGGTTGGCACAGACATCTCCGGCACGTGGCCCTGGGAGGCCAGGCCTCCAGAGCACAGCCCTCCCAGTGCCCACCCAGGCTCGAGGGTGAGGGGGGTTCGAAGAGGAACCAGGACCAAGTGTCCCCACACAGGGACCACACACTGCCCGAGGTGCTGCCTGATCCCCCAGGAGCCAGGCCAGGAAGACCCCACACCACTTCCAGATGGGGGGTGGGGGAGGACACAGGGCCCGCCCAGCCCCCAGGATGGCTCAGTCCTCCCGCTCAGAGTTTCTGTTCCTTCCACCCGGCCCTCCCGGCCCCATCCCTGTGGTCTCAGTCACTCCCAGCACCCTCTGAGCCCTGCGGGTTGTTGGCACAGTGAGAAGGGCATCCCCTCCGAGGAGCAGGAAATGGAAAAGTAGAGCCATGGTCCCCACCCCTGCCGAGACCCAGAGGACTCCCCTTTCTGCAGGTCCCCACCCCAGGGACTGCAGAAACCAGGCCAGGGAAAAGCCAGCGCTGGGGGCGGTCAGTGTAAGACAAACCCCCATGCCCATCAGGCTGTGAGGTGGGGAAAGGTCAGTGGAGGGACACCCCAAGCAAGTCAGCAAGGCCCTGTCTCAAGGTAAAAAATAAAAAGGGCTGAGGAGGTGGCTCAGTGGTAGAGCATTTGCTTGCACAGGTGAGGCCTGGGTTCAAACCCACCCCCCCTGCACATAATCCATGCCCTCAGGAGGTGGTGGATGCCCAGAGCTTGGGCTCACCCAAGTCAGGTGGCCTCCAAAGACAAGTTTCAGTAGAAGAGGACACGACTTAAGTGCTGACATTGAGTGGGACCAAGTCAGAAGCCAGCAGGATTCTGTGGGACCTTCAGGAAGAGGAGACCAGGCTCTCCCAGCAGGGCCAGGTTCTGGGCTGGATCCCCAACACGAGGGGCAGGGCCTGTGGAGTGGACCACACTGCATGCTACCTGGGGGTACACTGCAGTGAGCCTGGCAAATCCAGCACCTGGGCCCCACCACCGTTTTGGGGTACCAGAGCAGGCAGGAGGCCACTTCTCTCCCAACCTCCTGGCTGAGCTCCCTGCTTTGCAAGGGGACCTAGCCTATCCTTAGCCTGTTTTCAAACCGTCCACCTGGGGAGAAGTTCCTGTTTCCCAGACAGCCCCGACCTTTGTCTGGTCTGCTGGGGGTCCCCAGGCTCAGCCCTGGAAGACCCCGGCTGCCCTGTCCCAGGACCTGGCCCTGGGCCAGCCACCCCCAGATGGATGCTCTTGCAACCGAGGACTTTATTCCTCCTCCTCTTGCTCTCGCTGGGTGGGAAGCCCGCCCCTCAGGGAGCCACACAGCGGCTCTGCTTTGCAGCCAAGATGAAAGCACCGACGAAGCTGGGTCCCCAGCCTGGCCTGGCCACAGCACCAAGGCCGAGGTCCTCCGCCCCCAGCTGACCATCAAAGACTGGTGGCCAGGGCAGAGCCAACCCCAAATCCCCAGTCAAGTCCGCAGGGCCAGGCTGCCCAAGACATCCCATTCACACCCCTCCTGCAGTCTTCCGTGGCAGAGGCCAGCCAGCCCACGTTGGGGTGACTGCAGGGTGAGGATCCTCAAGGTGCAGGACAGGGCAGCCCAGGATCAGGATCCAGGCTCTCCTGTGAGCTCCAGTGGAACCTGCTGCTCCGGCCTCACAGCCTCCACACCCCTGGCTCCCCCAGCCAGGAGCCATGGGCCAGGTGGGACGGATGTCCCCAACACTCCTGGAAGGAGGTAACGGTGGCTCCCGGCATTAATAAGATGTGGAGCCAGGCCTGCTCTGGGGTTCCGTGCCTCTCAGATGACTGCACAGGACGCGGGCCCCAGCTTCCCAGGGGCTGTGGCAGGCCAAGGATCCCAGCCCGAGTTTATGGGGAGAGGGCCAGGCGGGGAGTGAGTCAGGAACGGGGGTCCCCTCATTAGGGAAGGGCTCATCAGCCTTCCTCGGGCTGCGTCCTGGACACAGGGCCCTGAGTCCCCCCAGTCTCAGGCCTGATCCCACCAATGCCAGAGGACCTCACGGCCTACCAGGACCACCCTCTCCCCCTTCACTCTGTGCCCCAGGAGGCGACCTCACAAACTGCACACCCCCCACGTGAACACACGGCCCTCTGGCTGGTGGGTTTGGCTGCTTACAGGACCAGCAGAAGGTGGCTGGGGTGCTGTCCCTCCCCTGGGCAGGGTAGCCTAGGCAGGCCGCCGCCAGGGGCTGCCTCCCCACCCCAGGCCACAGCTCTGCCCTCCAGCCCTCGGCCCCACATCACACCTGGGACGTTTCTCTCCCCCTCATCACTAGGCTCCTCTCACTGACTCCTTCGTGGGGGGCTGCTTCCCACCTCCCTCCCTCTGATAGAGGCATTGTGTCCCCAGATGTCAAAAACAAAAAACAGGCTGTCCTGTGGCTGACCCAAGGTTATAAGTCAGACATCTTAATGGACTTGCTCGTGGTGGAGGACAGAAGTGGTCCACCCATTCACCCTGGCACTGGGCTAAAGTGGTGCAGCTTCATTCAGTGGTTCTCAAAGCAGGGTCCCCAGGCAGGAACCCCACCTCCAGGGAACTTGTCAGAAAGGCACAGCTCAGAAGGTCACCATGGTACACATCTGTAATCCCAGTGATTCAGCAGGCTGAGGCAGGAGGATGGCAAGTTCAAGGCCAGCCTCAGCTACTTAGCACGACCCTGTCTCAAAATAAAAATTTAAAAAGGGCTGGGGATGTGGCTCACTGGCAGAGCATTTGCCTAGCAAGGGTGAGGCCCTGGGTTCAAACCCAGCAACACACACCCCCACTCTCAAGCCTCCCCACGCCTCCCCCAGACCCACTAAAGTGGAGACTCTGGGCCTGGAGCCTGGCGTTCCTCCAGGTCTCAGCAGTGGCTGGTGCTGTGAGGAGCCCAGGGAAGACTGTCGCACACCCAGTGTGAGCCCTGGTCTGGCACCGGAGCCAGCAGAACAGGCTGTGCCGAAGGTGCCATCTGATTCCCGGCTCCCTATGCACCTTCTCCAACATGTGCAGGTTCCTGAGCCTCTGCCCAGTTTCCCCACCTGTAAATGAGGACTCACAGCTCTGACCCCGCCCACTGGGGGGGGTGAAATGAGCCAGGATGGAGGGGACCCCTGATGGCCCCAGGAGTTAGCTGGTGTCCCTGCACACTGGGGACCCCATGTGAGAGGGTCACCGATGCAGGAAAAAGCATCATCTGCCAGCTGATGCTGGCCACTCTGCCCCTTAGCTCTGCTCACCTGCACTGCCCCTGGCCACCCATCCTCACCCCAGGGTGGAAGGGCAGGAAGAGGAGGTGGGGCTGGCTAAGGCACAGGACCTCTGAGCGTCAGGCTGCAGAGCTCAACCTGGACTCGGAAGCACCCTCACCTGTGGGACAGTTGAGTCTCAAAAGGGAGCTCAAAACAGCCACCACCTGGGCTGGGGTCGCAGCTCAGCGTGGAGTGCTCACCTAGCATGTGCAGGGCCTGGGTTCAATCTTCAGCCCACATAAAAATAAATAAAATAAAGGTATTGTGCCCAACTACAACTAGATAATAATGATAATTAAAAAAAAAAAAAAACCCCACGGCCACCAGAGCCGCTCAAAGCACAGTTCAGCTTTCTGACACCCACAGGTGGCTGAGCACAGCTTCCTGAGAGCCCAGCTAGTGGAACCAGCCCGGGAGAATGCAGGCCAGGTCCAAAAACCTACATGCAGAGGGGACTTGAGCTTGAAGGCCCAAAACTGCTGCAGGACAGAGAGAGGGGTCAACGTCATGAGCTGATCTTAGCAGAGCTGCCCAGAGAGGACTCTAGTCCTGGGGAAGCCTTGTGCCCTGGAGCAGCTGCATTTCCTAGGACGGAGCTCGGACCTCAAGTCTGGCCAGCGCTGCAGCATGTGGGTCATTGGCCTTCCCACCCGATACCCTGCTCCCGGTGGCAGCATCACCATCCCCTTGTGTGGTCAGCAATTGCTCCAGGGCCCAGGAAAGAAAGGCCAGCCATTCTCCCTGGGCCACAGAAACTCACTCAGAGGCAAAAACAAGCAGACTGGTAAGTTCTGCCCACTCCTGGGAGGGCTCCAAATAGGACCACCTGGACAGGGGGAGCCAGAGAAAGAGAACCATCCACATTGCCCCAGCAGATTCACAAATGTCCAGGGGCACCTGGGGCTGGTCAGTGGAGCAGCCCATGACTTTTAGCACTCACCTTGGGAGCCCTGGGCAGCAGGTCACAGAACTGATTAAATGGAGGAGCTGACAGACCAGGAAAACCAGGCAGAGGGCACAGCTGCCTGGGCCAGAGCCTCCCAGCTCCCAGGAGCTCTCCGAGGGGAAGGATGACAGGGGACACAGGACCAGCACTTTCTTGCTTGTCCAGCGCCTCCCCTGCTCCTCTAAGGGAGAGAGCAAAGTGCCTGCAGTCTACAGGTTTCCACTTCCTTCTGCTCAGCAGATCAAACGACTCCTCTCCCAGCCAAGAGAGAAACCTCCTCTGTCCTAATCGGAGCTCCCCCAGCCAGCCAGGACCCACTGCAGCCCTACTGTGCATCCAGGCACATGCAGGTGGCGAGGTGACAGAAGGCCTGTGGCAGACACACAGCCACCTCAGCCAACCTGGAACTCAGACCCACCTGCAAGGGGCAATTTGCGAACAAAGGCCTTATCTTATGGAGACAGGGCCAGGAAACAGTGGACAAAGGCCCCCAGGGTAGCAGCCACAGGATTGAAGAGCAGGGAGAAGCAATGGGAGGGGAGGATCTGGAAGGAACCACAGCTCTTCCCAGCCTGGCTCCTGGCTTCCCAGAGGCCAGGTGAGCAAGTAGGACACAGGAAAGACCCCTGCTCCACTCCTGGAGAGAACAGCAAGTTTGGGCAAGTTGGATGGGGACCCAGAAAGGCAGGCAGCCAGCAGAAGCCTCTCTCAAGAGCAGGAAACGTCCACCATTGAGCTGCTGCCCCCAGGATCAGAGCCCCACGTCTTCTGGCAGCCATAGGAGAAGCAGGCAGTCAAGTGGCCCGAAGCCTGTGTGCTAGCCCCTTGTGGGGCTGCAGCTCCCCTTGGACAAAGGCACGGGGACCACAGGAAGCAGAAGTGTCCAGCACAAGTCCCCTGGAGCTGAGGCGCAGGCCTTTCAGTTTCTGGACGAAAGGTCCCCAACACAGAGGAGGCCCTCTGTGGAAGAGACCACAGGAAATCTTGCTTCTTGGAGCCAAGCAAGACCCAGAGTAGAGGCCCTGGGGGAAGGAATCTGCCTGCCTCCCCCCAGTGTGGAACCCTGTCCACTCCATCCCCAGGGGCCGCCTCTCTATCCTCCACAGCCAGGTACATAGAGGGGCCCAGCGCCAGGCCCTCTTCCAGAAGGCTGGATGGGAGGAGCCTGAGAAGCCCCTTTGTGGCCCCTGAAGGGGGTTTCGGGGTGGCGGCTGGGAGGCCCCAACGTGAGCTGAGCCCAGGCCCTGGCCAGCCCCTCTGCAGCTGGCAAAGGCCTTGCCAGGTTGGCCGCCCCAAGCCCAGGCACCCTGCAGCGAGCGCTGGAGTAGGGGGCAGCCAACAGGCTCTCCCCACCTCCTCCTCCTCCACTTTCCTTTGAGGCCAACACAGGGATTGCTTTGCTGTTTAAGAGAGACCGCTAAATGGCCCGTTGGGGAATCATCTTTCAAAATTAAATTCATCTCGGCTGGCTCCCTGACCCTCTCTTCCTGCCCGTTCTGGTACTGAATTCCTTCTCCCTGCAGCTCCAAAGCACACGTGTTTAACACACAAACCAGCTCTGCAGCCCCGTCTGGGTACACCCGCCCCTGCGAAGGCCCCCAGACCCCAGGAGACAGGCTTTGGAGGAAGTGGGAGCAGGCCGCTTCCTCTACCGTCCCAGCCGGCTCCCAGGCTAGACCCTGCCGGGCAGGGGGCCCGGATTCCTCACCTCCCTCCCCAGCTCAGCATCTGCCTGAGCAGGCAGGACGCACATCACAGAGGCCGTGAGGGAGGAGGCACAGGCCTGCCACAGGGGCTCCCAGACCCCACCGGGAACCCTGTCCTCAGTTAAGGCAAAGAGCCCATTGTTCTGGGGCCCCGGGACAAAGCCCAGGAGCTCGGTCCCGGTTTCCGACGCCCCGGGGAGCCTCTCCTGCTCCCGCGACTCACATGCTGGGCTGCAGCGGGAGCAGGGGTCGCAGCGGGGCAGTCGCACGCACCGCGGAGAGCAGCAGCAGCAGCAGCAGCGCCGGGGCCACCGCGCGCCCCGTCACCCTCGGGGTCGCCCTCGCCTCCGCTGGGAAAGGCATAGTGCGCGCGGCCAAGCCCCCGGCGCTTCTCGGGTCCGAGGCTCACAGACCGGCCCTGCGGCCCGGAGCCGCCGTCTCCGCGTGCGCCATGCCGGGGAGAGTGCGCGGGGCGCAGCACAGGTGCCCAGGAGCCGGCTTCCCGCCCGCGCCCGAAGGGCCGTGCGGAGACCAGTTCACCCAGGTCCAGCCGGCCACTCGCTCCCTGTGAGCGGTGGGCAGACTGCGCCCAGCCGGGCGCGGGAGAGGCCCGCCCCGCCCGCGACACGCCCCGGGCCCGGCCGACCCCAGCCCCGGCCCCGCCCACAGCCCTGCCCCCACCCGCCCAGGACGCGCCCCAGACCTAGGCCCCGCCCCACACGCCCTCGGCCCCGCCCAGGGCTCCTCTTCCAGCGGCTCCCCTACCCCTGGCCCGCCGGCAGACCGCCCTTCCCCGCGTCCCCCAGACTCCCACCCCGCAAGCAGAGCCCCGTCGCGCTTCTGCTTATCTCAGGCTGAAAGTCCCAGGCCTGGTCCCACCTAGAGCCAACCCCCGCGCCCCGCAGAGAACAAGAGAGGCACGCCTCGCACACCCTGCAGAGACAGGATCCCTGGCCCCAGACCCCGGACTCCGGGGACAGCCCTCAGCCTCCGCTTCCTTCTCAAGATTCCCAGGGAAAGCAGCCTCAGTTTGTCCTCCTCGTGGACCCTCCGTCCAGCCCTGGCATCTCATCCATGCTGGTCCTGCTTGGGGAAGAAGTTGGGGATTGGGTGGGCAGCCTCTGCAGCCCCCCGGGTACCTCCTACATTGTTGGTCAACCACTCCACGCATCTTTATTCGTGTTTCTGTGCCGAGTACTCTTGGAGGTGGCGGCCGAGGCCCAGAGGCACCGCCGAGGACAGAGCCCTTCCGTCATCTGCTTTTCTTCTTTTACCCCCGGTTTTGGTTTGGAAGTGACCGGCTCCAGTGCAAGGACCAGCTGTCCCAAGGGTTGAAATCGGAGGCCCTGGGGTTAGTGAGGGCCAGCCTCTCCCAGCGGTTTTTGAATAGCCTGGGGAGGTCCAGTCTGGACAGGATCTGGTGGAGCCAAGAGTGAGTGTCACACCCAGGTGTGTGAGGGCCAATGTGCCAGGCCCAGCTGGTGCATCTGAGGCACCCTGCTGGCAGGCCCTCTGCCTGGGACCTCCTCCTCCCACACCCCCGGTGGTCTGAGTAAGAAGAACCCTGAAGGCTCCAGAATCCCCCTCCCCTAACAGCCAGCTCTGAAGAGAGCCCCTGGAGGGGCTTGGGAGACAGAGAATCACAGCTGTCCAGAAGCAATGGAGACACAGGCACGCGTGCATACACACACACACACACACACACACACACACCGAATCTGAGCCCTTCCCACCACCTGGAGGGGCACATCTGTCAGGTCAGCCCAGCAGTAACTCCTGCTCTACACTTGGGAACCTCAGGTCAAAGGAAAGGAGGAGGCAGCCCTGCCCCTGGCTTCTGGCTGCCGGTCTGGGAACTGAACCCTGGGAACATGGGGGTCTGGCTCCAGGACATTGGCCAGCCCCATGCTCTGCTGCCTGAAAGTCAGAAAAAAACACTGAAGGCACAGAATAGATGGCAGGCAGTTCACTGGACTCTGGATCTCAAACACGGGTTGGCAGCTCCGCTTGCTGATCCTCCAAACAGGACCCATTCTGCCCCATCCTGCCCTCGATCTCACCCCTCCACCCTGGGATCTCGGTAGTAGCAGCTGTCCCAAGCCTGGTTGGCCCATGCCCCAGCTCAGGAACCGTTTCCTCCTGATCTACCCTCACAGAGACCGGGGTCTGCCTTCAGGAAAACCTCCCCAGTGCCCACCTCAGCACCCCGCCCCATCCTGTGGGTATAGACACAAGTTAGTTCAGTGTCTCTCTAACTTTGGAACAGTGTGATAGGACCATCCATTTTTTCCCACCTTGTTTGAGGGGAGGGGTACTAAGGATTGAACCCCGGGCCACTCTTCAACTGAGCTGCATCCCCAGGCCTTTTCATTGTAAGAAAGGGTCTTGCTAAATGGCCAAGGCTAGGACTCTCTTGCCTCAGCCTCCAGAGTCACTGAGATTACAGACGTGTGCCACCACACCCAGCTATTTTTCCCAACTTTGCATCTCATCCTCTCTCTGGAGCTGGCTTGGCACAAAGGGATGGCCAGTAAGGGTGTGTGAGTGGACAGATCAGCACCTTGGAAAAGTTCAGGGATGCTCTCTGAATTGCACCCTGCCCCCAGGGCAGAGATGACTCACAGCCTCAGACGTGTCTCCAGCTTATCGGAGGAGGAAGGAAAGAATGTGGACAGATTCTGGGTTAGAAGGAGATCTCTGGGCAGGGCAGGATCCAGGTTTTATGGGGCTTACAACATAAAATTTAGAGACTCTCTTGAAGCAGAGTCATAAAAAGAAGTTATTTTTGTCAATTTTACAAAGCCACAACCACCCCCTGCATGAATTCCTAGCCCTCCCCTCCCAGGGTGAAAGAGCTACTGCAGCGAAGCTTTCTTGACCTCACTGTGATTCTGCCTCTATCCACTCTCATCAGCTGTCAGGTGGACAGTCCCCAGCAGGTGTCAGGACAGAAAGGACAGGTGCTTCCTGCTGGGAGTCCCTGGTTCAGGACACCTGCTGTCACCTGCTCCCAAGGCACCCGTGGCTGCGGTCTGCCCACTGTCCCCAGGCGGAGCCCTCCTTCTCAGGCCCAGAGGTGGACTGGTGAACCTCCAGCCTAGAGCTCACTTCTCCAAACAAGACTGGTGCAGAAGGAAGGCCCAGTGCTATTCTTTCCCTAAGTCTCATGCCCTTTACCCAGATCCTGGCTCCCCAGCCCAGCCTGGCACAGAGGGCATCGGCAACCATCAAACATCCAGCAGCCAAAATTCTCAGGTGCGTCTTTCCTCACAAATGACTGACATGACAACAGACTAACGAAGGTAGCTGGAGTTCATATCTTAAAAGTCAGACTGCACACAGGTGTCTTTTACTATTTATTTATATTTTGGTACCAGGGTTTGAACCCAGGGGCTCTCAACCACTGAGCCACATCCCCAGCCCTTTTCATTTTTTGAGATAGGGTCTTGGTAAGTTGCTAAGGGCCTCGGTGAGTTGCTGACTCTCCTGTCTCAGCCTCCCGAGCTGCTGAGATTACAGGTATGCCCAACCATACCTGGCTATGAGACCCTTTTAAACAGATTTAACTCACAATAAAGTTCACAGCAATCAAACTAACAAAACGCAGAAAACAGTCTCAAGACTTGGCTCTTCTTCACAATAAAGTGACAATTCATGGGACACATGATCTTTGGAGTGACTTTTTTCCTTTTTCTTTTTTGGTGCACGTGTGTGTGTGTGTGTGTGTGTGTGTGTGTGTGCACGCGTGCGCACATGCATGTGTGGTTCTGGGGATGGAACCCAGGTCCCCACAAGGGCTAGGCAAGTGCTCTACCTCTGAGCTACATCCCCAGCCCCCCTTTATTTTTTTGAGACAGGACTTGCTAAGTTGCCTAAACTGTCCTCTAACTTTTGACCCTCCTGCCTTAGCCTCTTGAAGGGATGGTTTCCATATAGTTAATGGTGCTGACGATAGTTTCTAACTGTATGTGCTCAAATGTTGCCTCTATTGCTCAGAAATAGGCACTTAACTCAGAAAGTTCACTGATCTTTATTCTTTTTTACTGACTGAATTCTTGCCCGTGTTGATCTCATGGAATTCACCCTGCTGTCAGCTCTCAGGAGACTCTGACCAGGCCAGGCACCACTGCAGGTCAGCATCTTCTCTCCTGTCTATCCACAAATAGAATCTACTTCTGGGCATTCCCACTGATCCTTATTCCAATCTCAAAGTCTTAAGGGTGTACCCCGTGTCACCAGAGTGAGAGACCGTTGTGATTCTCGTGACAGCTTATGGATACTGGCTTTATGGGACTGCCTGGTGAGAACGGCCCCCTTGCTGTGGCTTTTCCCAAGTTATACTGGTGATTCTTGTCCGTCACACTTCCACATGGATTTTGGAATCTCTTTATCCAGGTCTTTCCGGCTGCCTCGAGACTGAATTGCAATTGCCTTCCCGTGCACTCTAGGAAGGACGGACGTGTGCACCACACCCACACTTCGGGAAAAGCAGCGTGATCAAAGGAAGCAGGGAGGGCAGTGCCCCTGCGGAGAGCAGGGGTATTGAAACCCACCTGTCCCCATGCCCCAGAATCCCACAGGGTCACCCCTGCAGCTCAAGATCTGGCTGGTGGCTCAGCTCAAGTCTGGATTCCCGGACAAACCGCATCCCGAAAGTCTTTGGCAAAACTGCAGCCAAATGTCTGGATTCCACCTTAGAATTTGCTCACTCCATTTACAAGGTACCAGTGGGATTCGCTCCTTACAATCCTGAGGGTTTGTAGGGTATCTGATCCCAAATGTATGGTACACATGCCCAGGCTCAGAATAGGACCCAGCAGCACACACCTCCCTGGCCAGAGGCCTCAACCCTCCCCTTCTTCATCCACCTGGTCACCACACCTAGGGCTGCTCACTGGTCGCCCACAGAGTGGGTCTGGTTTGGAGACTCACTGCAACAGGCACAAGGTGGGACAACCCCTGTTTCATCAGCTGGAGAAGCTCACTGCAGCCTTCCTGGAGACGCTGTTAACGTCACTTCTGTGTGATGTTTTTCTGTTGGAAATAATAAAAATAGGATTTGGCCCAAGGAAAAATACTGTGGGGAGGGAGAAGCATCAAACTTTCAAATTCCAAAGCAAACTGCCCCCCTACTTTCCCAGAGCCGGACCCACCAGCCGCCCCATCCCGAGTCTGACAGGATCCTTCAGGAGTTGAAAGAGAATCCCACAGAGAAACTCAAAACATCCTCCACAGCTGCCGGAACTGGTGTCTCCGCCAACCCAAGAAAACAACCTGGCGTCCTGTCTGAACCTTACCAAGCTCCTCTTGACAGGTAGAAGCACCTGCCAAAGGCGCCTTCAGGTCCTCGGATGCAAAGTGACCATCTGCCTTCCAGCCCAGTACTAGTGACCATGCATCCCCCAGTGCTGCAAAGACCCCCCCACTAGTGATGTCAAAAGCCAGATGAGGAAATTCTCTAGAGAGCAAAGCCTCACACCTAAAGTTCTGTCCCCAGTACTGACCAATTCTGTGGAAGCCCACAGTCTCTGAGGCTCAAGACACACTTGGTGTGTAGTGGGAACACAAAGCCACTTTGGAAGCTGGTTCCAGCCCCGCTTTGGGATCACTCTGCCTGTGGGGTTTTGCAGGGAGCACAGCTGCTGTCCAGTGGCTACATGGCACCTGACCACACGGGCCTGGCCCTCACCCCTTTACCATGGGGCAGTGGCAAGGATGGAGTGAGGTCCGGGCACAGTGGGTGTTTGGATTGCCTGCCAACCTGCACATGCATGCAGCAGGGCCAGGCCTTGGGAAGACAGTGTGTAGGGATGGAGTTGAGCCCCCCAGAAGACCAGCCACAGCCTTACCTCCATATCTGCAAGTCTGACCTATCTGGGAAAGGGGTCTTTGCATCTCAGGATGAGATCACCCTAGATTGTATCAGAGGGCCTACATCCAGTGACAAGTGTCCTCACAAGAGAAGGGAGGGAACCCAAAAGAGGGGACGGCCGTGTGATGGTGGGAGCTGCTCTGGTGTGGTGAGTCGAGAAGGATCCAGGAGCCAGGAGGAGCTGGAGAGAGGCCAGAAGCAGGCTGTCCTCACAGCCCTCAGCAGGAATCAGCCCTGCCCACACCCTGGTCTGGGGCTTCCGGCCTCTAGAACCAGGTCTGTGGGTTCAGCCCCCAGCTTGAGGTCATCCACAGGAAACCAGCAGAAGCTGCAGAGGAAGCAAAGAGCATCTGCCCTCAGGGAGCCCTGCCCTGGGCCCCTGGGCTGGGCAGTCTCAGCATCACCACATATGGGGCAGGCAGAGGCTTCTCTGGGGCCACTTCTGGGCACAGCTCTCTTGCTGAATGCACTTTGCACATGAAGGCCATGCATTTTGGGGGGCCATAGCCATGTGCATCCTATCCTCAGCCTCCTCCTGTCATGGTCACCAGAGGCACCTATTAAGGGCAATGTGGCACCAGAGCTCACAACAACAGCCAAGTCAGAGCCCTGGTTCCACAGAGTGGGGAAAGGCTGAGAGATACTGGAGAACTGGCTTCATGTGCAATTGTCACTGGAAGGGGGCTGGCCATGGGCCCTGCATGCCACTATCTCTAAGTTGCATGCTGACCCCCATGCCAGAGAAGCTGTTGCCAACACCTGCAGAATCCCAGCAGCTCTGAGGGCCCACCCTGGGCTCCCACGTCCCTCAGACAAGTGTCAAAGGTGGGGCTAAGTTGGGGATATAGCTCAGTGGTAGGGTACTTGCCTAGCATGCTTGAGTCTTGAGGCCTGGGTTTAATCCCCAGCACTGTCCCCCTCCGCCACACACACACCAAAACAGTGGGACTCCTTGATTCTGTGAAATGGTGAATCACAACATCTGGACATTAAGATAAGAATCTCCTCTTCCAAGCTGAGGTTTTGAGTCCTCTTCAGGAACTACGATAAATAATGACTTTGTCTTGGATGCAGATCCACCCCAGCTGTGGAACTCTGCCACTGTTTGGAGCTGAGCATGCCCGCGCTGCCACCTCCTGGTGGATATGGGAATGGCCTCTCAAGGCCCCCCACCTGGAGGCCAGTCACAGCTATCTCCCTCCCACTCTGACAGGTGCAGGTACAGCGACCTTCCTCACACACAGGAACCATCCACCTGCTGCCAGTAGCACATTGGACTTATTGGGGAGCAGGGTTTTTGTGGATGATCCAGCTAAGATGAGGTCACTAGGGCGGGCCCTGATCTAGCAGGAGTGGTGCACGTGAAGAAGGGTCACCTGGGAGAAGATGGCCGTGAAAACAGGACAGAGGCCGGGAGGTGGCCACAAGCCAGGGAGCTTGGAGGATCACCAGCCATGCCAGAGGCTGGAAGAGCAAGGAAAGCGCCTCCCGGGGGCTTCAGAGGGAGAGCGGCCCTGCCCACACCTCAACAGGGGACTTGCCGTCTCAGGAGCTATGAGAGAGTAAATGTCTGCAGTCTTAAACAAGCGGCTGTGGCTTTGTCGGTGGCTGTTGCACATCGTGGAACGCTACTTGTTTATGGTCTGCATGCATTTTTCAAGTTGATGCATGTCCAGGTCACGCCCCATGGCCACAGAAGGCTAGGCACCCCCATCACCTTGACTGCTCCTGCCGGCAGCGGGCCTCTGCACTGTCCTGGGCTCAGGCTGCCCACAGATCTGTATCCCACTCACTGGGGCACCAGCCCCACGTCCAGACCTAGATATCTGCCACCACCCAGAACTGTCCTCTCTGCAGAACCAGTTCCAGACCACCATGTCCCAGCCACCAGGCCATCAGGGCTGTCCTGCCTCCCAGCGCTCAGCGCCCTCCAGGCTCGCTCTGCATCCCTCAGTGCTCTCCCTTGCCCTCTCCCTGACCTCAAGCTCCCCCAGGGCAATACTTCTCTGAGGGGGTCTCCCATTCATCCTGCTGCCCAACCCAGGCCATTTCCCAGGGCTGTGTCCCAAGGAAGCCTTTCGGGGAGAGGCAGTGTCTCCTTCCCTCGCTCACTGGCTCTGGGATCCTGTCTGGAGAACATGGTGTGGGCACACTGGTGCACCGGTGGGGACCCAGGCTTGGAGACACTCGCCTGGCTCTCCCTGGAGTCATCTTCCCCTCTGGCCTGAGCACCTGGTGTCTGCTGCCAGTGCCTGTGCACTATTCTAGGTAGCCTGCTCACCTGCAGGTCCCCAGCGGTGGGGACTGTCCTCCTGCCCTACGCCAGTCCTGACCCCAGGATCTCCCGTTCTCCATCTCTGAGCTGTCATTGTCATTCCACAGATGCTGCCGAGCTCTCTGAGCTGGCTGTGCAGGGCACTGGACGTGCTGAGTGGAGCCAGGGGGCCTTCTGTGCACACTGCTGACCCAGGCCTCACAGCAGCAATGGCACCCACCCAGGCTTTGCCTACCTTGCCTTCTGGGTGAGGACAGGGAGTCAGGAAGGGTAAGTAACAGGTTCGAGGGCAGCATGGGTGTGGAATGAAGTGGCATTCAGACCACAGGCTCTGCCAGGCTCCGCTGCACCCCTCCCACAGTGGCTCTACCGGGGACTGGCTGCCCCTCTTTCTACTGCTTGGTCTCCATCCAAACATCTCCCAAGTCCCCCAGAGCACCCATGGTAACTGCTGTTCAGTTTTTTAAAAAATTCTAATTTGTTATATCTGACAGAAGAATGCATTACAACTCATATTACACACATAGAGCACATTTTTTCATGTCTCTGGTTGTGTACAAAGTTTATTCACACGGTTCGTGTCTTCATACATGTACTTAGTTAGGGTAATGATGTCCATCTCATCCCACTCTTTCCTACCCCCAGGCCCCCTCCCACCTCTCTGCCCTATCTAGAGTTTGTCTAATCCTCCCATGCCCCCCAACCCCAGTATGAACCAGCCTCCTCAGATCAGGGACAACATTCTGCCTTGGTGTTTGGGGATTGGCTAATGTGTTCACTGTCACCCTCCCTCCTTCAGTGCTCCTCTTAGGAGCCCCAGCTGCCATTCTCTGCCAGGAGACCCTAACCAGGACCATAATCAGTCCTGCTGTCCAAGGAGGGGACTGCCCCTCCTGCTCACCATGTTTGATGGTGGCTCTGGAAGTTGGTGGCACGTGGGTCAGGTGACGCAGGAACACCCTCCCTGCCACCCCTCCTGGGAGCCACTGGCACAGACACAAGTGATGGGGGCTCTGCTGCTGCTCAGGTCGGGTTCTCAAAGGCCGAGGGGAAAGTCCTAGCTTAGTCCTTTGTTAATAGGACAGTGACAACCTCTGGGACTAGTGTTCTTGGTAATGTGCCCCCAACCCCATACACAGGTGGAGAGAGCAGAAGCCGTTTTGCAATCTCCCCAGATGCTTTGAGGTTAGTGGCCCACCGCTGCTGAGCCAGGCCAGGGCTCAACAGGCCACCGGAAACATCCTAGGATATCCCACTTGACACAGAAACCAAGCACAGAGAGCTCACGTGGCCAAGTCCATGTGGACAGAAGCCAGGGAGCTAGGATTCAGACCCAGAAGCTCTGGCTCCAAGTTCCCCTGCCAGCTGCCACCGAGGGCTAGCTCTGCACCACCATCTCTAGGATGAAAGGGACACTGCTTTTCCAGCCCAAAGGCTCAGGCTGCTCCCCAACAAGGGCTGGGCAGGGGCTCCACTGCCAGAGAAGAGGGGCTTCCTCCTCCAAAGGGCAGGGCCCACAGCAGGGGTGGGGGTATGACCTGCCCTGGTCCACTGAAGGTGTAGCAGCTAGCTGAACTTCAGCCCCAACTCCACAGGCCCATGGTGCTAGCAACATGCACACTCACTTTGCCCACTTCAAAATATATTTGCACACTCACTTTGCCCACTTCAAAATCTTGAGTTTTTCAGGAAGCAAAGTATTCTGGTGTCTCCTGCTTCTATCAATACTGACCTCTTGTGAGCAGCTCTTAAGGAACTGCTGTGTGGTCCCCTGCGAATCCCTGCTCTGGGAGATCTTGGGGATGATGGTCTCACCAGCCCTTGCATTTTACACAAGCCAGGAGGGTCGCTGCTGGTCGGCACAGTTGTGCTGGTTGGCACAGTTGTGCTGGTTGTGCAACCTCAGACAGTTCCAGAAACTCTCCAGACCTAGACCTGTTTACAGGTCTGCAGCAAGCACAATAGCATTTACATCCCTGCACTCTCATGAAAGGTAAAGAACTCTGAAAGCGGTCATGAAGACCCAGAGAAGAGGGGCTAGCTCCAGAGACTCCCAACATGGCAGCACACACAGCACGATGACCCAGGGCACAGCGAGTGACCTACATGAGCCAAGAGCATGAACAAAGCAAGTCCTGGTCAATGGCGGAACATCTCCCGGGGAGGTGAGCACACGGAGTTGACAAGAGTCTCATGTGTGTGTGTGTGGGGGGGGGGCAACAGGGACATGACAGGGCAGTGGTCAGAGGGACCAGCGGGATGTACAGATACACAGCCTTGGAGCCTGTGAAGATAGTGCCAAGGAGGGTGGCACTGGATGGGCTGAGTCTCCCGAAGGGATAGCAGAATCCAGGGCAGTGTGCAGCTCCCGTGCATATCGCTGGGCTGGAAGAGGACAGACAACCGTATAGTGACCCTTGGGACAAGAGCAGGTCAAAAGAATGCCCATCCTGACCCTTGGTGGTGTGACACTGGCAGGTGGCTGACCCTGTGCCTCAAGTATCCCCTTCTGCCTGCTTCCTAAGGTCCCTATGAGGACGCGAAGGATGCCTGAATTCAGCACCGCGCTGGGCCCCCCTGTTCCTGGGGAGCTCCAGTTTCTGGCCCAGGCAGAGCTCTGCAGGGGATCTGCGGTCCCGCCCCGAGGACCGCTGGATCCAGGCAGACCCTTCACCACCGCGCAGCCTTCCGCCAGGTGCGGACACGTGACGTGCACACACCTAACCTTCACAGGCACCTGGCTACGCACACGCCCGACGTACTCACACGGCCGAAGCGTACAGGCGCGTACGTACAGCGGCCACTCCCGCCAAGGAGGAAGGGGCGTTACTCAAATGGGCGAGAGCGCACACCCCGCTCGTGGAGCACCAGCACTAGGAGGTCCCGGTTCCGAGAGTTCCTGGCTCCTCCTTCCCGCGGCCCTCCCCTTCCTCCTCCCCCGACGCCCGCGTCTCCCTGGCAACACTCTTGGTGTGGTCCGTTTTCAGTTCCGTAAACAGGAAGTGGGTCTGCGAGCCACAGCTGCTTCCGGTGCGGCCAGGGGTGGGAGGGAATGTGAACAGCAGAGGGCCGGAGCCAATCGCGGAGGACGGCTGGGAAAGAGCCAATCCCGAGGGGGAGGCGGGCGCTTTAGGGGCGGAGACTGGGGCGGGTCCGGCGGCTCTCAGCCAATCGCGACTAAAGGGGCGGGGCAGCGCTGACGGCTGCGGGCGGTGGCCCTAAGGCGGCGGCTTCGGGGTAGGGTCCCGGCCCGGAGTGGCGATGCTGCAGCTGCGGGACTCGGTGGACTCCGCGGGCACGAGCCCCACGGCCCTGCTGGCGGCCGGCGAGGACGTGGGGTCGGGCAGCGCGGGCGGGGCCCGGGCAGGGGTGGGCACGCCACTGCGCCAGACGCTGTGGCCGCTCAGCGTCCAGGACCCCACGCGCCGCGCCCGCGTCAAGGAGTACTTCGTGTTCCGGGTGAGGGCCTGGCCGGGCCGGGCCGCGGGAGGGCAGGGGAGGATGGTTGGGCACGGGGAGGACAGTGGGAGGACAGGGGAGGAGGGTCGGACACGGGGAGGGCAGCGGGAGGGCTGGGGAGGAGGGTCGGGCACGGACGGGGAGGGCAGGGGAGGAACCTGGGACCGCGGGAGGGTCTGGGAGGCTGGGGAGGAGGACCAGGCCCTGGGAAGCAGGGGAGGCCCGGCAGGGCGGAGCAGAGGGACAGGAGGAGAGGAGAGCGCCCGCCCAGATTGACCTCTGCCCCGGCCGCGTCCAGCCCGGCACCATCGAGCAGGCCGTGGAAGAGATCCGCGCCGTTGTCCGGCCCGTGGAGGACGGCGAGATCCAGGGGGTGTGGCTGCTGACCGAGTAAGCGAGCCTCCGGTGTTGGGGGGGAGCTTCCCGTGACCCAGGCAGAGCTCTGCAGGGAAACACCCCCCTGAGAAGACCAGGACTGTGTTTGCTCAAGAGGGTGGGAACAGGTGACTTGTCTTCGCCTCTAGGGTGGACCACTGGAACAACGAAAAAGAGCGTCTGGTGTTGGTCACTGACCAGTCGTTGCTCATCTGTAAGTACGACTTCATCAGCCTTCAGTGCCAGCAGGTGGTCAGGGTGGCACTCAGTGCAGTGGACACCATCTCCCACGGAGAGTTCCAGTTTCCCCCCAAATCTCTCAACAAGTGAGTGCATTCAAAGAAGCCCTTATCTTGCTGTTGGGACCATTGTGACCTTAGAACTCAGCTCTTTTAAACCCCTAGGTGGTAGTCCTGTGTCTGCTGTTCTGTGTAAGCTAATGATCTCAGCCTGAAGGATGGATAAAAAGATCCTTAAAATAGAAGCAAGTGACTTTCTGGGAGTCCAGTGCTACTGAGAGGGATTTTGGCATGAAAGACAACTTTTAGGCTTGCAGTGGAAGTGGTTTAACTGGGTTTCAGATACATCTCAGCTGAGCCACTGTCAAAAGAGAACTGGATGTTCCTCAGGGCATTTTATCTCCATCCAAGGAAAGATTACACGTTCAAGCCCAGTGATTTTTTTAAGAGTGCCAATTTAATTTATAGATATTACTAAGGGTGGATATATTTGCAAATATCTGGGGGTAGCCAAGCACAGAGGCCCACACCTATTATTTCAGCCACTTTGGAGGCTGAGACAGGAGGATTGTGAGTTTGAGGACAGCTTAGGCAACTTAGTGAGACCCTATCTCAAAGTAAAAAGGGATGTAGGTCAGTGGTAGACCACCCCTGGGTTTAGTCCCCAATACCACCAAAAAAGAAAAAGAAGAGAGGAAAAAAAATACCTATTGCTCAACTTTCAAGAACTGATCATCTTGGGGCAGGGGTGCTGGCTCAGCGGTAGAGCACTCGCCTAGCATGTGTGAGACCCTGAGTTCAATCCTCAGCACCACATAGAAATAAATAAATAAAATAAAGATATTGTGCCAATTACAACTAAAAAATATTTTTAAAAAATAATTGATCATCTTTAATAGGAAAAAAACCTAAACTGTAAAATTCAGAGGTTTTATTTTGCACCCAGCTACAACTTAGAGTTTGATGTAGAGATTTGAATGGAGAATTCAGTGAGCCAACATGATTAAAAATTTTAACCAGAATTTAATAATACAGTAAAGAAACAGCAAAGTTATGAACACATTAATCACGGGCTAGGCTATCTATGATGTATTTCTATTAATTTTTAATGCATAAGTAAAGATAAAGTTTAGATAAACAAGACAATATATTTAACTTGTCATATTTAAAAGTCCTTAAGCCAAAAAGCTGGGCATGGTGGTGTACATCTATATCCCCAGCTACTTGGGAGTCTGAGGAGGGAGGATCATGAGTTCAAGGCCAGCCCGGGTAACAGTGATACTCAAAGCCACTTTTGGTTGGGAACTGTCTCGGGTCTTCCCAGGGATACAGAGCTACATTAACTGCTGCTTTTTGTCTCTGACGGGTGTGAGAGCCTCCTGTCTGTGGTGTTGAAGATGGCTGTTTGTTCTCATGTGTCAGGCGAGAAGGCTTTGGGATTCGCATCCAATGGGACAAGCAGAGTCGTCCTTCTTTCATAAACAGATGGAACCCCTGGTCCACAAACGTGCCCTACGCCACTTTCATAGAGCACCCAATGGCTGGTGTGGATGAAAAGACGGCTTCTCTGTGCCAGGTGAGCAGGTGGTCAGCAGCCACTGCAGCTGCACGTCCAGCAGTGGTGAGAGGTCTGTGTCACCCAGTCTTGTGGCCACATGCAGGGATGAGAGCTTGAAGAATGACTGCTGACCATGAGGAAATGAACTTGTAGCTTTTAAAATTTTTGGCTCAGCAGTGGAGTGCTCACCTAGCACGTGTGCGGCCCTGGGTTCGATCCACATAAAAAATAAATAAATAAAGGTATTGTGTCCAACTGCAACTAAAAAAAATATTTTAAATATTTTATTCTGGTTAAGCTATGCACTTTGGTGCCCACTTGTAATCCTAGTGATTCTGGAAGCTGAGGCAGGAAGATTGCAAGTTTAATGCCAGCCTGGGCTACTTAGCAGGACTCTGTCTCAAAGTAAAATGAAAAGGCCCAAGAATGGAGCTCAGTGGCAGAACGCCCTGGGTTCCTTTCCCATTACTGGGAAAAAAAATTATTTCATTTGTGTGTGAGGAGCCCGTATGACTGCTGGTCTGTAACATGGCCTCTTGCTGCTGCTGATTCTCTTGGAGAATAGCCTAGACACACGGTAGGGAGTAGCAGCTGACCCGCCATGTTGAAGACACTTAGTCTGGGTGCTCCCTGGGCCTCAGGCCAGGTTTGGAGCAGAGATGGGTTGGGGTGCCTTGCACCTGGGAGCCTGCCTAGGATGAAGTAGGCCTCTGTGGCAAAACACTTGCCACCCTCCGAGTCCTGTCGGGAGGAAAGGCTGATGTCTAAACCGACGAGCACAATGGCAAGTGTCATGCCAATCAGAGAGCCACGCTGAGGGCTGTGGAGGGACTCCCAAGAAGTGGCCGAGAGGTGTCTTGTCAAGTGAGGGCCCTGAGGGGCTCAACAAAGAAAAAGGCACACACCGCAGAGTCACGTTGTGCCACAGCAGCCTGCTCACACAGCAGTGGTGGGCACTGGGGCAGACAGCTGCAAACATGGCATCATCGCCCGCGGTCCAGGACGCGGTGCCGGGCAGCAGTACCCAGGACTGGCTTACGTGCCTGTTTTTCTCTGATCAGCATTTAGAGGGTGCTTCTCCCTACACGAGTGTGCTGTGGAGCAGTGTGCCACACCGGCCACGCCGGCACCCGGGTGACCTGCGTACTGGTTGTATAAGTACTGTGATATTCTCAAAATGAAATCACTTAAAGACGTTTTTAGAACATCTCATTGCCATTAAGTGACACGTGCCTGTGTGTGTGTTTTGAGGGAGTTAAATGTCTCAAAATGCAAAATTTTCCATTTAACAGATTACTCTTTTGTTGCTTGAAGCTCCTTGTTTTTTCTCTTTAAAGTTGGAAAGCTTCAAGGCTCTGTTAATCCAAGCTGTCAAAAAAGCCCAAAAAGAAAGTCCTCTGCCAGGACAAGCAAATGGTGTGCTGGTCTTGGAGCGGCCCCTGCTCATCGAGACCTACGTGGGATTGATGTCCTTCATCAACAACGAGGCCAAACTGGGTTATTCCATGACCAGAGGCAAGATTGGCTTCTAGACAGCTCAGCGTGGAGCCATCCCCAAGGAAAGCCTTGTTGAGGGGAACTCGGGAATGCGGGAGACCTCAAGCCAGCCCGCTGCTACTGGAGGGAGGACCGGGGTGGCCACCTTTGGGGATCTGATGTTATTAGCATGGTCCAGTGAATTCCTTAGTGAGCTACAGAGAGGGGCAGAGAGACGTAGCTGACCCCGTGCTGCTGCCGTTCGTGTCCCCTCAAGTGCCCATTAGCTTCTTGTGGTTTCTTGCCCAGCCCCTGCAGCATGCTTCGAGTCTGTGGGCGCATCTGCGTGCCTCGCTGTGTAGACCTCAGTACGGGGAGGAGCCTGGCATCTCCAGTGCCTGCACTTGCACATGTGTTTACACTCATGTTAAATTTTGTATTTTTGAAATTTTATCCATTTTTTTAAGCAAAATACAAAGCAGCCTACAGACTGGTCACAGCAGTCTGTGCCTTGTCAGAGCCTAGCGGACAGTTGTTTTTTGTAAATATGGTTGACCTACAGTTGTATGTTTTCTAAAATTAATCCAAGTTGTTAATACTTTTTCCCCAGGCCCAAAAAAGTTTACAGAGAATCATTTAACACAATTTGTTGAGGAATTGCACATAATTTTGACAACTATAGGTATCCTAAGCTTTTGTTATTTTGTTCATGTTTAAAAGGGAAATCGGTAGTTTGCTCTTTAAAGGATGCACTTTAAAGCAAGGACGTGTTAGATCCCCAGAGACTGCCACCCTGGCTCCTGCAGCCCGTAGGTTCCAGGTGCCATCAGACTCCCAGCCCACGCCTAGTGGGGCTGCAGCACTCGCGACTTGAGCGCTGGCTCCTCAGTCTCCTCCTCCTCACTTACAGCTCTGTCATGGCTTTACGCTTGCTGGCACGATGCGACCGGGACACGTGGCCTGTCCAGAGGAAGGCTGTCTCAAAGCACCCAGGTCTTCAGCCTGCTCTTGCAGTCTTGTAGTAAAGATGTTTAGAACCAAATGGATGTTGCTGTTTTTTGAGGTTATTGTCATTAAAATTAGTGCCCAGCCAGGGGAGCAGCTCCCCAGTGAGTGAGTCTCAAGCCTCAGCTTTGAAGGTCTGTCTGCAGGCTCTGCAGGAGCAGGAACAGGATCCTGCCTGGCACGTCCTCCATGAAGAGACACAGTGCGGGCAGCCGGGCAGCCCTCTCAGCGCCCCTGGTGCTCCAGCCGCTGCCTCCCAGCTATCATCCCCTTGAGAGGACCCAGGAGAGCCCTGCCCTCAGGTGCTTGTCCCCCTCACTCCAGAGTACACCCTACCACAGAGGGCAGGCACACCCCACAGGCACAGGCACACCCATGCCCCCCTGAAACCACCAGTGACTGAAAAGAACCCAGAGCAGCCACGGCAGTGGGGTGGGCTCTGCAGCACAGCGTCCTTCACGTCCTGAGACTGACTAACAACTCGGCCTAACCTGGAAAACCTGCCGTGATGGCCCTTCAAGGAAATAAGCATCAATGTTTTATAAATTAGCAAATATTTATTTTAAATAATGAAAATTACAGCTTTATACCACACATATTTACAAAACCCCCTTGCTACAGAAAATCAGAGTCAAGTCACTGAGCCAGCACAACACAGCCGGAGAGCTCCCAGGGGAACCTCTTCCTTCCCAGATCAGGGACATGGAGTCCCTGCTGAGGGTTCCACCAGGTCCTACGCATGGCTGTCCCGTTGTTCCACAGCTGTGTGGACCCCCTCTTCAGTGTCCAGGAAACAGAGACAGAAGTGATCCTTACTGAGGAGGGCCAAGGAGTCCCCACTTGAATGCCAGCACAGAGAAAGCACCGGAAAGTCACCTAGAGACAGAAAAGGGTAGCCAAAGGATTAGAGCAGGGAGATGAGGATCCCCGGGGAAGGCAGCCTGTACCCCACGGGCAAACAGAAGGGACCTGGGTGACCCAGATGGGAGAAGCCAGGTAGAGCTCAAGGCCACCATCCACCCGATGAAGCTTAGGGTGGTGGGTCCTGTCAGGTGCACACACTGGGCACAGGCCTTGAAGTTTCCTGAAAGATGTGGAGGAGCTCCCCCGTGCAGCAGAGGGCCTGGCAGCTGCCCTAGAGGCTGCAGCTCCACGCCCACCGGATGCACTCACCCTCCCCAGGCACCTGCACCGACACGCAGCCCGCTGGGGACCACAGGTAGACCTTGCTGCCTCCTGTGCAGATGGCCAGCCGAGGCTGCTGTGGGTCCCACAGGAAAGAGCGCACGGGGGCCAGCTGCTCCAGCACCACGAAGAGCCTGAGCTTCTGGATGTCCCAGACCCAAACGGTGTTGGGGACATTGTCTGGGAAGGAAGAAATGACAGGGCATCATGTCATCCGTGCTCTGCTGACCCTAGGTAGCCTGGCCCCTCTGCATGCAAGCCCTGGAGAGGTCAGTGTTCCTGAGCCTGCTTCAGAGGACCAGGGTTCCAGAGCAAAGCACAGGCTTCAAAGACCATCCACCAATGTTCTTCTTTGGCTTTGTTATAAGAGCTGCCATCATTAATTAAAAAAAAAAAAAAAGAAGAACCAGGCCTACAGGGCAGACTGCCTACCCTATGCCCTATTCTTCCTTTTTGTTTTTTGGGGGGATGGGATACCAGGGATTGAACTCGGGGGCACTCGACCACTGAGTCACATCCCGAGACAGGGTCTCACTGAGTTGCTTAGCGCCTCGCCGTTGCTGGCATTGAACTCATCTCCTCCTGTCTCAGCCTCCCCAGCGATTGCTGAGGCTGGCTTTGAACTCAATCCTGTTTCAGCCTTGCCAGCTGCTGGGATTAAAGGCGCGTGCCACTGCGCCTGGCTCCTGTTCTTTCTTAAGGAGGAAGGAGTGTGCAGAGGCCAAGGTACTGCTGCTGACACACTGGCCTGCTGCCTCCGCAAAGAAGAGCTGGACTCCTGAGGGGCCTCTGCAACAGGACACTGCATCTCGGCTCCAGGCAATCGGAGCCCACGCACGGCCCCCTCACTTGCTTTTTCTTTCCCATGGTTTCTACCCCTGGAGCGTGGGGCACAGCAGATCGACACCAGCGCATACTGACCATTCCTTGTGGCCAGGAAGTAGCTGTCAGCACTGAAAGCCAGCATCCCCACGCCCATCCTAGGGTTCGCTCTGTCGGTGGCCGGCTTCAGGGTCTGCAGGGAAACTGGCACAGAGGCGATCTCATCTGGAACGTCACAAGGGAGAGATGCTGAGCTCGCCTGAGTCGGCTACAGCACGGAGGCCTGGGGAACTCCCTCAGGGACAGTAGCACCACTGCCTGCCAGGCCTGGATGTCCCAGACCCATACAGTGTTGGGGACATTGTCTGGTAAGGAAGAAATGACAGGGCATCGCGTCATCCGGCTTGTTCCGGATCTACCCAGCCTCGCTGCCCTCACTGCCCTCACACCTCAGCAGTTGTTTTCCCACCCGGTCAGCGGTCAGCGTCCTGGTTCAGTCAAGCTCAACCTCGTTGTTTCTGTGGCTTTCAGATGCAGAGAGCTTTATAAAACCAGCAGCAGGAGGCTGCAGGACAAGTGGCGGTGAGCTGCTTCCTGGGGCCGGGCTGCCCTCCTACCCTCCACGCCTGCAAAGGGCCAGGTGCTCTCCCCACATGTCCCTAAGGTCCCTGTGTCCTCTGGAGCACAGGCTCCTTGCCCCCAGTGCATGGCCAGGACCAGCAAGGCCGAGGGGTCACCACACCCTGCTGTGTCCAGCTAGTCCCGCTCACTGCACCGCTGCAGGCTCTCTGATCCCCCTGGGGCACCTCACTCTGGATGTCAAGTCCTGCCCTCAGTGAGCCAGCGGTCAAACTAGACTCCAGCACTTACTCCATCGCTGGCTGGAGGCAGCACAGGGAAGGGAAATGGACTTTTAAAAAAATAAAGAGCACCTGAAATGTATTTGGACAAAAAGGAATCTTTTTCATTTTAAAAGAAAAATGAAAACAAGCAAAGTGTCCCATGCAGAGGACAGCAGCCCTCTGCTACTCACATTTGCTCTCCGAGGCTGAGAGGGGGGCCGCCAGTGGTAGGGGTGGCGGGAAGGACAGGCGGCCCAGCCCCAGCGGTGGGCCCTTCTCCGCTTCCTTATACACAACCTGAAAGACAACCCGGCCACCAGGTGGGAGGGACAGGGCTGAGACCCGGAGCTGCTATGGGGATACCCGAGGTGCTGGGCAAGCAGCTGTGGCGTAACAGTGCCACCTGTGGAGGGGAGGCTCCCCAGGGCCACCGGAGCCTGCTGGCAAGTGCCCCTTGAGAAGCGAGGAGCCAGTGTGCAGCTGTGTTCAGACAGCACCCGGTCACTCCTGCAGCCAACCGTGCAGGAGTGAGCGGGGCGTCCACTTCCCTGGTGACGGCCAAGGAGAGTGGGCACCACCAGATGCCAGCAAGCAGCATGCGGAGGAACCTCCCCGAGGAGGAGGTGGGTGTGGCAGGCTCGGGCCTACAGTCTGGATCTTAAAGTCCCCCAAAGGCCCATTTGCTGATGGTCCCCAGCCTGTGGCCACAAGGGGACCTGGGACCCAGGCCTTCCCCTCTTGCTCTGCTTCTTGGCCACCAGGAGGTAAGCAGCTCTGCTTTGCCTCGCCATAGGCTCAAAGCAAGAGGGCTAGGTGACATGGACTAAACCCTGAGGCCGTGACTTCCCACCTGCAAGCTATTTCTGCAGGCATTCTGTCACAGCAGGGAGAGCTGACCAACACTCGGGGGCCTGGTGCAGGGTCCACCTGGTTGAGTTTTAAGGCATACATGTGAGAGGCCCTGGAGAGATGCAGCGGCCACGGGACATCTTTGGGCCCTTATGGTCAGCCTTCCCTTGGCCTTCCCTCCCAGAGCCTCCCTCACCGCTCCCTCCAAGAGGCACCTTTGCCTGAGATCACACAACCCTGGCACCTGCAGCTCCTCTCTGCTCCTCCTCCCAGTATTCACCTTGATGTCACCTCCAGGAAGGTCCCTGGCTGGCTGGCCTGGCCCTGTGCCTGCCGGCCACGCCACTTGTATTCTCCTCCTCAGGGCCAGGAAGCCCTACCAGGGAGGCCAGCATTTTTAGCTCATCTTCTACCATCACCCACACAGACCAGAGGCCAGGAGGCAGTGGGCACTTGTTGCTGCTGCTGCACAAATGGACATCAAAAGTCCTCTCCATCAGAGGACTTTGTGCTTCCTGCTCCCTGGGCCTGGAAGGTGACCTCCTCAGGCCCTGTGGAGGTGCCCAGCTCTCCCAGCCCACTATGCAGGGGCAGGGGCAGACTCAGGTCCTCTTGGAAAGAGGCCTGAAGTGCAAGTGCAGTAGCTGGAAGAGCCTGTGGGCAGCAGAGGTCGAAATCTAAGCCTGCACTGACAGAACCAGCAGAGCACAGAAAGATGCAGGTGTGGGGACAATAACATCAGCAGGGTCAGAATGCAATTGCAGCTCCTCCCCCTTCCCAAACACTGCTCAGACCCCAGCTCAGGACCCGGACTTACTATCTTGGGGTTGTTGATGGCTGCAGGATGCCCGAACTCAGTGATCATTTTCCAAGTCACATGATTAAGGAGGCGCACCTGGAGAAAGAAGCACAGCTGAGGTGAGCCGTAGGGCTAAGCAGGGCCGCTCACTGGGTTCCCACCCCACCTGTCTCCACCTTTCCGTCGTAGCTCCCCACTGCCAGGAACTGACTGCTGGGGCTCCAAGCCACCGACTTGATGCCCAGGGACCACTCGTAGGCACAGTAGGCGGACAGCAGGCGGCCATCCAGGGAGTATAGCAGGATCTTATACTGCAGAGGAGACATGCAGGCGTCACTTTCCCGGGAACACACAGCAGTGGCGCTGCAGACTCCTGCAGCCCATGGGGAGCAGCACAGGAGGAAGTGTCCTCCACCCGCCTGTGAAGTGGGATTACATTATACCATTTCCCAGTGGCACAGGGAAAGGGGAGACTGTGGCATACACCTGACAACAGTCAACTGCAACGAGGCCAAGCCCACTGTCTCACTGTCTGCAGAGAGCACCGGGTGAGGAGCAGGTGGGCGCTCTTAGAAGAGGACTGTCACTGGGCACACTCCGTACCTCCAAGCAGGTATCCCACACTGCCAGCACACAACCGTTCGGGGCCCACTCGATCCCTGCCAGGTCCTGAGTATCTGTATCAAAATGCTTCCAAGGGGGAGAGGAAAACATGAAAATCTGCCAATCTTTTCCTAAATAAGTGTTTCTTTTATTCATGTATTTTCTCGAGATGGGAGCCCCATCATGTTGCCCAGGCGGGTCTCGAATGCCTGAGCAAATGCAGAGCTCCTAAGTGAGGTAGCGCATGCCTCCGGCCAGCTGCCTTCTCTGTACACTTACTGTTTCTAACACTCATGCATTTGATTTTCTTACACACAAATGAACGAAAATATCTACATTCTGTCCCTGTGGTTAAAATCCCTCCACACAGCGCAAGTGCCAGCAGCAGTGCTGGGAGGCCCACTCCGGGCGCCTTGCTCCCCCAGGGCGAGGAAGCGCCGTACCCTCAGGAGCTGCCAGTCGCTGCACACGAAGATGCTCACGTAGTCCTTGCAGTCCCGCCTCTCTGCCAAGGCCATGTAGCGGCCATCCCTGGTGAAAGTGACCCCTGCCAGGAAGGGCAGAGCACCCAATTAGGAAGTAGCCAAGCAAGAGAAAGGACAGCAGTGGTTTCCCAGGGAGGACGACAAAGCAAGTGGAGGGCAAAGGGGGTGCCCACCAGCGAGAGCACCACGGGCAGAAGTCGGGCCTGAGAGCTGCTGGGCGGCCCACAGAAGCCCAGGCTCCTCTTCAGCGGGTCAAGGGTCAGTTCTTAGTACATTTCTTTTTTTTACTTTTGAACTTCATAGTTTAGAAGAAGTAAATTTAACATGACTACTTAGAAGGCTGGGGATGTGGCTCAAGCGGTGGCGCGCTTGCCTGGCATGCGTGTGGCCCGGGTTCGATCCTCAGCACCACATACAAACAAAGATGTTGTGTCCGCCGAGAACTAAAAAATAAATATTAAAATTCTCTCTCTCTCTCTTTAAAAAAAAAAAAAGAAAAGATGACTACTTAGAAAAAAACTTTGGTTGAAAATGTAAAATTGTATTTTCCAGTTCTATATCGCCTCATAAAACCCAGGCCAAGTTTTCAGGCTTTGTGAATAAAAAGGTATCACTTTCAGGGCCGGGGCTGGGCTGAGTGGTGGAGCGCTTGCCTGGCATGTGTGAGGATCTGGGCTCCACCCTTAGCTCCACGTAAATATAAATAAAATAGAGGCATTTTGTCCATCTACAATTAAAAAATTTAAAAAAAGAGAAAAAGAAAACAAACCACCTCCAATAACTTATGACTTCCACTCGGGCAGTGCGCACCTCCTGAGCAGAGCTGCTAACATTCAAACTCTACACATCAAAAATAATCACACAATTGCACTTTCATTCCAACGCAATTCCCAGATTGCTGATAGGATGGCAACCGAAAAACAGTAACACCATCAAACCGTCCAGTCAGGTAACACTACTTCCCTCTGTCTCGACAGATGCAGCAGTCACTAGTCCTGCCCGGCATGCTAGGTGTGTCTGCCCCAGCAGTCCACCTCCTCCCGGAGGCCTTAATGGGGAGAGGGCCCCCATGCCTTAGCCTGCCCCTGGGTGTGACCAGCTCAGAGAAGTCCCCAGAAGAGCCAGTGACTCGACATTCATGTGGATGCCGAGCTGTGTCCTTGCCAGGCACCAGCTGGAGGGTCTGACCACCCGCTCTCTGGAAGGCCAGGGTCTCCTGTGAACTCCACTTTTATCTGAAGTCTGCCTGGCTTCCTCTTGTCACCCAAATGGTGGCGAAAGGGCCTTGACTTTTATAGAGAAAGATGGGAACATGCCTGGGAGACACTTCAAGCATACAAGGGCTGAGTGGGGACAGGAAGAGGCCCACTAGGAGCTGGTGTGCTGCTGAGTTTCTAAGTTGGAAATATTCCATGGAAGAAAGTCCCCAAATCCCCAAACAGATGCAAAGAAGTAAGTTGGAGCGGCTGTGGCAGACTCACCCTGCTGACAGGCTTTGGGATACTTGATGTAAGACACGGACTTTGTACACAGGGACCAGACAGTTATCCGCAGCTATTGGGGAATGGGAGAGAGAAAGGAATTGGCACGTACTTAGCATCTTCAGAAAGACTGTCCCGAATCATAAACCAGATCACCAGTCCCAGGAAAAGATTTACTGACACAAGGCTACTGATCCTTCCAGGGACTCTTCTCTACAACTGTGTCCAAATGCAATGTTTACTGTCCTCCTACTGATGTTCTTAGAATTGTGTTCTGGAATGATATTGTCTGAGTGAGCCAGTCGAGTGGGTGTGTTTCTAAACACTAGGTCTCCTGGCTTGCATATTACGACAGGCACAGAGATGTCTGGATGGAGAAAAGTCTTGACCCAGAGGAGCCTCTTTCAGCCTCCAGAGCACTGTGTGGACTCAGGTGGTTCTGGCTAAGTCCCCGGGACAGTGCAGCCTATTGGGGGGTTACCAAGAGGAGAACACTAAGGGCCCTGGTTACCAAGAGGAGGATGTTCAAGGCCGCGCCTTCTGCAGAAGAGCTCTGGGGCCACCACTGTCACTGCTCCCCACCTCTCCTCTCCCTCCCCTGGCAGCTGGGAGGCCACTGCTGTCGCTGCTCTCCACTTCTCCTCTGCCCTGACGTGCTAGCCGGGAGGTGACCACTGTTGCTGTTTCCACCACCCCTCTCCCTCCCCTGGAGGTGACCAGGCTGGTACAAAAGGCCAAGAGAAGACAAGGTCCCAACAAGTGACTGAGGACACCTGCACCAAGGGGACACCCCTGGATGGGAAGCTGACCTTCTGGGATGGAACATCAAACTCCACGTGTGGCCTGCCACACCTGATTACATGCTGACCCTCTACACCCCACCCCTGGGAGCAGACAAGAAGAACTTGTTTCTGTAAAGGTTCTCCACGCCTTGTGGCAGCGCGACAGGCCACTGATCCTCAGGTCCCACAGCTGCTCTGCTGCATAAGGAGGGCTGTGGCAGCATGAAGTGCAGCAAGTGCTGGGCACAAGGAGCCGGGTGGCACTCCACAGCCCTCCTAGGAAGGATGTGGCCGCAAGGGCACTCAGTCGGGTAAATGCCACTTGAGGATGCAGTGTGCCCTTTTCTGTGCCAGCGCGACTCCAGAAAATGCTGCCTGCTTTCAGTTCATCAGCTTAAAAACTCAACTAACTTGATTTCTCCACATCATCCCTCCTAAAAAAATAAGAAAGAAAACCAGACCGAGGCCGCTGTGTCTGGGAGCCCACGGGCACGTGGACGCCTGCACACCGTGTGGAGGAGTGACAGCAGGCACTGCCCCCTTGTGAACTTGAGCACTGAGGACAGGGCTGGTCCTCCAGAGCCTCTGCCACGCTGAGGCCTGGGGAGGGTGGTGTGGAGTTGAGCAGGAGTCCCATGAGGAGAGCAGGGAACCGTCTTCACCAGAGGCAGACTACCCAGTGGCAGGCCAGGTGCCGCAGGCCCGGAGTGCAGGAGTGGAGACCACTCCACAGAGCAGACTGGACAACTCAACGAGAAACTTCTACACCCGGGAGCACAGGCAGGTGTCAGAGACAGCATCTGCCGCCTGCACCTTACGGAGGCCCCAGCAGGAAACGCACTTAGCCTGGCTTCTGCCTTCACCCCACCAGGAACAAAGAAGTTTAGAAACCTCCAGGAGGAGGGCTGGGGATATAGCTTAGCAGCACTCACGAGGCCCTGGGTTCTATCCCCAGTAAACACACACACACACACACACACACACACACACACACACACAAAATCCAGTAAGAAAAAAAGTTAGGGGGCCGGCACAGTGGTGCTGGCCTGTAACCCTGGCAACTTGGGAGGCTGAAGCTCAAGGATCATAGTTCAAGGCCAGCCTCAGCAACTTAGAAAGACTGTTTCAAAATAAAAAGTGTTTGGGATGTGGCGCAGGGGTAGAGAGACACCGGGTTCCTCAAAAAAGAAAAGGAAAGAATACACCTCTGTCAACTCTACCCGCTCCACTGACAACTGAAGAAGCTTGCTGGCCCTGGGCACAGGCCTCTCTATGGCCACTTCCATCAGAAGACGGCCCACAATGGCACAGGGGCCATGCAGAAAGGTTCAGAAGCACTCGGCAGCAGGAGGGTGGCCACAGGACACCATGGTGCAAGGGGGAGCCAGAGCTCTGGGCAGCAGGCGGCTCCAGCAGGCAAAGCCGCAGAGATGGAGGCTGCAGGTGATGGGCAGGACAGGGACAGCGATGAGGGGCCCCATACTATGGTGCCGAAGTCCTCAGTCCTGCTCACCCAGGACGACCTGCAAAACAACCTCCAAACTGCAAGCATCAAGTGGGTGGGTTTCACTGCCTGTGAAATACGTTGTCTTCTCACAGGGCCTCGCTCCTGCTAGGCAAGGCTCTGCAGCTTACTCATACCTCTAGCCCTCGTTTTTCTCCTAGTCCACTACAGGCTACTTACTACATCCACACTAACATGTAAGGGCACGAGGGGTTGGGAGTGGGGCTCAGAGGTAAAGCACTGGCCTGGCACATATGAGGCCGTGTGTTCCATCCCCAGCACAATAAAAATAAAAGTAAATAAATACATAATGTGAAACCTCAACCAGTTAACATGGGACACAGGCACTTAAGTGGACCAACAATGGAAGAGACTGAAAATCAGAAATGATCCTGAGGGCATAAAGGAATTCAGTACTCAGACCACGGTGAAGATGGATGAAGTAATTATTTAGAGTAAATAACTCAGGGAAGAGACAACAATGGGTCCATACCTCATACCACACACAGGTATACACTCTACTTGTCTAAATTAACGTGTGTAAAACAAGATATGAAAGCACTCGACCTCACCGATAATTAAGGACATGAAATTAAACCAGAGTGAAGGCCTGCACAGTTCCACTGGATCGCAAAGCTCCGTCCGGAGAGATGAACACATCGGTGCTGACCAGGCAGGACCCTCCCATGGTTTCTGGATATGTTACAGGGGGTATGAACCACAGCATGACAGCCCTGTGCCTCTGACAACCCAAAATGCCCAGAAACAGAATGGCTAATAGACTGTGGCATGGTTTTTCTTACAAAGAATGAACAAACCAGCTACACCTGTCTGCGTGGGTGAATCTAAAAACAACGCTGGGGGCTGGGGATATAGCTCAGTTGGTAGAGTGCTTTCCTCACATGCACAAGGCCCTGGGTTCAATCCCCAGCACCAAAAAAAAAAAAAAAAAAACCAACGCTGGGCGATCTGTGAAGCAAGCACAGGGCCATTTAAATGAGCTGTAGCCACTGCAAACCAAACATCTGTGCAACATATATGATGCCCCCCAGAAGAGCAAGGAAATGAATAATGCCAAGTGCCGGCCGAGTGGCCTGGAGAGGAGAGCAGGACTCCAGGGCTTGACAGCAATCTGCTGCCCTCCGCGGCCTGCGGAACCACACAGCCTTCTTACTGTCACGCAGGGGCAGAGCCCCCCTCACCCTCGGCAACACCCTCCCACAGGGTTGTGCATCTGGAAGGGTCCAGTGGCACAGGTCTGAGAGTGTTCCATCCTCCCTGTCAACTAGACTGAGGCACAGGTGGCCACAGGGTCAATTCCTGGCCAGGGACATCTGCATCCCTGTGTTGTTCTTCACTGTGGCAATGGAAGTCTGCTTGAGTACCGGGGTCAGTTTTAGTACTGTCCCAGGGTGCCCCGTGCCATGAGGTTCCTGGTGTTCCTCCACCCCTCATCTTGACATTTACTCTAATGTCACCTACAAAGTGGCCACAACCTTGGTCTTAGGTTGAACAGTGTCATCCAAATGCACTCTAGGCAATTAACTGATTCTGTATAAATTATGTTTCAGAATTAATATATGTGTCATGTGGGATACACAATAAAGCCATTTCTTTAAGGTTTATAAACTCTGTAGATGATAACTTTTCCTTTTGAAAATTTTAAGTTAAAAACCTAGTGTCACAAAAAAAGGGAAAAAAAAGTGTTTTCTTCAAAATTGGCCTAAAAGGATATCCAGTGCTTCTGGGATAGGACTTTTGATAGACATGCTGCTCCAGAGCCCAACAGTGACAGTCCCAGGCCCCTTGGGAGCAGAGTGTGGGCTCCCACTGGCTGACAAGGCTCACAAGGCCTGACACTCACATGGAATTCTGTTGTGTTCAGAATGTGGCGCCCGTCTGGGCTCCAGCACGAGGCCACCAGCCCTGCAGAGCCCTCGTCGATCTTGCAGTGCCACTCTGGCTGCTCCAGAGACCAGACCTGGATTTGCAAAGAGAGAGATGCACCATCAGGGACCAACTGGCACACCCAGCATGCCTTCTCCCAGGGACCGTCCACTGCGCTGGATCAAGATAGGACAGCTCTGGAGTCTGCCCTCAGGAAGCGCTGGCGCTAGGCCCATGGCAACATAAGCTCGCTTCTGGGCGATGTTCTCTCGCTATCCTGTAAAACGATGTATCCAGGTTGCCCTCCCAGGCCCTCACTGAGCTGCTGTGGGTATGGGACAAAGCACTGCCTTATCTAGCACTGCCTGAAACACATAGCACCCCAGCATTAGACTGCAGTGGCAAATACCTCCATTTCTGGAAATATATTTGCTTAGAGACCAAGAATATTCTAGGATTTACTCATTTTTAAAGTATTAAGGGGGCTGGGATTATGGCTCAGCAGTAGAGCGCTCGCCTAGCATGCGCGGGGGCCCTGGGCTCGATCCTCAGCACCACAAAAAAATTAATGAATGGAATAAAGGTATTGTGTCCAATTACAACTAACTAAATAAATAAATAAAAATTGAAAAATAAAAAATTTTTAAAAAGTATTAAACTATTAGAGGAACATTATAATTTTAAAAGAAAACTGACTTTGAGCTGCACTGCCACTGTTTTACAAACTGGAAGACATAACACTGGTGACACGACACTCCCAGGGGGTTTCCTAACTCTGACCCCAACACAAGAACACACACCTGCACAAGCCCCCGTCTGTACATGGCACAGAGGATGAAGAGGGAGTCTGCCGACCACTCTATGTGCTGGATCTGGTCCAGGCAGGTATACAGCTGACGGATCTGCAAGGTGCTCACGTCCCGGACGACTAACCGGTACTGGACACAGGAGGCCTAAAAGACATAAGTGAGCAAGCACTGGACTCTTCTGCTCTACAGGAGGGGCATGGGGCATCGGCGTGGCCCTGCATTCCATGCCATCTCCTTCTCCTGCCTCATGAGCTTTATGTTACACAGCTTCATGTCTACACAGCTTTGCTACACAGCCTCATGTCTACACGGCTTCATGCCGCACGGCAATCACAGAGCTCATTCCCAAAACAAGAGGAGGTAATAAAGAGACTGAATATACAAAGTAGGTTTTATTTTATTTTATTTTTTTAATATTTTTTAGTTATGGTTGGACACAATATCTTTATTTTATTTATTTATCTTTATGTGGTGCTGAGGATTGAACCCAGGGCCTCACATGTGCTAGACGAGCGCTCTACCACTGAGCCACAATCCCAGCCCACAAAGGTTTTAAATTGTTAGGCTCCACTATGACTTTATCACTAGATGCTACATGTCAAATTATCACTGCACCTGATAAATCTGCAATTAAAATAAATTTAAAGAAATAAACTATGCTCTAGTATAAAGTGTGAGACTATTAAGACTCTACTTAAAGCACTTCTACTCCTTTCTGAAGTTAATACTAAAAACTAAGCCCAAGTGGGACAGAATACTGGGAAAAGCTCTTCTGTGACTTAATAACCAGAGCCTTCCCCACTGTCACTTCTAGACAGTTTCCTCAAATTTATAAAGAGTTAAAACCCCAGGGCTCAGGGCTGTTGGTGAGAAGCAGCAAAGCCCTTTACATGGCACCACTAGCCAACCCAGAACAAACCAAAAGTGAACACATGTGACTTGTTCCTGTCACTGAACATCAAAAAGTCTGTTTTAAGTGTATTTTCTTAAATGTTTCTTAAATATTTCTTCATGTCCATATTTATGCAAATAATTTCTGAGTAACCACCTGGTGACTATACATTATATTATAGACTAAAAATCAAGACTGGATTTTTAAATGTTAATTGCTTCATTTCTGTACTTATCAAGGTCAAACTAGACTTATTAGCTTTATTAACTTCCACAAAGAAAGCCTCGTTGGTGGGGAAAAAAAGAAAAAGGGAAGGCGGTGACTGCAGACTTGAAGAGACTGCATCACAGAACTTATTTTCTCACACTGTAGCTTCCACAGCTCTGATTAGTTACAATGAATTCCTTAAGAAATGGAAACTTTGGCACTCACAAGCACCATCTGATATCTAAGCATGATACTAAAACTGGGCTTCCAAGAACAGGATTCCAGTAACAAATTATTACCAAGTGTTCCACAATATTCTGATGAGGGCACACAAACCAAAAAGCAAATATAATCATTCTCCTTATAAATCAATGAAACTTTCATAAATGGATTAAAAAAAAACACCTAATTTGTGGAGGGGGCACTTTGAAAAACATACCAAGGTTTCTGGATGCCACTTTAAGCTAATGAAATTTTGTACTTTGTAGCTGAATACTATTTTATGTGATTTAGAATAATACCTCCATAAAGAAAGTAAACATGCATTTTGGGAGTTATATTCTCAAAGGTCTAGACAAAGACAACAGAAATGTTAATAAAGATGCAAGATAACAGGAATGTTAACAAAGGTGCAAGCTGAAAAAGAATCAGAAAGCATCAATTGGTTAATACAGGACAGTAAACAAAAAAATGAAGCACACTTTCTTTAAGGCCTGATGTTTTTTCTTTAATCATTTCCCAATATCAATTATTCTCCCCACTTCTTAGGATATACACTGGTCATATTGCTTTATTTCAAAATTTGAAGTTGTAGCTCTGCAATTTAAGCACTGTCACTCATGTAATGAGCTGTTCAAGTCTAGCCTTGAGGACATTACTTGAATGTGGTGAGGACAGGGAGGAGAGTTGACAACAAAGTAGCCATATTATTTACCAGTTAACAGGCAACTTTTGTGACAAAGTAACAATCAGCTAACATCTTCTGGACTCTCAAGTGAGTGAAAGAGACACAGCTTTATCCCTAATCCGCCTTTGACAGCCAAAAACAGCTATATGGAGTCACCTGCCCAGATCCCTTTCTAGTCTGGAGAACCAGCCCAGGACCCCTTCTGCCTGGAGTTGCACATCTGCACACCGAGTTACAGCCCGGGGTCCAGCACACCTGTTCAGCCCCCCCCCCCCCGGCTGGAACTGCACATTTGCCCAGGTTCACCTCCAGACTGAAGCACTTGCCCAGATGGCCCTTCTGCCCAGGGCTGCGCACCGTCATGAACCCCTCGCGCACCGGCTCAGGACCCTTCCTGCCTGGGACTGTGCATCGTCGAGTACCCCTCCTATGCGAAGCACCTGCCCAGGTCTCCCTCCCCGGGCTGCGCACCTGCCCAGGACCCCTCCTATCTGGAGCACCCGCCCAGGTCTCCTTCCCGCCCCGGGCTGCGCACCTGCCCAGGGGTCCCTCCCGCCCGGGGCTGCGCGCCGGTGCAGGACCCCTCCGACCCGGGGCACCCACCCCGGAGCTCCTGCCTGATCCCGCCCCGCTCAGCCCGCGGTGCCGGAGTCCAGAGCCGCGTCCGCCCGGGCTCCCGCCGCGGGCGCAGGCCGCGCGCCGCCGCTCACCAGGTACTTGCCGTCCGGGGAGAACCTGCAGAGCAGGCTGGAGAGCTTGAACGCCTCGGAGAAGTTCATGGCCGCCGTCCGCCGCGGGCCCGACCCGCGCCCGACAGCCCGCGGGGAGCCCGCCGCCCGCAACCGCCCGGCCGCGGCCGGAAGTAAGGCGGGGAAGGCGGCCGGAAGTGGGGCGGTGGAAGGAGGCTGCAGCCTATCGGCGCTGCGGGCGGCCGCGCGGCATTGTGGGGCCGGGAGTCCGCGCCCCGCCCCGCGCTTAAAGGCGCCGACCGCCGCTCATCCCTTCGGGGTCCCAGATATCCACGTCGGGTCTGCGAGACCGCGGATCACAGACAGCTGGGGCGGCAGACAAGATGCAGGACGCACGGCTAAATTCAAATTTCAGATAAACAACGAATCATTTGTAATATAAGCACGTTCCCAAATATCGCGGGACAGAGTACTGGCTTATCTAAATTCGAATTTAATTCAATATGTAACTGGGCTCTCTCTCTCTCTGTAAACATGTATTTATATATTAGTACATATATTCAATATGTAACAGTGTCTGCCACAATTATTTTATTTATAACGTATAAATAAGTATCTGTCTTTGTTTTCTTTTACTAAGTCGAGCAACTACCTGCAGCGTGACTTTCTTATGCTCAGGGGCTTTTCAGATCAAAGACCGAACGAATTCGAGGCTGACCCCGCCGAACCAATGTGTGGATCGCGCGCACTTCATTCCAAGCGCACTTGGGCTTAGATGCCCGGGAACTGGGACGCTTCAGGGCCCGCACCCAGAGTCCACAGTCTGTCTTGGCACGGAGATGGCCCTGCGCGGGCACTCGCTTATACCGACGCTCGCTCCGAGTGCCATGTCTTCTCGTCCTCTCGCAACCCCAGAGCCTCTTTCCGGGACAAAACCTTCCCAACTCCCTCGCTCTCTCAAGTCGTTAGTGGTCCCCGCCGGTCCCAACAGAGGCTGCGCCTCCGCAGCCTTCTGGGTCGCACAAATCCCTGCATCCTCTGTGTTCTGAGAGAGGAGCCACGGCCTGCGTCCAGCTCGCACCTCTTAGCGCCCCCCAACCCCGCCCCCGTCTGTGTATCCAACTTCTCCTGAAGGAACGCCTAGGGTGCCTAAACGCGTCCTGCCCTCGTCCTGACCTTTTCGGTCCCCAGCCAGACCCAACTCCCTGAGTAGAATTGGTTTTTGAACTCCCAAACCAAGCCTTGCAAACAGTGAGCAATAACTATATATGGAAGTCAGCAGGGCCAGGGCAAGTGGGGTCCCCGTGCCAGGAGAAACCGGTTTGCACCAGCCCAGCTCACTGGCAATGCCAGGGGCCACACTGCGGGGACCTCCCGAGGGATGGAGGTCACCATGGGAAAGGGGCATCAGTGCAGAGCTAGGTAACGGGTCCCATGAGTATCGGAGGCAGTGCAAGTCAGACTCGCCCTCTGTCAGGTCCTGCAGCCTAGTCCCTAAGAAGCCGAATCAGGGCCTTTGAGGCTCTCATTTGCCCAGGAAAAGCCGGCTGCGACCACAGCAGGTGTCTCAGACCAGAGCGGAGTCGCCCACTAACCCAAAGCTGTGTGCGAACCCAGAGCAATTTCAAGCTCAAGAGCACCAGCGTTGCCGAGTAAACCCACTATACGATTTCGCAGTCATAGAATCGGTGCCCAGGATCTGGAGGCGGCGACCGTCCAGGGACCAAGCAGGGTGCAGTGGAGTCATTCCTGTGGTCGGTGGGACACAGCTCCCTCTGGGAGAGAATGGTCATATCCAAAGTATCTCTGTGGGATCCTGTTTGCCTGCGGAGTCGAGCCGCAGCCGCTGTGGCTAGGAGACGCGAACCGAGGGTGGCGTCCCCTTTTTCCCCCGGCCTGGGGCCGCAGCCCTCAACCCTGTCCCCAGTCTGCCACAACCAGTGCAGACCGGGGTGGGGCATCCCTACCCAGCGTGGTGCACTTTTCTCTCCCCTTGGAGACCACACGCACGGCAGCGGGAGCAGCGTGGGGAGATGGAGTGTCGGGGCGTTGGGGAGAGGAGACCGTCGGAGGTAATCCAGCACGCAGAAGAGTGGAGTCTGCCCCATGACCCTGTCCCCACCGCGGCTCGCGCGCGCCCTGGCTGGCGCCCTCAGACCTGCCGAAGGTCGCAGTCCAGTCTCCTTAGCCCTAGGGCCCCCGGCGCCGACCTGTGTGCAGCCCTGCTCCAGCGACCCCGCGGGGCTCAGCAGGGGCCACGCGCGCCAAACAGCGGCGGGAAAGAGGCGGGGCGGAGTGCGCTCCGGGACCCCGACTCGGACCCGGCCAGCTGGGGAGGCGGAGCACGGGTAGAAGATCAAGGCCCCAGCCGGGCCCCGCCGCCCGGCCCTCCTCGCGCCACGGCTGAGTGCCCGCGCTGTCTTCCCGCCGCCGGGCTGCGAAAGGCGCTAAGGCTGACGGCCGCCCCCCTCCCCGCGGCGCCTCCCCTCCCCGCGCCCATATAACTCGCCTCCGGGCCGGCCGCCCGCCCTGCCTCCTGGCCCGCGGCCGCCGGTCCGCACCCGCCTAGAGGCCGGCGATCGGCTCGCGCCCGCCCTGCGCCAACCCAGGGTGCGCGGCGAAGCCGGGGCCAGCTCCAGGCCTGCTCGGACGCGGATGTCTCGGGCTCCTGCCGCACCAGGTAGGCAGCGCTGGAACCCGCTCCAGGGGTCCGCAGTGCGGTTCCGCCCCGCTCCGCTTTCTAGGAGGGATCGCTGGGCGGCAGGCGCCCGGGCTCGCGTCTCTGAAGCTAGAAATCAGGGATGAGAGGGAGCCTGGGCAGGAGCTGGAACTGTGACACGAGGGTCCCTCGGAGTTCTTTCGGCCTGGGACTCGGCTTGAGGGGCGGGAGGCAGCTGGAGTCAGTCTTCAGGGAGATGCGGGGTTTTGCCAGCTGCGCCGGCAGACTTGGGCGCCGAGGGCTGGCCCGCGGGTTTGGGGAGGGCCTTGCTGTTCTTGCCCCTCTCCGGCACACCCAGCTGGCGAGGTGCGGCTCGGAAGGCGATCCCGGGAAGACGCTAAGTCTCGGGTCGGTTGCGGGTGGAAACAGGAGACACCGGGAGCCGACAAGCTCCTCCCCGCCGGCGCCCACTCCCTGGGCACCCGCGAAGTGCGTACCAATCCAGAGGCGCTAGCGCCCCCCGACTCCCCGCAAGGCCGAGGGCGACCCAGGTCCTTCACTGGACCTGGGGGATCCACCCGCGCGAGCCTGGACGGCTCGGCTGGCCCAATGGAATGGGTGGCTAGATGGGTTGGCGTTTCTGAGTTTGGGAAGAGGGGTCCTGACCTTTCTTCTGAGTCTGTTCCAGGTAGAGAACCCAGGCAGGGAAACAAGGCCCGGGGCTGACTTCCTGGCCTCTTCCAGCAGCCACGGTCCTTCTGGGCAGGGGCAGCTATTATTACTTTGCTGCTCAGCTGGCGTTTTCCTCCTGCCCTTCAGGAATGAGCACACACGTATGCACAAGTCGTGGTAAATAGAGGGGTGACAGGTAGACGTCTTCAACCGGCCAGGGCCAGGGAAGCAGTGCTGGGGACTTTGAGGGGGCCACCTTTCTCCCTGCTCCTGCTGTTTATTTACCAAGTGAATGCCTTGGACCTGGGTCTCATTAACACAGTATTTGGGTTTGTTGTTGTTTGTTACCATCATCGCTGTTTATTTGTTTTGTCTTGATAGTTAGCTTTGGGGTGGGGGCAAGTAAGGAGAAACAAAATGAATGATCCCTTTCTGCACTGAGATCTGAGCACCTCCATCCTTTGATCTATTCAATAAAAGAGGGTGGGGGAGCACTGGAGAACAAAAGAGAAGTGTTTGAAATTATACAGTATGCAAATTTATGAATTATATATATAATTTTAAAATAAGGTAAAAAGTCAGGCACCAAAAGCTGCCAAAGCGCTGTTCCAGTTAGTCTGGCTGCCTGAGCTGCACTCCAGGGGGCCTGGGCAGGGCTGGCCCATCAGTGCAGGCACTTGTGGAATGGGCATGTGGTGCTGAGCCTGTCGAGGGGGTCATCCGTGAAGGCTATGGGGGGACAGGTAGCTGTCTCCTAATTCTGATGAGCAGCCCTGTTCAAAAGTCTGTCTGGTGTAGAAGTCAGAACGTGGGGTTCACATCCTCTTCTTGCCCTTGGACCTCAGACAAGTGACTTAACTTCTTGAAGGCTCAATTTACCCCTTTGCAAAGTAAGGTCATTACAGTCTCCGCCTTAGTGGATTGGGAGAACTGAACCAGATGCCACACCAGAAATGCTTGGAAGTGGCCTCAGCTGTGACGTTTCTTGGTCCAAGGTGCTGCTTCAGGACTGGGAGGGCCAGGAACATTAAAGGAAGAGCCAGTTCACCGGGAGGGAGCCCAGGCCTTTCCCCAGGGGGTGGCAGGGAGACTGGAATCTGCCTGGGCCTGGGCGGAGGCTGGTGGCATCTGTCAGGGGTATGTCCTATGGCAGGGGTGCCTCAGTCTGGTGTTTATTTATAGAGCACGCCCCACCCAGGCCCAGGAATGGATCTCTAAGGTTGAACACATGGAAATGAGCACAGCGAAAATAGAGATGCACAGGGGAGACCCGGGACCAAGAGAGAGACAAAGGTTCCAGAACCAGAACCAGAAAGAGGCCCTATGGGCTCCCAGAGACCCACAAACCGGGAAGAGCCCCAAAGTGAAGTCACTTCTATGGATGCATGAAGAGCTTCCTGTGCATCTCGGTGGGTGACTGCTTTCCACTGCCAAGTTCAAGGGTGACTTATCATCTGCAAAGTCACAGGAAGGATGCTGTGTACCTGGGCTGGGGTTTGCAAACAATCAGAAAACCCCTTATAAACAAGCACCATCCAGGGGGCTGTGGTTGTGGCTCAGTAGTTGGGTGCTTGCCGTGAGTCACTGAGTCACTCAGCACCGCATATAAATAAATTAATAAAATCAAAGTCCATCAACAACTAAAAAAATTAAAACAAAAGCACCTCCACCTGTGGGCTGCACCTTGCCAGTCACTGTTCCCCATCGGAGCTTTATTTTCCAATTTGGTGAGAGCTAAGTCAGTGTTTTAAAATATCTGACTTTCTCATGATTCTGCTTCAATAGCAAAAAAGGAAAGAGAGCCCAAAGAACCCAAGGTGAGCGACTGGGCACTGTCTCCACCTGATCTGCCCAAGCAGTAGAACTGACTGATTACCCAAGTCACCTAGACCAGTGTTCACAGCTGTCCCACCAGGGCCTTCACAGAGGTGCCTGCTCTTCAAAAGTGCTCCCCCCCCCCAATAGGCTGCCCCAAATCTAAAGCCCAAAGGAGAAAAAAAAAAAGTGCAGTCAAAGTATTATTTATGAAGCACGTGTAACAACTAGTGACTCGTGTCTGGCTGTGGCTGGGAGCTGGGACTTGGCTAAAAATTTACTCCCCCCGCCCCAATCCTCAAAACAGCTGGTTGAGCCCATTGACAGATGAGGAAACTGAGGCTTCAGTGGGTTATTCCACTGGCCCAAGCCACAGGGCTGCCAAGTGTACCACTGTGACAACCAAGCCAGATGGGAGCTGTGCGACTGGTCCTCTCCCCGGGGCCTGGCACTCTCTAGGACCTGGGTGGATAGAAGACGGGGTCTCCAGAGCATACTGTGGGGGAACATTGACACTGGAAGGCCCTTTGAAGCCATCTAAACTAGGAGTGAGAAATTCGAGGCAACTAAGGGGGAAGGGCCACTTGTCTCACCTGGACGCTGGAGCAACTGCAGGTCTCCAGGGAAGAATGCAGCAGCAAGCCACAGGCTGCAGCAGTGCCCACCACCTGCTCCCAGCTGCAGCGCCGGCATTTTGGTTGTGCCTGACAGTTGCTGCAGAAAGCTCAGAATCTCATTTGTACTTGTTGGCCAAGTTTAAATTATGAATCATTACTCTTGCTGCAGAGCCTTATCACTGAACATGGCGATAAGCAAGAGCATCCCAGATAAGACCACAACATGGCTCTTTGCATATTGTGACCTGGTTAGTTTTCTCAGGCTGCTGTACCAAGTAACCACAAACTGGGTGGCTTCAAACAGCAGAGAGTCGTTGTTACACAGTTCTGCAGGCCAGAGTCTGAAACCAAGGTGCAAGGTGGCTTCCTATGGGTTCGGGGAGAGTCCAGTCCAGGCCCCTCCCCCATGCTGGTGCTGTGGGGTCCCTGCACTGCTTGCCTCCACAGCATGGGGTCTTCTCTGGGCCTCTCCTCTCCAGGTGTGGGGCCTTTCTGAGTAATCCAGGATGATCTCATCTTGAGACTCTGTCATGTCTGCAGAGACCCTAAATTTATTTATTTTTTTCTTAGAGAGAGTGAGAGAGGAGGGAGAGAGAGAGAGAGAGAGACAGAGAGAGAGAGAGAATTTTAATATTTATTTTTTAGTTCTCGGCGGACACAACATCTTTGTTTGTATGTGGTGCTGAGGATCGAACCCGGGCCGCACGCATGCCAGGCGAGCGCGATACCGCTTGAGCCACATCCCCAGCCCGAGACCCTAAATTTAAATGAGACATGAGGTTCTGATTCCGAGGTTCTAGGACCATATTTTTGAAGAGACTGCCCTTGACTCCATTAGAATGACTACAGTTCAACAATTTGTGATCTTCTGCACTTTACTTGACGCATTGGCAACATTCTTCCAATAAGGGGTCCCACATCCCCCAGAGTTGGGGAGACAGGCAGACACGTTGGACAAGAAACAGCCCCAGAAGGGGGATACAGGTGTCCCAGAGAGGTGACACACGTGCCCTAGGCCTACTCTGGCTGTCAGTGTCAGAGAGGCCACTGGGGAGGTCAGTGAGGGTCACCGTGGCTGGAGGGGGCAGGGGAGAAGGCATGCAGTACAGATGCAGTGACCCTGGAGAGGACATGGAGCAGGAGGGACATGCTGGGGTGATGCAAGGGCACTGAGGGCAGGTCTTGGGGAGTAGAGAAGACGTGAGGCACCAGAGGACCTTGGGTCCTTCTAGCCTAGGCTCTCGGCTGCTCTGGGAATCAGATTGACAGAGCACAGATTGACAGGGGAGCAGCACTCCTGACCAGACAACAAATAAGTAATAAGACTTGCTCAGCAACTCGGAAGGCAGGAGGGCCACAAGTTCAAGGGCTGCCTGGGCAACCGAGTGTGAACCTGTCCCAAAAAATAAAGAATAAGAACAGCTAGGAATGTCGCTCAGTGGCAGAGCACCCCTGGGTTTGATCCCTAGTACTGGGGGGAGGGGGGAGGAAAAGGAGCCAAAAAAGAATAGAAAAGAAAAAGACAAAAACACAAGTCCATGGTTGGAGCACGCTGGAGACTGGTGTCTGCTCTAGAGGTCAGCAGTGGAGGGGATTTCTTGATGCTGGACTTGCAGTGTGGGGTCTCCAGGGAGCTCAGGGTGCCTGTGCTCGGGAGCTGTCCTGCATGGCACCTTGAGGTGGCCTGGCTGATTCACCTCACCCAGCTGCAGCTCCAGGACCTGTTGGCTGCTGTTCTCACTGAATGTCAACCAGAAGGTGGGGCAGGCATGTTAGTGTGGAGACGGGTAGCCAGGCACAGAGGCGACCAGAATTCAGGATCCAGTCCATTTTTATAGGTAGAAAACAAAACCACACAGACAATTAGCAGGAGACTAATAACAAATACTTAATTTTTCTATAATCAACCCCATTTCTACCAAAAATAATTGCAGTCGTTTAATTTGTTTGGAAAAAAAAAAAAAGTCTAGCCTCATTGAACTTGGCCTGTTTGCGAGAGAGCAGCAGTGAGTGGCCAGCAGCTCCTTCACCACGTCTGCTTTGCTGAACTTGTAATAAGGAATCTCCGAGCCAGGCACAGTGGCACACACCTGTGATCCCAGAGACTCTGGAGGCCAAGGCAGGAGGTGGAAGGTTCAAGGCTAGCCAGGGCAATTGAGCAAGTACCTTGGTTTAAAGGGCAGGGTGGGATGGGAGAGATCTCAGTTCGACTTCAGAGACAGGCTAAAAGCCAAGGACTTCCTCTCAGGATCCACCTGCTGCTCCTCTATATTTGGGTGAATTCCTCTTCCTGGAGGTCCCCAGAATCTTCTCAAGGTTCCCTGCCTTCCATAAGTGGCCCTTCTTACTCAAGGCATAGAACCCCTCCACACGGGGTGCTGAACCAGGCGTTCCATTTCCTCCCCAAGGCTTTGTTGGCTCTATTAAGCCAACCTTAGCTCCTTAAAAGTGCACGGGGTTTTCTGATTCTATTGTACATCAGGGCAAGTAGGAAATTCCAGCCAAAGCCAACCATGCACTGTGACATGGGAGAAGCTTCTGAGGGCCTTGTGCAAATAACCATGTTGCCATGAAAGTAAGACCACTCACACCTTCCGAGTTTTGGAGGGCGGGCTCAATTCTGTTGGCAAAAGTCTAATTTACCAAATTTCTGTGTTGCTGTGAGCTATAAATAGTTTCTTCATTAGAGTTCTGGAAATTTTTAATCAGCCCAATACTGATATATTTTGATACTGAACCCAGGGCTTCACACCCTGAGCTACATCCCCATCCTTTTGTATTTTTTAATTAGTTAGTTAATTAATTGATTGAATATTGGACCCAGGGGTGCTTTACCCCTGAGCTACATCCCCGGTCCTTTTTATTTTTAATTTGAGACAGGGTCTCATTAAGTTGCCCAGACTGTCCTCGAACTTGCCTTCCTTTTGCCTCAGCCTTCCGAGGTGCTAGGATGATAGGTGTGCTCCGCTGCATTTGGCAAAATTCTTTTGAGATTCCAGGGACCCATCTGGAAAATCCCAAAGTTAATTAGAGGGCAAAAAAGACTTAATTTGGTGCCAGATGTGGTAGTACCCACCTGTTGTCTCAACAACTCTGGAGGCTGAGGCAGGAGGACCCTTTCTCAAAAAAGGGGGGAGGGGGTCCTGGGAATGTAGTTCAGTGGTTAAGCCCTGGGTTCGATCTCCAGCACCAAAAACAACAACAAACAAACAAAAAACGTAATGACTTAATTTGGAATTAAATTTTGGAAAGTTATCAAATATCCAAACATTAAAACACTTGGTTAAATAGGATCTCAGAACATTATGAAATACATAAGTATCATTTAACCAAAGTAGCAGTTAAGTATTTCAGACAACTATGGAAAGCTATATAGTTCTTTAAAACCTTGGATCTTTTTATAGAGAAAAGGCAGTTTTCTTGAGTAATCAAAGACCCAATAAGAACAACATGAAGCACAGGAAATTATTATTATTATTTTTTTTTAAAGAAAGAAGTTATTTCTTTATTTAATGACTTTATTTTACTTATTTATTTTGTGTGGTGCTGAGGATCGAACCCAGTGCCTCACACGTGGGAAGCAAGCGCTCCACCACTGAACTACAATCTCAGCCCCAACAGGAAATTATTTTGATAAAACAAAATCTTGGTTTTCTTGGCAGGTGACTTAAAAGGTGAAGAAAAACTTCATAGCCTTTGGCTAAGAGCAAACCAATCCTTCCAGAAAACTTGACTGTTTTAAGAGCAGACCAAATTCTAGCTTTTCCTCAGTTTCCCCTCCCTCCTCCCTCTCACCACCTCCTCCCTCCCCCCCCCCTTTCTTCTGGGCCAGGGTAGAACACAGGCAGGTCCTGCCACTGAGCCAGCCCACATCAGTTTACATTTGGTGTTAAGACTCACTTCAAAATTCTTACAGTGCATCCAGTTTTAGCCACCTGGACCACAGAAGATTCTCCCTTCCCGCTGCCTCTTCCCAACTCTCTATATCCATTTAATTTCCATTTTTCCTCCCTTCCTTCTGAAACAACCTTTGAATAACCTCCAAACGAGTCACACTCTTTTTGCTGAACAAAAACAAAACAAAACAAAGCCCGTCCTAGGCTTTCTTACCCAAAACACACCTTACTCTTTTCAGAGTTGTTTCCTTTATCACCTCCACTGTTTTAATTGCATATGCTAATTAGAATGCTAACGAATTTCCTGGCCCTGGGAGAGTCGGGCACACCGGCCGTCTGCACGTCTGCACGGGCAGATCCAGGGGCAGCGGCCGCATTCCTGCAGAGTGGCTCCCCATGCAGTCTCCGGGGCCCACAGATGGAGTTCCTAACAGACCCAAGTAGCTGTGTTCTCCAGTAGTCAGAAACCAAAAGTAGACACGAAGTTTCTAGATTGCATCTGATTTTGAGATGAGGTGGGCAATGAACAGCCACCACTTGGTTGAGCTGGGTGTAACCTTCAGGGAGCAAGTTACCGAGGGATCTGGGAACCTAACCTGTCTTTGAAGCAGACATATTACAAAGCGTGATCATTGTTGAAAAGTTCTTTTCGGAAATTTTGTCCTACTAACGTCCATTTAATTTTCTTGTTTTTAACAATTATGTTCGGATGACTTACAAAAATGTCACTTTTATGAAAATGTTGTGTTTTCAAACAAAGCAGCGGCGTCGCCGGTCACTTTCCGTGTCTTTTTTTATATGTGAAGCAAGGTTCAGGAAAGCAAAACCCTGAAAGCCACACACGTTTCAGTGAGTTTTGCTGTGGTGCTGATGACAGGTGTCACGGTCCCTGCACTTCCCCTGCAGTTTGTCCCCAGGTTGAGTGCAGGATCATGCTTCCGAGGCCAGTAAACCCAGGAGAATACAGCTGCGGGGGCTTTGCAGTGTGGCCATCGTGAGCCAGCTTTCGTTCACCGAGATCATCCCGGCTCAGGAGAACTGGGAAAGCCTGTGCTTTGGTTTCTGTTTTTCTCTGAGAATTTTAGGAATAACGTATGCAAGGGCTTCTTTCTGTCCAAGCCAATTAAATAGCACTCTCCTACAAATCAAGGCTTGCAGTTCCATCTGGAGGAAGAGAAGCCCCACATAAATGTCACCCACACTTCTGCGTAAACACGCGGAGGGCGAGGCGGCACAGCCTCCCTCCAAGCTTGGAATCTCACAGTGGACCAGTGGGTCCAGATGACGAAATCTGGAAGTTGGAATAACAATAATAAGGTTTACTGCTTAGATGCCTAAAGCTTTCTACTGATATTTGTGTAAGGAGTAAAGGTCTTTCATTTGCCGGTTTTTAAATAGTTTTCTGACTCGGGTGAGAATCGTCACCCTGAAGTTTGCATTTCAAAGGGACGGCCCTCCGGCAGGGTGGGGAGGGAAGTTCACCTTTCAAAGACACGGAGGAAGAACGGAGGTTTTCCTGAGGAGTCGGGGCGCCTTTCCCTAGTGTAGGGGTTCAGAACGATTCCTGTTTAAGCTTTTCCTTCTTTTTCCAAGTGCTACTCAGTGCCCACCAGACCCCCGCCTCGGTGTCCGAGTCCTAATCTCTTACAGGGTGGGCAGCACCTGGAGCTGAGCGGGGAGGCTGTGCACTGGGAGGACGCCGGGCTTCTGGAGCCCGCGTTATCGAGGACTCAATTTGCAAGACAAGGGGATTGTTTTTAATTCCTCAAAGAAGACCCCTCGTCAGCTGCTGCAGCTCTGGGGGGAGCTCGGATGGGAATCCGAAGGTCCCAGTTCTAGCTTGGATCTGTGTCTCTGGAATTCCAGGGAGATTTCCTACTCCCAGAGTGTACACTTTTACTTCAACTTGGGAGAGAAGGACTTACAGAAATAGCTCCTTTGGGGCTCTGATCTTCAGTTTGCTGTTCAACTAACTTCTTCTTCTTCTTTTTTTTTTTTTTTAATTTTTCGTTGTCAATGAACTTTCTTCTTTTTTTATTTGTTTGTTTGTTTATTTATTTATATGCGGTGATAGCCACAACCCAGCCCCCGTTCGGCTAACTTCTGATCACTGGGCTCTTAAAACAATTCCTTTGGATATCTTTTATCCCATTTTGCTAGACAAGCAGTGAATGTTCCTGGTGGTACTGAACTGGGTTCCTCTTCTCGTCCTTATTAAATGTGCCCAACAGGTGACGCAACACCAAAACCAACAAGACTTTTGTGACCACCACGTCCTAAAGAGGTGTTCTCAAAAGAGGGGGCCATGACCGTCCTCCTTGTGACCCAGGTGGGTGAGGACAGGGTTTGTGCGAGCTGTCCCCATCTCCTAGGGACTGCGAATGTGGGGTGGTCATGGACCTGCTGATGTGTGGCGGGCACTGGGCAGGTGCTAGGGGACAGACATGCAGCAGAGGAGGACAGGAGCCCCTTGTGGACCAGGACCTCTTGTTTAGACAGACTCCCTGGAGACCTCGTGCTGTGGGATGACCCAACCAACTTCCTGCCTGATGCAAGCCCCACTGTGCCCCCGCTGGCTGGCCAAGACCAAAACGCATTCCTGCTGGTCACAGAGCCAGCGCTCAGGACATCCCACAGGGGAAGGGAGACAGACCACCATCCATCATGGGTTTCTGCCCTGGGGACCCACAGCAAAGTCCGTCTGCATGGACATCAGGTCCATGGGAACCCTGAACTCACCGGCCTGCGAGGCTGGCCTGGTCACCAGCTGTACAGGTTGTCCTTTTCCTGCCCTACAGTTCTGCCCTTCCTCACAAGTGTCAGGAGGGCAGAGATGAAGGAGACAACAGCTGTCTCAGTGAGGAAGGAAGGGGGTCAGAAAGCATGGCACCAGGCGAAGCCCACGGGGCTGGGCGCAGCCCAGGGGCCGGTCAGCCTTCGCCTGGCGTGCATGAGGCCTCCCCAGCACAGAAGAAGGAGAGGGAGAGAAAAGGCAGAGGGGGAGAAGCAGCCCCGGTCGCTGGTCTGGAGCTATTTCACAGGCTCCTCCTCTGGTCAGAGCTGGGAGGGGAAGACCCCGGCCAAAGGGCTCCACCAGACTCCACAGGCAGGACAGCGATGTCATGAGAACCTTGCCCTCTCACCTCCCAGGGCTTGCTGTCTGGGGTCCCGGATCCTGCATCTCTGATAGTCCCAGCCACCGTGGACCACTCGTGGTCACCAAGAGGGAGAACAGCAGACATACGAGCAGGAGAAGCTCTGGTGGTCATGGAGGTGCACGCAGGGGCCCTCAGAGGCGCGAGACTGTGCTGACGCAGCTTGCAGGCAGCCTTGGCTACAGAAGGCAGCAGGGGCTTGGGGCTGCTGGGTGGTGGAGGCCGAGGGCGAGGGGAAGTGAAGGGTGAGTAACTGCCTTGCTCCGCCCACCGGTGTCCGGATGGGAGTCTCTCCCCAGCTCTGCTCCCGCTCACAGCCTGGAGCACTGAGCATGAGCTGATGAGCTGTCCTCCTGCACAGGGCCGCTCTGCAGGCAAGATAGCCAGCCAGACAGTCACTGTGCCCGAGAGGGGTGGGTTGAGGTGGTGTGTTTCAACCTCCTAGGAGCACATTTTGGGGTGATGTGTCCTGAACCCCAATATAGATACCAGGGCTGTGGAGGGGACAGTGGGGGGCACTAGAGGGACAGTCCATGGGCCGTGGAGCTGGAATCAGCTTTCTGCAAGAGCAGCCCGAGGTGGAGGTGACAAGGTCCCCAGGGCTGCAGGAGGGGATAAGGGCCCTCGAGCGGCCCCTGGGTGAGGGGAGTCCTCCTGCCCTGCTGGAGTATAAGAAACCTGCCTCTGTCCCCACCTGCATTGCAGGTGCCAAGACAAGGGTGAGTCACAGCCACAACAGGGATCCGGTGGGTTTGGGGCTTCCCCTGCTGTGAGTAATGCGGGTTGGGGACCCTTTTTTGTATTTGGTGTCCATTTCCCCCATTTACAGGTGGGGAATTAGAAGTCCAGGAGATCAGTGAGGGGACGGAGACCAGAAGTGGGCGTCAGGCCACCCAGAGTGAGGCAGGTGGGGCCCCTGTAACAAAAGGCAGGCCGGCAAGAGAAATCAGCCCAGGTGAGGGGCAGGAAGTCCCAGAGAACAGGGAACCCTGCGATCACACCCCAAGTGAGCAGCATGATGGTGACGGGGCACAGGGGTTGCAGGGGAAGGGTGGAACGCAGCCTGTTGGTTCCCATCAAGCTCTGTGGGGCCCTGGGGGCCTCCCCTTCCTCCCGCGTGGGGTACTGAGAGCTCCAGCGTTCCTGCATGGCCTGCTTCAGGGGTGGATGTGACAGTGACCTTCCGGCTTCTGCAGTCTGTGTGCCATGTTTTGGGGCAGTGTGTCCTGCGCCCCACCCATAGCCTGCGAGCTGTGGGTCCACCCACCTGACTGCGTGCTGCGGGATCTCTGGGGAGGCCTGAGCTGTGTCCCTCCGGTGAGCTGTGCACTTGGAGCTGCTTGTGGCTCACCTGAGAGCCCCTGAGGAAGGGCAGTGTAGCGGACACCAGGCGCCCAGGAAAGGCTGGCCCAGCCCCTTCCTCCCCCACCAGACTAGCACAGACATCTGAGCATCCCCACCCCGCCTCCTGCCAGCCAGGAGGCAGGGCCTGGGCAGGGCACCCCATACAGCCCAGGCTCAGTCACCTTCCCAGAGTCACTGCATATTGGAAGGACTCAGCTCCTGCAGGGTCCCCGCCCAGTGGCAGCTGGCAGATCACACCCTGTGGCTCTAAGTGCCCCTGGGAAGGGGCAGGGACTGTAATTGCTCACCTGCTGCTCTGAGGTGCCAGCCCTGGGGCTGTCTGGGGAAGCTCTGCTAATTGGGCAGGCTGCTCCTCCCGAGGGGTAGCATGCAGTTCACTGGGTCCTTCACAGCGGGCAGGGAAGTGCCCCCTCCCCCTGCACCACTTCCTGGGACTAGGGAGGTGACTTCCTGGCTGTGTTTCCTCCACTGGGTTCAGCAAGCCCTGGAGGACGGCAGCCTGCCCGCTCACCTGGGTGGTGCCCACCTGAGAGACAGAGGCTTCTCGGCCAGTGCACAGGCCTGGTGTTCCTGGCTCAGACAGCCTGTGAGGGTTTCTGGGAGAGCAACCTGGGTCCTGTAGGTCCTGCCCACCTGTGACCTGGTGGGGGGTGGGCTTGTAGAATCCAGAGGGGCCTCAGGCAGCAGCTAAGAGGGTCTCACAGCAAAGAGGGGCCTCACTTCTGCAGAAAACCCAGCTGCCCTTCTGGATGTGTCGGCCATGAAGAGGAGGTGCGTTCCTTGTTTGGAAGAGGGCACTTCTGGCTAAACATGACAACCCAACCCAAGCCATGATTCAGTGAGCAAGCCAACCCTCCACCAGCCTCTTTGGGGTCCTGGGAATTGGTGCCCTGCACCATGCAGGTTCCAGCTCACTCCCAAATTGCAGAGGGCCCTATTGGTCATGGAAACCAGAGGAGCAAACTGCAGACAACTCAGCCTTGTGCCAGACACTCGCCTTAGACGTGGGTCCTCCCTCCTGCGGACACCTCCTTGGCCTCCTGCTGTCAGTGACTGTCAACAAACCCTAGTAATTAGCAGAGCCTCCTGTCACTTCTCTCTTCTGAGTCAGGCATGCTCCGGCTTGCTTCTGGGTCCTTAATTTTTGATCAGGGATGGCTCCTTGGCTAATTATTTGGAAATAATGAGGGAGGAGAGACGAGGTTGTGAAAGTGTCCCCGAGCTTTCAGAAGGAAGCTGCAAATTTGAAAGGAGGCTTGGGTAAACAGGACGCTAATTGGATTAATGGGAAAATGATGAGTTCTGGTAAAAATAGCAAGAAGGGCTGCTGGAAGATGGAGGTCAGCGTCATTCTAGGAACACTGCCCCTCATCCGTTGGTGGGTTTTCAAAGGACTGGACCCACAGGAAGGGTCTGTGCTGGATGGTGAAATGGCAGCCACCACCCCAAACATGCATGATCCCAGGAAGACTCCTGTGAGGATCTCGGGGAGGCGTGGCAATCTTGGGTATTGCCATTGTCTGACCCCTGAGTCCTTTTAAGAACCTTGACTTGCCAACTTTATCTTTCTTGGCTGTGATGAAGACCCCTCCAGTTTCTGTTCTCCAGTCCAACCCACTCTCGATGGCACTGGTGACAGCAGGTGGACTCTGAGAAGGCGCCTGGGCCTGGTGGTGCTGTGGGAGGCTAAGGAATCACTTAGCCCGTCTGTGAGCTCTCTTGGAATCGCCGTGCCCTTGTCTGAGCCGCTCCCTGGGAGTTCACTGACAAAAATCCAGTGTCAGAAGTTGAGACGATCTGTGTGAGAGTGGCCAGCTCCCGGACCAGCAGAAGCTGGCTCAAGTGCCACCCTCCCACGTGGCCTGCCTAAGTTTTGCTTCCGTGAGATGAGGGAGAACACCTCCCCTAAGGGGCAGCTCTGGGTCATCTTATTGGGAAGCTAGTTGTGGGCAGGGCCCTTGGTGCCTCTCCTCACAGCTCCACAGCAAGACTCTAGGGTTCCTCTAAGGACTAATAGGGTTTTTGGGGTTTTTTTTTTGGTGCTGGTGATTGAACCCAGGGCCTTGTGCCTGGGAGGCAAGCACTCTACCCACTGAGCTACATCTCAGGAATAGGGTTTTGCAAACTGGATGTCCCTGCCCTCTATCCCTGGCCCCGGCACTCCCTATGGTTCAGACTAACTCCAGGCCCACCATCCCGAATCCCAGACCCCAGGCCCCAGGCCTTGTCAGAGTTCGTGATTTTTTGGCCAAGCCTGGGTGGCTCCCACCTGTGATCCCAGCAACTCAGAGCCTGAAGCAGAAGGATCTCAAGTTCAAGGTCAGCCTCAGCAACTTAGTGAAATCCTGTCTTAAAGTAAAAAATAAAAAGGACTGGGATGTAGCTCAGTGGTGAAGCACCCCTGTGCTCCACCCCAGTACTTAAAAGGGAAAGAAAAAAGAATTCATATTAAAAAATATTAACTTAGGTAAGTGAGGCAGTATCCTATCTTATAACACAGCAAGGGGCTGGTAAACCCCCCAGGCAAGCTCATTCCTGTTTCTGCAGAGCACACGAGGGTGTTCACAGCTCACAGCCCACGACACATGGGGACCCTGAGGGCTGCCAGCTCCCGAGGGCAGGGCCAGAACCGGAGTGGACCTCGGACTTTCTGAGCCTTTGAGTTCAGAGAACCAGAGCCACTCAGGCTCCATCCCTGCCCTTCAGTGGTGTCAGCTGTGACCGCAGGGTGCACCCAGCCTTGGCTCCTGCTGCTCAGGGTCAGGTGGGGGCAGGTGGGACCCTGGGCAGGGTGGGGTGACCTGCCCTTCCATGAGGAGCCTGTGCTTCCTTGGCTGCCACCAGGTGACCAGAAGTGTCCCCTTCTCAGGGTCCTAGCTTCATGCCCTCCAAAGGCCTCCTCAGGCAAGTCCACTCAGAACTGGACCGAGCTTCCGGTCCTATTGCCTGTGGTGGGGCAGGAAGGTGGGACAGTGGCCACCACAGATTAGTTTCCCCAAGCTCGGGTGGGCACCCTGGAAGTCCTCTGTCTAGCGGTAAAAACGTGGGCTTGGCTGGGACATTCAGGATTCTGTATTGTGGCACGCGCTGTGTGCGGGACAGACAGTGGAGCATCAGCAACTTCATGGATCGACCTAATTTTTAAAAAGATGGACCCCTGGCTGTTGGAAGAACGCACCGGCACATTGCAGGTGAAATGATGGGATACGGAATTTGTCTTTAAATGCTCCAGGGGCAAAAGAGAATCCGAGAGACAGGCAGGTGCTGAGGGGGAGAGGGATCCTAGCTCCTCAGCTATTCTCTGTGGTTGCATGTGCCTGAAGACGTCTGCAGGGATGGAGCTGGAGCATCCTGAGATGTGAAATACGCCAGGTTCAGGAAGCCAAGGGTCAGATGTTCTCTCTCATTGGTGGAAGCTATAGAGGAAAAAAAAAGAATAAAAATGGAATCTCGTGAAACAGAAAGGGAGACCCCTAGAGAAGAGGAGGGGGTGGGGAGGGGGGAGTGGAGGGCAAGAGGAGGTACTGGGGACTGAGACTCACCAGGCCCTGTTGCATGCCTGCACAGCGCACCGCACCGTGAATCCACCTCCTGAGCTGGCTTTCTGGTGCAGTGGGAGCCTGTCCCCCAGGTCCCTGGGACAAGGGCGGGGCTGGGGGGATCACAGTGTGCCTTGTGCTCTCCTGGTGGCAGGTCCCCAGCCCCAGGGCTCTGAGCCATGCTCCGCCCCCTGGCCCTGGCTGAGGCTGGCCACACTGCCGCCCAGCTTCCGCGAATCCAATGTCATCACCTAGGCGACCGGACGCTGCTGCCACTGCCCGTCTGCGGAGCCAGGAGCCCAAGGCCTCCCGGCCACCTCTGCCTGGCCCCACCGACTCTCCCGGGGCCCCGGCTCAGCCAAGGTAGGCGTGGGCTCCGCTGCCTCCTCCTGCCCCAGTGGCAGCTCCACAGGTGCCGGGGTTGCGGAGCCCCCTCCTCACTGCCTCCCACCGGTGGCCAGAACAAGGTGTGGTGTGGGCAAGGGTGTCAGGCAGGGCTGGTGGAGACCTGCCTGTAGCTCCCCTGAGGGGACAAGCCACTGTGGCGTGGTGCTTTCAAGAGCCATCCGTCCGCAGTCGGGTGGCAGGATCTCTCATGTGACCCTGAGCTGGGCGACAGGGCCAGGAGCAGAGTAGCTCTGGTGACACTTCCCCCTGAGACCTGCTGGAAACTCCCACCCCCTGCCAAGGGGGCCCTGAGCAGCTGCCCAACATGAGTACATCTGGGCGCTGACTCTCCTGGAGGCCACCACAGCTCAGCCTCGTGGCCAGCCCAGAGTCCCCCAGCTCTCCCCAGCTCCCTCCTGTCCTGTGGCACTGCCAGGCCCTGGCCTCCCAGACGCCCACCCACTGCCTCCAGCCAGACCAGTGTGTGCGCTCGGCCAGCCTGCTCCCTCTGCCTGCGTCCACCCAGCACTGCCGTCCTGCGCCGGGATGGACGCCCCGGCCAGGGAGTCACGCAGTCCCACCCGAGACGGGGCTCCTCTGGGGTGAGGAGGGCTGTGTGCCTGGGGGCCCCGTCCAAGTGCCGGTGGTGAGAGGTGGGTGGGGAGACCAGCTGCCCCTTCTGTCTCGTCCCCTCCTGGGCCTCTGCCCAGCCCTGGCCTCCGCAGGCCTGCTGGGTGGACTTGGGCTGAGGCCAAGGCTGGGGCCTTTCTGACTTGCTCTGTCCCTTCAGGTGTGTTTCCCCGCGGCTCTGAGAGTCTCATCCCTAGAGCAGGTGCTAGCAGGGCCAGTGAGAGCCGCGGGAACGTTCTGGATCCTCAGCAGATGAAGCCCACGGGCGGGGAGAGTTCCCCCACGTGGCTCTTCCCCAGGACTCATGCTGACCTTCCCTGACCTGCAGCCCCTGCCCGCTCAGACTGCCCGGTCACTCTGCCTGAGGTCTGACTGCACTAAGCTCCCCTGGGACCTGGGTTGATGGCAATGAGCAACACACACTGGACTTCTAGCATGAGATCCGGAAACGCACGTTGGCGTCTCCGCACGCAGGAGGAGGAGCTGAGGGACCCGTGGGGACCGAGGGGGCCGTCCAGGGCCTAAGGAGCAAGGCCTCTGAAGCTGCCCCTCCTGGTCCTGCTGCTGGTCAGGGACTCTGCTGGACTTGGCCTGGGGGCTGGAGGGGAGTGCAGGGGCCCTTGGCCCCCTCCAGGTCCCACCAGGCAGGGTCAACTGGAATTTGCCTGGGGGGCAGGAGTGGATGAGACCCTCAAGAGGGGTGGGGGCAGAAGCAGGGAGTGCCCAGAGCAGGCTGCCCTCCAGGTGGGGCAGAATGGGGGCGAGCCATGCCGACCAGAGGCAGCTAGAGCTCAGGTGGCAGATTGTCACGGCGGTCACCTTGCACCCCTCATACCACCTCGTCCAGGAATCTGCTTTGCATAGATTTGTCCTGCAAGGAGGGCAAGCGAGGCAGCCTATTTTGGGGACTGGAAAACAGGTGGTGGGGGCTGCAGGCAGCTGACTCTGCTGGGTGGAAGGATAGACTGAAAGGGCATGAAGGTCAGAGAGAGCCTGGGGCCAGAGTCAGGACACGTGCTGGTAGCTCCTTGCTTCCACCTGTGTCCCCGTCACTCTGTGTCCATGCCCTCCTGCCCTCACCCGACCCTCACCAAGGCCAGTTTCATTTCCTACCAGCCCCTGGCCCACAGTGTGCCCACAGGTGACCTTCCCCAACCAACCCCACTCCCTTCCTGAGGCTGGAATCCCCTCCTTGTCCCCGAAGCGCATGGACACAGGTTCAGAACCAGCCAGGGTCCAGCGAGACCCCCACACAGAGCCCACGCCTGCCCCTCTGCGATCTGGAGGGCTGTCGGTCCCCAGCCCAGCCCCCTAGCACTCTGTCAGCTGTAAGACCCTCAAAACTGCAACCCACTTGGACGTTGGCCTGCTTTTAGGCTGAGCCAGCCCTCCTCTCCACCCTGCATGCTAGGGGGCAAAGCTGTTTCTCCCTGTGTCTCGCTAGAAGGCTCTCCCAGAGGGTGCCACTGCCTGGTGGGAGGGGTCAGGCGGACCTCACTGGAGTTAGACTCACCCCAGCCTTGGCACTTTCAAGCTGTGTGGCCCTAGGCGAGCTGCTTGCTCTCTCTGTGCCATGTAAGTACTCCTGGAAACTCACTCCTGGGTTACTGTGTGGGTGGCAGGAATTCCCAAATACAACCTTCGCTCCAGGTGAAGGTTGGCACTGTTGAGTGTCCAGAAAGTTCTGGTGGTCCAGGGCCCAGGAGTGGGCAAAGGGAAGCAGACAGAGTTGCTGGAGGGGGGAACAGATGGACAACACTCTTGGCAACTTGGGGCACATCCCGTGTGCAGCTTGGCAGGAAGGTGGCATTCAGGGGCAGGACCAAGCCTCGGAACAGGAGCCAGGGACTGCGCGGGGGCTCCTAGAGACGGACAGGTGCCTGAGAGGGTGTAAGCACTCCGACCTGGGAGGGTGGTCGTCAGCCATGGGTGGAGCCCAGAGGCAGGGAGGAAGGGACCTGGGCAGGACTGGGGCACAGCAGAGAAGAATGTGGGGGTGACCAGAGGGCATGGCCAGTGGGGATGTCAGCTTGGGGGTGAGGACCAGGGGGGGCTGAAGCACTGGACAGCTTGTCTCAGGGGAGTGTTCCAAAGGACAGTGCAGGCCCCTCCGACTGGCACCGCCACACTTTCTGCCCCATAGGGAGCCCTTGGGGCAGAAAGGGGGCCAGGACGGGAGGATTCAAGTAGAGAGGGCTGGGGGCCTGGCAGCCTGTGGGCGTGGGGTGGCACAGGAGGGAAGGCTGTGGGTGGGGCTGTGACCACTGCCATGAAAACCTGCCTGCCCTCACCAGTCCCCTGTCCTGCCGGGGCCCTGGTCCACTCAAATGCCCACTCTGACTGCCAGCTCCTCTTCCTCCCAGCCCTTCACCTGCTCCTCTTCTGCCCGTGGCAGTCAGCCATCCTGCACCTCGATCTGCGCCCACCAGGCTGGCCTGACTGAAGCTAATCGCTGCCCGCCAGTCCACTCCCACAGCCCCGCCCGGGGCCACTCTGACAGGTGGCTGCGCTTGCTGCCCACGTGGCTCGGCAGGCCACTTCTCCAAGCCACGCTTGACTTGGCCCTTCTTGGAAGTCCACACCCTGGGCCTCCTGCCTCTGACCCACCCTCGGTGCCCACCTCCCCACTTTCCTGAAGACACGGGGCTGGGGACGCCCCTTCTCCCTCACCAGCTTCAGCCTCTGCAGGGAGGGTGTTGGGCCCCACTGTTAGAGGGGGCTCTTCCTCCAGAGATGACCGAGGGCTGGGCTCCGCAACAGGGTACTCGCACAACAGGGTGCTCGTGGGGAGCGAGGTGCTGGTGGGGGTGGCTGCGGCCGGACGGCTTCCTCCCTCCTCTGCGGCTCCTGATGCTGAGGAAGCCTTGGTCAGCTGCAGAGTCTGCGCATCTGCACTTGGGCGTGCCCTCCATCCGAAGCCTGCCTGGGGCTTTTGCCTTTTCTAAGCATTGAATGCCCCAGGCGCATCCGGGTCGGGCTCCACAACCACCCCACTTCACAGGAGAGGAGTAGAGGCTCAGATGGGCCTGGCAGCTGCCCAAGGCCACACAGCTGGAGAGCAGCAGAGGTGGGGCTGTGTGGACAGAGGGAAGAGGGACCTGGTTCATGGGACAGGCAGGACTGAGCTGCAGGGCACGGAAGGGTGGGGCAGGTGCCATGTGTCCCAGCATGACCCAGCATGTGGGGGGGAGTGGGGGGGAAGAAGTCGGAGGCAGGCCAGCAGAGGGCAGGGGCGTCCCCGGATGCCTGGACGCAGGTAGGGCCTCCCGGTGCTGGTGAGAAAGGAGAAGTGGGAAGGGACTTCCCAGGCAGGGTGTGCGGTGGGCTGCACAGGTGGCTGGGCAGGTGGGGAGGGCCCAAGGCCCAGGCTGGCCTTGTCACCACAGCTCAGTGAGGCCAGCCGGGGCAGACACTGGGGTTGAGAGCCCAGCTCCTGGACTCGACTGTGCCCCTGGACCTGCTGGGTGCCACTCTGCACCATTCACGGTTGGTAAAAGGAGACTCAAGTCGTGGGGTCAGCAGCCTCCCGGGGATCAGCGATGCTTGATGTCACTGGCCTCGGCCATGGTGGCTGGTCTGAGGCAGCGCCCTCCCGTGGGGCCTCAGGACTTGGTTTGGTCGGGGAAGCTGGTCAACCACGGTCTCCTTCCAGAAGTGCAGGAAGCCCTGGTGCTCAGGGCCCGGCCTCCCCAGGTACTAAGGCAACTGTTGGGTTCAGATGGACTGCAGGTCCGCCTCCACCAGAGGGAGGCCACGGGGAGGGCGCGGGATCCCTCTGGCCTCCACTCCCATCCCCCTTCCCATGGGCCATGGCCCAGGAGCAGAGAGGGAGCTTAATCGGGCCCCCAGCTGTTTTCGGGTTTCACACACTGTGCCCTGCCCGGGGGCGGGTGGCTAAATTTGTCTTCCAACTCTGTGCTTGGCTCCCTGGACCAGGGGAGAGGGCACAGCGGCCGCGTGGGCAGCGCCAGGGGCTCACCTGCAGGGGGAGGCTGTTTGGCAGCCCTGCTGCGGGTGCCGGCCCCCTCCCACCCCCACTCAGGGGACAGGACGGAGTCTGCCACATGGCCTGGGACTGGGGACAGGAGGGCAGGCAAAGGTGGCCGCTGCCCAGGCACTGAGGAAGGTGACATCATTCCAGGAGGGGGACCCTGGCCCTGGCCCACCAGGTGAGAGCACAGGCCACCGAGAGCCGCTCTGGCCCCCTGCTGCAGTGTGGCTCTGCAGCCGGCCGCAGGAAGCGCCGCCATTTCCTGGGAGAGCCAGCTGCCTGGCTTCCTCCTCCCGTGATGCTGCCCTGGACCCTCTGCACAGGCCGGGGTTCTATGGGCACTGAGGCCTTTTGTACGTCCCCTCGAGAAAAAGGCCTCAGAGGAATTGAAACGGCCCGGAGGGGTCTCCCTGGGATGGCCCCAGGCCTATCTGCCATTTCAGATCTCACTGTGACTTGGTGACTGAAACAAAGGGTGGGATTCGTCGTGGGAAGGGAGCTGGGAGAGTGACCACCCTTAACTAAGAGCTGGCCACAGGCGGGGCACTCGAGGGATGGCCCAGCAGGGCAGAGCCCTCCCGAGCCTCCCTACTTTACGGGCCTGCACTGAGGAGGCCTGGCCTCCTGTCCTCTCCCTGGAAAGGCTGGTACTTGGGATTCGAGGGGCAGGAGGGGTGCAGACTGGGGCTGAATGTGGGCAGCCCTGCCTCTGAGCTGCTGAGGGAGGGTGGGCACCCAGAGCCTGGGGCCAGGCCTGGCGGGCTGGCGGGGGGTGTCCCATGGCTGGGCTCAGCTGGGGGTCAATGGGGTCTAGTGTATCAGAGGTGCTTTAGGAGCCTGTCTGTCCTTCGCCGGGGCAGAGAGGTGGCACCAAGTCCTCAATTTTGTCTAACTCAGGCTTCCATGTGGACCACAGGGCAGGTGGCACCCATGTGCCCATGGACGAGGGACAGGCTGGGCACTGAGATTCAGAGTCAGCAAAGAGAGCTTCCTCCAGGGGCTGGGCCCTGACCTGGCCCGGCCTGGGGGACCCAGATACAGGGAGGCCACACAGCCCGGTACCTGGAGGCAAGAGACAGGGAGGAGATGTGTGGGAACAGGTCAGGAGCCTGAGGAGGGGACGTTAGGGACAGGGAAGGAGGTCCAGGAGTGGTGGCTGTATGAGAGGCTCTGGAGAGGAGACCAGGTGAGATGGGCAGGGTAAGAAGGTGGAGAGCCAGGGGTCCACCAGGGCAGCCAGCTCTTCCTCCCGGGTGCAGAGAGGCCATAGTGGGGCGGGTGAGGCCCTTGGCAGACCTGGGTGCCTCTCCAGTCCTGGGTGGGGCCTCTGGTGGCTGCTTGCTCGTCCCTGACCTGGGCGGCCTCTCAGGGCTGACGCGAGAGCCCCGTGAGCAGAACACTCGCCAGCACTGTAGAAGCTGTGGCCACAGCCCCTGTCTCCACCGTGGCCCTGGAAATTCTGCTACAGCGGCCACCTGGGGCCTGTAGGGTTGGGCAGCACCCCCTTCCCACCCAGAGGCTGTGAGCACGTGCCCCGGAGGCAAGCACCCCCAGGGGCTGATGGCTAAGCTGAGAACCACCTGGGTGAGACCCCAGGGAACTCGTGAGTCAAAACGGAAGTCGCCAGGCTGGCTCTCAGCCCGAGAGCCTGGGCCAGCCCTCGGGGCCGCGGGCTCCTCCCCAGCACTGCAGCGGCTCTGGTGTCCGGAGGCACTGGGGGCCCAGCTGTGGGTCACCAGCCCCTTCTTCTTGTGACCCCCGAGTCACACATGCTGCCAGGATCCCCGGGTGCCGCAGGTTGGGGACCTGCAGCAGAGGGCTCCGGGCTGAGGTCTGGGTATGGCTCGGAGAGTCCCCAGGGTTCCTCCCGGTCCCAGTCCCACAGGAGCCAAGCAGGTCACCTTGCCGCCTGCAGGCGACTTCGCGGCGGCCTTGAGGGACCCTGAGGCAGGCCTGGGCGGGTCAGAGGGCCCGTTCCCTGTGTGTGCCCACAGTGTGTGACCTGGACACTGCACGGGCAGGCACACACCACATCTGCCCTTCTCTGTTCAGGGCCCTGACCTGCTGGCCAGGGAGGGCCAGGGCATCACGGGAGGGGCAGCAGGCCCTCAGTGTCCTTGGGGTCATCCTGGGCGGGTCTCTGGGCCCTCACGGGCCAGTGAAGGATCTGAGTGGATTCCCCCAGTGGAGGCTGCTGGCCACCTGCAGGGTGGACAGAGGCGGGCCCTTTGTGGCAGGGGGTGGCTGGCTCGATGCAGGTTCGTGGGCCCTGCCATAGACCCCACACAGGCAGGACGTCAGGCACCATGACCTGCACCCTGACCCCTGAAGTCACACACTCCCGAAGCCAGACGCCCCCGTCCAGTCCCCTGCCTGTAGCAAGCCCCTGTCCAGCCCCGGGAGGGTCTGGCTCCTGTGGTGCCTACAGATGCTCCTGGTGGTGGCAGCAGAGGCCCATCCTGAAGGCCCGGAGGGTGGTGGTGGGATCTGGGCCTGGCAGGGAAGGGAAGGAGACCAGCCTCCTGCTGGTGGTGCTGGGGAGCCCGGTGCCCAGGGGGCAGGGTGGGAAGGGGTGTGGCCTAAGTGTGGTGGGAGGAGTTAAGATGATCCATCTGAAGACGCAGACGGCGTCCCCCATCAGGCCCCCGCTGGCAGGTGGTGTCCCCTGTGCAGTGCCGGGGCCTGGAGGAAGGGGCCACACCCTCTCCCAACCCAGTTCCTGGGCAGGTGTGAGGGGGCCAGCAGCCAGGCACGGGCTCTGACAAGGTGTCCTTCTGGCCTCCGTGCTGGGGAAGGCAGACTAGTCAGGAGCAGGAGGACGCTGGGCAGAGCCGGGTGAGGAAGGAGGGGGCGGCTGTTGGGCTGGATGCTGACAAGGGACCTTAGAGCGCCCAGGGCCAGAGGGAGTGGCGGTGCCCAGGCCTGGGTGCTGGTGGTGGGGAGGTGCACCCTCTCCAGATGGGCTGCAGGAGCCAGGGAGGGCCAGCCTGGGAGGGGGGCGCAGTGGCCATGGTGAGGAGCCTGGGGTCTGATGCTCAGCCTGAGAGCTGCCCAGTGGGGGTTAGGCCAGGAGGGACGTGCTCCAGTGTCCTGAGGGTCAGGTGGGTGCTGGAGCTGCCCAAGCAGCGCCTGTCGGGGAGTCTTGGCTTTGGGGGTAGGTGGGGGAGTGAGCTGTGGGATCTGCGGGACAGAGTCTGCTGAGCCTCTTGGAGCACAGTGACCCTGGAGAGACCCTCCTTGGCCACTTCCTCAGCAGGCCCCTGGGGGCTCCAGTGTTGCTTACTCTCCGGGTGTGGGCACTGCTGCCTTCCAGGTGGACAGCGCAGCTCCAGCTGCCCCTCCAGGTATGCGGCTCAAGGGGTGGGGTTAGGGCTGCTGATGCTTCCCCAGAGGACCAGCCCTGCAGGTCTGTCCCCGAAAGGGAGCTGGCCTGAGGTCAGTGCAGGTGCCCCCCGCCCCATGCTCACTGGAGAAGTGCTGAGCGTGGGGGAGCCGGGTTGGGGTGGCGCTCAGGAGGTGGAGGTGCAGGTCAAGTCCGCAGACCCGGATCTACTCCCAGGCTCTGGCTCACCTCCCCAGGCTGCTCCCTGGGAGGCGGTGAGGGGGAAGTGGGTGCACAGCCCGGACGGGAGTCTGCCAGCCCTGGCTCCTGCCCCCGTCAGCGGTGGTGAAAACTTGGACAGGGCTCTGGGAGGTGGCCCCCTCCTCCAGCTGGCCTGGGAAGTGCATTCAGAACGTGCTGGCGATGCCGCGCCTCCCATATGCTGCACCAGCTTCTTTAAAAAAAAAAAATGGAATTTTGTATTGAGACAAAATTCACCTGATATTCCCACGGACACTTCAGCGTGTGCTGCACGCTCTCCGCGAGGCACAGCCGCCTCCTCTGTGTGGTCCCAGAGCGCTGTCGTCACGGCAGAAGAAAGCCCAAGCCCATTCCTCCCTCCCTGCCACCTCTTCTCCCCACCCCTGGCACCCGGTCAGCCTCCAGGACTGGCCACATCTCCCTTTGTGACCAGCCTCTTCCTCTGAGCATCCGTTTCTCAAGGTCCGTCCCCTTGTGGAGACCTAGGGTCCATCGCTCCTCTGCAGTGGCTTTGGGGCTGTCCGTCCCATCTGGCCAAGGTGGACGATGCAACTCTGGAAGCTCGTGAGCTTTTGCCACCTGTTCACCGTGTGACCTTAGCGGAGTTACCTCTGCAAGCCGGAGGGTCTGTCCACGAATCTGAGGGGCAGGACCAGGCGGCTGCTGGGGCGAGGCCTCCTGGGCTGTCCTCTGGGGTGTGAGCAGCCCAGCCACCTCCCCTGCACACAGCTGGGTGCAGCCTGCAGGCCACCTCCTGCCCCAAAGCGGCTTCCCTGACAGGTGCCATTCACCCAGAAAGGATGAGCCAAGGGGACCCACTGGGTCCCTGGTCAAGACACAGGTGCTTCAGGTCTGTCGGAGGGCTGGCTGTCTGAGTGTCCTCAGGCCATCTGTGGCCAGCTGTCCTCGGGCTGGCTGTCTGAGCGTCGCTGCTCCCTGACTAACTCAGCCCTCAGGCCTCCCGTGGCCACTGCCAAGCCAGTCCCCCGTGGTGGCCTCCTGTCCCGTGCCACTCCTCTGAGCTCTGGAGGCCTGGCACGTGTCAGCCCCAGAAGCAAGCCGCAGGCCTCCGTCGGCACCCGCCTGCCTGGGGACTGACCAAAGCGACAGATTGCAGGCCCTGCCCTGCCGCCCCTGCCAGCCATGGGCAGGTCTGGGCCTGTCGGCGTGGGCACTACAGGGCGTGGCCAAGTTGATTCCCACGGACCCAGGAGGCTGGCCCAGGGGAAACGGAGCCCTGGCCTGGGTGGGGGGCAGTGGGCAGGGTGGACTTGGGCCTCTGTCCCCTCTTTCCCACTGCAGGACAGTGTGCCTGGCTGTGCCTGGCCTGGTCACTGCCACCTCCTCCTGGGTGGCCAGGGCCACTGCAGGGCTAGGAGAGCGGGTCACAGACACTTTCTGGAGAGGCCACTGTGAGGACCAAGGCCAGAGGCTCTGGGGTGGTGGTCAGGGCACCCCAATTTCTGGGCTTCTCCGTGGAGAGACCACCCACGCAGCGCTTGCCTCAGGTCCTGGCCTTGGTGGGCTCCCACGGGGGGTGCCGTTTTGGCCTCCAGGTCCCAGGGCAGGACACCAGCTCAGAGCTGAGTGGCCGGCTGAGACCCACAGAAACCTGGGTACAGAGACGCACAGACCTGGGCTGGACTCCAGCCTCAGGGGTGTCCCCCACATTCTCTTAACCAAGAGAGGGGATGGTCTGAGCCGTCTCCAGGTCCTGGGCATCAGGGAGCCTGTGTGGCTGGACCCCCAACCCTGGCCGGTCCTGAAGCAGCATTCCTCATGCTGACCCCTGTTGCTCACGCACAGCCTGACTGCGCCCCAGGTCCTGGCAAGGGCTAGATCCGTCTCCCAGAGGGTGCCCAGCAGGTGTGGATCCAGGCCCGTCCAGCCCCTGCTGCCTACCGTGGCCTCTGTCTCCTGCTCTGGGCCAGGGGCTGGATGACTGAAGGGGCAGGTGGAGGCCGAGCATGGGGCAGGAGGGCACCTGGCCAGTGCGCCAGGCTGGCCCTTGTGCCCTCGTTGCCAGAGGAGGGTGGCGTTTCCAGAGTGTTCACCTGCCCTTTCCTCCCTGCAGAGTGAGCTGCCCTTGGAAGACCCAGGGGGCCATGGCCCAGTCCACCTCCACGTCCCCTGACGAGGGAGCCACCTTCGAGCACCTCTGGAGCTCCCTGTGAGTATGCCTGGGGCCGGCGCTGGCCTGGGGACAGGGCACTCACCACCTCGAGGGCAGGCAGGCGGGGGGCCAGCGGGAGGGCACTGAGGACACCAGGGGACAGTGAGCATCTCTGGGAGGAGAGAGGGGCTGGCCTTGCGCCTGGGGGCCCTGTGGGCAGGATGCTGATGGCCTGTCCCCCTCTCCCCGGCCCAGGGAGCCAGACAGCACCTACTTTGACCTTCCGCAGTCGAGCCGGGGGAGTAACGAGGCTGCCGTCGGTGCCGAGCCCAGCATGGACGTCTTCCAGCTGCCGGGCCTGACCACCTCCATCATGGTGAGTGGGGCCGTCCCCTGCAGAGGCCCTGATCGGGCAGTCAATGTGGCCTGGCCTGTTGAGGGGGTCTGGAAGGAGCAGGAAGCAGGCCCTCAGGCGACAAACCCTGTGGTCCAGACCCTTCGAATTACAGAGCAGGAAAACATGGGCTGATGTAGCTGCCAGTGCAGAGGTAGGAGTGGGTTCAGTGCCGGCTGGATCCAGCAGCAGGAAGGGCTTCAGGCCTGGCTGGGTCCAGAGGTACCACCTCCGCCTCCCTCTGTCTTGCCCTGCTTTCTCCTGGGGGACTTCATCCTTCAGTGGCCTCTCACCACAGTGGGGGTTGCCAGGCTCCTCCTGTCCCTGTGAGGAGGGAAGTCCTCTGCCCACAGGCCAGCAGGATTCCTCTTGTTTGTCTGAACATGTCATGGCCTGACTCTGAGCCATCCCTGTGCCTCTAACTGGCTTGGTCCCTTGTCCCCATCCCCGTCCTCTGGACCCTGTAAGGACAGAGAAGGGTGAGGTGGGCTCCCTAGGGGGAGGGGTCCAGAGCAAGACCAAGAGGTCATTTCCACAGACGGGGCGGGATGGGGCTGGCAGGGCAGTGGCCACACTTCCATCTCAGGGGCCTCCCTGCTCATAGGGAGTGCGGGAGCAGGTGGCCCCAGGACCTTGGGACTCCGCCACAGGAGCTCTTTTGGGCAAGAGACCGGCCACGGTGGTAGCAGATTGGGTCAGCACCTCCCTGTGGGTCCAGCCCTAGCTGGGCTGCGAGGTGGATGGGAGGCCGGAGGCACAGGGCATTCATGGCGCCTGGCCCTGGGGAGACCCTGGAAGCCTATTGTTCTCACACCTCCCCCACTGGGCCCCGGGGTGCTGGGTTCCCACAAGGCCAGAGGACAGGCGCGGGATGAGTCTCTGCGGAACTCTGGAGGAACTCTGCCGAGTGAGGAGGGAAGCGGAGCCCAGCTGAGCAGGCACATGCTGGAGGCAGAGGCCAGACAGTGAGAGCCCTGGGCAGGGCCTTGCCTCCTATGTGCCCAGCACCGGAGGACCTATGTGCAGGAGGGGGCAGCTGAGGACTCTGGAGGCCAGGAGGGTGCAGGCCTGGCCCCCTTGGCCCTAAAGCCCCTTCTAGAACTTGGAGCCCTCCTCAGTCCAGGGCATCCCTGCCCAGCACCCAGGGGCGATGGCCCAGTCCACCTCCACTGCTCCAGGGAGCAGGGTGGGAGGCAGGAAAGGCTCCCCTGAGCAGCCCAGCCTGGGGCAGGCGGCAAGCCCAGCTCCATTCCTCTGAGGAGCTGATGCCCGGCTCTGGCCTTTGCCCCTGCTCAGGAGACTGCCCCGGAGCCAGCACCCGCCAGCACCTATGCCCACATACAGGTGAGGACCCTGAGGCAGAGGCAGGGAAGGGAGTAGCGTGGCCCCTGACCAGTGACAGGGAAGCTCTGACCTCTGCCGCTAGGGCCCTTGCCTGCCGGCTGCTCCTTGGAGATCAGGGTCCTAATTCCTCCCTGGCCAGTGCCTCACCTGGACACGGGTGTCCTCGAGTCTGGAGAGTCAGGAGCTGTCCACCAGGCTCCAAAGATGTTTGTCTCCGGAGTTTCAAGCCTCCATCCCACCCCCAGCCACTCAGATCACCCCCAAGAGGGCAGAGGGCCTTTGAGGACCCTCAGACCTGCCCCCTTGTCACTGCCACCTCCTCAGGGAGCTCAAGGGGCAGTTCCAGGCCCCCGTGGGTGGGATGTGCTACCCAGCCCTGGCCCGGAGCCTGGTGCTGAGCATGTTGGGCTGGAGGCTCAGGAGCCCTCGCCTGCTGGGGCACGCTGCTCCCAGCCGTGGGGTAACGAGGGTGGGGCCCTGCACCTCCGCAAACAAGGGGCCCACTCTGTCAGGTAGCGACACGCTCTTGGTAAAAGCCATGTATGAAATTCCTGGGTGCAGCTCAGTTCCCGGAGGTGGGGATTCCCTGGAACCAAGGCTGGCTGGGCCGGGCCCCCACTGTGCAGGCCTCACGCTGAGCCCGCTGCCTATTCCCTGCCTGCTCCCCGAGAGCAGCCAACACAGCCCCCCACTCCCCCGACCCTCCTGCAGCCCCACTGCAAAAGAGGAGGCACAGACTACGGCACAGACTATGGCCGACCCGCTGGGGCGTCTGATTGCAGGGATCCAGAACTCAGCTGCTGGAGGGCGGCTTCCCTGCCACAGGGGGGCAGAGGCTGGGCAGTGGGCACTAAAGCTGGACGGGGTCAGCGTGGGCAGTGGAAGTGAGGTGATCAGAGTTAAATCTCATGAAACACACGGTTAAATTTTCCCAGTCTCCCACTGCTAGATGGGGGAGGGACACAGAGAGACCTCGCGGGGAGCAATCGGGGACAGGCCCGCCAGCAGAGTGTGCACACTCGCGGTCATCCAACGCTGTGGCCACTGGGAGCAGCCTGCGCAAAGCACGGTCTAATGGAAGTCTGAAGTGCGTCTTTGTAGGAAGGAGCGCTTTCCAGCCACGCGAGGTCCCTGGGTGCTGCCAGGTGGTGCTCTGGTCTGTGGGAAGCGCCAGGCAGGGTGCAGCCTGAGGGGCACAGGCACCAGCTCTAGAGCCACTGCCGGCCGAGGGCGGTCCTGCCTCGGGCCACGTTCTCCAAGTGTCAGCGGGACTCTTGAGCTGATCTGTCCAGTAGGGCTGAAGTCCAGTGGCTGAGGCCAGTGGCTCTCCAGGGGGGCTCTGGGAAGTTGTGAAAACACCCCTGAGGGTCACTCTCACTGCCCAGGGTGGAGGGAGCTCATGCATGGCTCCGGTGGGGACTTGATGTCACTCAAACAACCATGAAGAGCAGACACAGGCTCCGTGGGAGTCCCAGAGTCCTGCAGCTGGCTGGCCTCGAGAGTGGTGGGTCATTTTAAAACCCAAGGACAGGGGCTCATTTTTAGAGTCCACTGGGGAGGGTGCTGGGCTGCTGAGGGCTGGGGCACATGGGCCCGCTCTGCTGAGGCTGGGGAGGGGGTCTGTTGAGTGCAGTCCCCCACCCCCGGGGACCGTGCTGCCGTGGGTTTCTGATCCTGGTCCCACCTCCACTCCACCCAGAAGAGGCGCCACCAGCTCAGCCTTGGGTCAATGGACACTTTGGGCGTCTGAGGGGCCCAGGGCTCTCAGCACCCCAACTCTGTACTCAGAACGAGCCTCAGTACCCTGCCCTTGGTGCTGAGCTGTCCCCCGCTGGGGGGATCTTGCAGCGAAGGGGGTAGGGCTTAAACCAGCATGGTCCTTGAGCATGTGGGACAGCCACTTTCTGGGGTGTCCCCTTCCACCTTGGGGGATCTGGAGCAGGCAGATTGGCTCCCTGATGAACGAAGATTTCCTGAAGGAGATCTGCCAAGCCGTCGGAGTCAAACCATTGGAGCCAGGGGTGCCCTCAGCGGCTGGCAGAGAGGGGCTGAGCAGGGGGGTCCAAGTCCCCACGTGCCTCCGTGTCCTGATCGTGAGGTTGGCTGATGGGTCACAGGCCCCGAGCAGGAGGGCGTGGGGATACATAAGCCTCTTCCATTGGGGGAGGGCCACACCTCCGCCTCTGGTCCCCTGCAGCCATGCTGGCCAGCTGAAGAAGCTGGCTTAGGCCATCAAAGGGAACAGGGTGGACAGGAGCAGCTGGGCCCCCGGTGGGCCTTGGAGGAGGCCATGGGTCTTGTGGCAGGCCAGAAGGTCTCTGTGGCCACAGGACTCAGACAGCCCAGGGTCTCGGGCTGTGGGGGCTGTGGGGGCTCTGAGGCCAGAATTCCAGGCTGGGCAGCTCTCGGGGCTTTCTAACCCTTCCGGGCCTTGGTGTCCCTGTCTGTAAACAGGGCCACTAAGGGGTTCTAAGTCCTCTGGGGCTGAGGGCAGCAGGTGGTGTGTGGCCTGGGAGGAGGATGTGACAAACACCAGGCTCATGGCGAGGGCGGGAGGAGGTCCGTGTCGCGAAGCCGATCCCTGGGAGCCTCAGAACAGTTTTGCAGAGGAGGGCCAGGGCCCCAGAGCTTCTGACCCCCTTGTCCACCTCGGTTCCTGCCGGTGGAGCTCCTTGCCCTCAGTGGTGGCCCGCACTAAAACAGAGCCGTGTCCTGCCAGAGACAAGCCTCCCAGGGCTGGGGGCAGGGCAGGGAGTGGGGGCCCGGGCTCAGGTGAGCGTGTCCGAGACTGGCTCAGCCCTGCCCCGACAGCCCCCTTGTGCCCTGCAAGAGGGAAGGCTTCCGTCAGGATGAGGGTCACCCCTGGCCACACTTTCTGGGAGGACAGAGCCCTGCACGGTAAGCACCAGTGGGTGCCAAGCAGGCAGAGGGCTGCTGTGGGGACAGGAATCATGATTTTCTCCTGTGCTCAGCGTCGCCAAGCCTGGCCTTGGAACAGATCCGTTCCCTAGCACCCCCTGGACCACATGAAGCGGGGCACTGAGCACCCGAGGCCCAGCCAGCCCCAGGGAGGATGCTGAGGGCCCCGGCACAAAGGGAGGGAGGCAGGTGCTGGCCAGAGCCCTCCTGCCCCCCAGTGCCCCTTCCCGCCTCTCCTGGCGCCTGTCTGTGGTGACAGCTGCTGGGCGCAGGTGGGCCACTGGGGAGGAGGGGCACTGTGGGAGGGGGCGCTGCGGTAGGCGGGGGATCTGCCTGGGCCCACAGTGACGGACACCCAAGCTAGAGCCTCTGGACACCCCTGGGGTCACCCAGGGTGGGACTTCCCAGCTTGGGGAGTGGGCATGTCTCCCCAGGCCCCAGAGAAGGGTGAGCAGGTTCCCTGTGTGCACAGCCCTGGGAATGGGTGGGGAAGGGTGTCTACAGCCTGAGAAAGGGACAGGGCTCCACCTGCTCAGCTCTAAGCCCCACCCAGCCCACCACCGCCACCTGTGAGCCCTCCACGAGCTCTAGTGGCAGGGGACCTTAGGGAATGAACTCCAGCTGATCCCTGCCCCCAGCCCTCAGCAGCACAGAGCCCCAGGCCTCTCCCCAGGGGTGGGGGTAGGGGCCCAGCCACCTGTCCAGCAGGGAGGTGTGTGAGTCCCTCCGGCACAGCCCCTCCCGAGCCTGTGGTGCTGTGGGGAATGATGGTCGGTAGAAGGGACCCTCCTGTCCAGTGGGGAGCTGTAGAGGTGGTCAGTGGGATGGAGTCCGCTGAGTCAGACACAGAAAAGCAGGGGCCGTGGCCCCCTGGGAGCCCCTGGGGGCCTGGCTAGGGAGTGTCCTGTTTCCAGGGACGGGGACTCCAACCCCTGACTCCGTCCTCCCCGGCCTTGGGGAACGCCACGGGAAGCGAGTGCTCTGTGGGCAGAAGCCAGCAGCCTTGCTTGGGCTCCAGCCCCCTGCGCAGTCTCTGGGTCGCAGCTCCTCCCGCCCACCCACCTGCCCTTCTTCCACCCTTCGGGCCCTGCTTCCTCCAGCCCAGTGGACCAGAAGGCTGTCCCCGCCTCCCGCCAGGTGCTTCCTTTGCTCTCCCCCTGGGGAGTTGGTAAGAACAGCCAGGCGGGAGGACCGGCCTGAGCTCAGGACTCTGAGCCTCTGCATCCCTCCACTCTCCCCTGGAGGCTGAGGACTCTCCTGTGCAGAGGTTGGGGAACCTGCCCTCACCCTGCGGTGCCCCATGGGGGGTGGGATCGAATCAGGGTCCTCCTGCCTCCCCAGAGCTGTCCACGTTTGGAAGCGGAAAGGACTCACATCCCCAGGACTGCCCTGAGCAGGGCCAGCGGCCACCAGCAGGAACCTCACTGAAGGACAGGCCCTGCCCAGGGCAGTGTGGGGGCTCATGCCCGATCCCCACCCCACAGGAGGGGGCTGCTGCTTGCACCGACTTCCCACTGGGCCTCCCTGCAGGCCCCCGCGTGGTGTCACCCAGAGATGTCCTCCAGAACGCTTGTCCCGCAAAGGGAGCTTTGCTTCCCCGGGGATCTGGACCGGCCTGTTAGGAGCTCAGAGCCGTGGCGGCTGGAGTCAAGGGCCCAGGCCAGCCTGGGCTGACGGTGTAGAGCCGAGCCTTTCTCTGCCCTTCATGGAGCCTAGAGCACTGAGTGGGGTCTCGCCCCAGCCTCGTGGTGGGGCCTGCTCCTGGGTGCCCTCCTTCTTCCTCCAGCCCAGTGGACCAGAAGGCTGGACAAGTCCTCCAGGCCCTCACAGGCCCAGCCCCTCTCTGCCCAAGCCCAGCTGTTGCCAGCTCTGCGGAGGCGGAAGGTGGTCTGCAAGACCAGGGTCTCCCCGCAGATGTGGAGCGCTCTCTCCCATGGGCCGGAAGCCGCCGTGCTCCAGGGAAGGCTCCGTGTCACTTGAGGCTTTGTGTTGTGGACGCTCTGCCGGGCAGGTCCAGCCCTTCTGTGGAGGACACTTTGCACCAGAGATGGTTAAAATTGAATGGAAATCTGGTGTTGGAGAAAGAGAGCCACACTGCTCCCGTCCCCCCACCCCCTGCCCCTGCACTGCTGATGCAAGCCCCTGGCTGTGCCAAGGGCCATGTGGCTGTGCTGGGGGCCCCAGAGGCCCTCTGGCTCTTCTTTGGTGGTCGTGGCCATATCTCTGCTTCCTGGGGCTGGGCAAGGGTGACAAGATGGCATCTTCCAGGTGGGGCTCTGGGTTCTCTGACGTCATCTTTTACCATGCGAGGGTGCCATTGTGTCCCCTGATTCCCTAGAGGTCCAGAGACACAAATCACCCGGTGTGTCTCTACTCTGTACAGCCCTTAGGGTGATGCCCATGGACCCCCAGTTCCTGGGGCGGGAGGGAGGTTTGCTTGCCTGGGGCGCCACGGCTGGCGGCAGGCAACATCTCTCTCCTTAGGGTGGCCCAGCTGTGGCTACCAGGCCTCAAGGGCCAGGACGCGCCCCTTGTGCTCAGGGACAGAGACTGCTTTCCGGGTGAGGGCTGTGGCCCCCAGAGTCTTCCCTGGGCGGGGCTCAGAAGGAGCAGGTGGGGTGTTCTGGTGGAGCCGGCCACTGACCTGCGTGCCTGCCTGCTTCCCCCGTGCGGCCTCCTTGGTGCGGTCCAACATCACTGGGCAAGCTGAGACCTGCCCCGGCGTTGATGCATAGTCATGAGGAATAAAGGGGTGGGCTGTGGGTTTGTTGTTGGATGCGGCCAGTTGACAGAACTAAGGGAGATGGGAAAAGCGAAAATGCCAACAAGCGGCCCACAGGTTCCGGAGCATCCCTGGCTCCTGCCTCCCTAGCCACGGAGCCTCGCCCCTCGGGCCACCCCGCCCAGCGGCCGCTGCTCTGCCCCTTCCCTCCCCAGCCACCCAGACCCATGCCTCGTCCCGTGGCACACCGGCTCCCCGGCGTGTGCAGACCCCCGAGTGCCTACCATGCTGTACGTCGGTGACCCCATGAGGCACCTCGCCACGGTAGGTGTGACGCACTGGCACCGGGCATCTGGGAACCGGGCTCCGTCCTTCTGGGGGTGGGCGTGTGCGGGTCTTGCCATGGTGGAGGCTCAGAGGGGTCTGTTTTTGCTTGTCTTCCTGGTCGGGTGCCTGCTGCCTTCTGGGATGACCAGAAGCAGGAAGGGAGGCATTGAGGGGGCTGGAGGCGGGACCTAGGCTGGAGGTGGATAGATTTGGGCTGGAGGTGGACAGATTTGGGAACCTGTCAATCCTGGGGTAGCTCTGAGAGCCAGTGGCCACTGGCTGGGCAGAGACCGGGAGGCTGGGCCAGTCTGTCAAGGCTGGGCGAGCCTCCTCAGCTTGGAGGCTGGTGTCTCTGCTCTCTGCTGCGCCCCCTGCCAGGGGCTCAGCACACCTGGGGTCACCTTTGCTCCCAGCCTCGCTGTGAAGCCGCCCCCCCCAGGGCCAAGAGCATCCTCCCCTGGGATGAGGTGTTTATTTGACAGCAGCGGGTGTTCTCCGGGCGTGGGCTGCTCTTGAGGTGGGTGTGGGCTCAGAGGACAGGACCTGCAGGTGTAGCCAAGGCCTCCCGCTGCCCCCTCAGGCAGGGTGCTGGCCTGGCAGATGGAAAGAAGGGACTGCAGCCTGTGCTTGGCCCCCAGGCCTGATCCCCGGGCTGCGCCCTGGGGACCTGGGCTCATTTCCAGACCTGCCAAGTCCCTGGGCTCAGGCAGGCTCCGGGCTGCTAATTGAGCAGGCAGAGGGCCCCGCAGCTGCTCTGTGCAGGGCCTTCCCCTCAGGGGAGCTTAGAGAGCAGGGCTGCAGGTACAAGCTCCATGAGGGGGACAGCATCAGGCAGAGAGATGGTGGGTGGGTGGACAGACTGCGTGTGTCCCCAGGTCTGCCCTCCCAGGACAGGGCCGTGGTGCGGCCACTGCAGGCAGTATGGCCAGGGCTGGTGTGGGCACGAGAGAGGCGAGTCCGTGTGTGCCTGTAAGTGTGCATGCCACAGTACTCACACGCGTGAAGATGTGTGTGCATGAAAGGCGTGGCGTGGCGTGGCAGTGTGTGTGGCTGTGCGTGAGTGTATGCACCACGTGTGGACATGGTGCATATGCAGGTGAGAACACAGGTGGGTGGGTTCCTGTGTTCTAGGTGTGTCCAGGTGTGTGTACCTGTGTGCAGGTGTGCTTGTGTGCTACGGACATGTGGGTTACGTGTGCCTTGTGACAGTGTGTGTACATTGTGTGTTGGGTGTTTTGTGCCTGTGGGAGTGTTCCCCCCACAGAATGGCAGTGTGTGTGTGGCACAGTGTGGCTCAGAGAGTGAATGTCACGGCCTGACCTGGGCACTGGCTCCATGCACTTGAGTCTAGAGGCCCCTGGCTTCTGCACACCTGGCCCCTGCTTTGAATCTGCACCCAGTGAGGAAGGGGTGTCCCCTAGCCATCTGCCACCTGCTCGTTCCTTGATGCATCACCACCAGCACCTTGTGGCGGAAACAGCCCCTGAGGGTGTGGCCTCCTGGCTGCCAGGGCATAGGCTGTCATGCCTGGCGGACCCCTGGCCAGTGTCCCAGTCTGGCCAGCTGAGAAGCCTGGGGCCACAGAGACTCTGGTGCCACCTTTTCTCTTTGATGGAGCAGGCATTGTCCTGCGGGAAGGATGGCACCAAGGCTGAGCGGCTGCTGCTCGGGTGTCTGTCCTGGGAGGTGGTGGGAGGTAGAGAGCCGCTGTCCTGAGGCCACAGAGTCCCTCTGGGGCCCACTAGCATCCAACATGCTGCCGCCACTGCCCTGGGATCCAGCAGTGGCCACTATGTGCTGTGCTTCTTCTAGGCTGGGGAGAGCTGGGCTTGCCCTCCATGCGTGCGCCTACCCTGTAGCCAGGGTCCTTCACGCTGCGCGCCTCTTCTGCACTGGGTCAAGTGACAAGGGCAGGGAGTGGCCGAGCCCAGAGCCCACCATGGTCCTAACCTCCCTACCCCTGGGGAGCGGGGCTGAGTGGAGTCATCCTAATCTGGGCGGGAGACTCAGTTTCCCTGCTTCTGTGTCAAAGAGAGTATTTATGACTTTGTTCCACTGTCGGAGAGTACCAGAGGCCAACGCAGTTCTGCCCAAAATGTGTTAAACCCAGGTGGACCAGCAGAACTGGAGTGGGGGCTTTACCCCGCTGTTGGCTTTTATCATCACGGTCCGTGTACAGTGGCCACACAGGAGCCTGCTGCCAGCTCTGCCTTGCAGGATGCTGTTGGAGCCACAGCTGGGTGGCCTGTCCAGGGCACCCCAGCATTGTCTGGGGTTCCTACTGGGAGCTCTGTCTGTGGAGCGCGTTGGCTGCGTCTGGGGAGCAGTGCCCTTACTGAGTGTTTCCTTTGCCGTAAGTGGAAGAGCACAACCCTGATGTCTGCTAGGTTGGTTCCGAGCTCCGGGGTCACCGTGGCGGCCACTGGCTGTTGCCCCTGTCGGCTGCACGTGTCTGTAGGTGCAGGTACAGAAAAGGCCGGTTCCAGAGCCTTCCTCGGGCGTCTCTGCTGCTCTTTGTTTGCTCACCATCTTCCTGTCTGGCACGAGGACTGGAGAGTCCCTGTGGCTTTGGCCAAGTGGTACCACATCTTGGGTCTGCAGCTCCTGACTGCCGACCTCGCTCACCTGGCCCGAGGGGCATGGGGACAGGGCTGGGTCCTGCCTTGTTCCCTGGGCTCTGAGCCCCGCTCACAGTGCAGAGCAGAACTGAGGACAGAGACTCCATAACAGGCTCTGTCCCCAACACCCGGGACCGCCCCCTTCTTCCCAGATTTCCTGGTCCCCAGCCACCATCGCTGGCTCCCCTCTGGGCTTCAGCATCCTGAGAGAGACACGGGGCGACTCGAGGCACCAGGCTCTTCTACACCTTCTGTGTCTGCAGCAGAATAACTGCCGTGGGGCCTGGCTGTCCCCGGCCTCCTCCCTCCTGCAGAGGGTGCCAAGAGTGTGAGTGTCAGGCTCCCTTGTGTGACTAACAGAGCTGGGGTCCTCGGTGTGTGCCGAGAGCAGGTGTCCCTGGGCTCCCGCAGAAAGCACAGCCTGTGGGCAGGCGGGGCCCCAGGGACGCCCCGGTGGGGCAAGCTCACCAGAGCAGCAAGAAGAGTTACTAGGCACCTGTTGTGTGCAAGGGGCAGTGGAGCAGAGCAGGGACGGGGCGGACCTGGGTTCCAGAAGGACAGGGTGCACTGCGAGAACAGGCCACAGGAGGGCAGGGCCGAGGCTGGGCGCCCTGGCTGGAAGGGTGCAGGTGAGGGATGCCTGCACCCAGACCAGGTTTGGGACAGAGGCAGGGCTGGGCAGCATGTGCTGGCCCGCTGGAGAGTGCGTGGTTGACCCCGAGGACTTGGCCTGAGATGGTAAAGCAGGGGGCCTGGGGACCTGGGCACTGCCAGGACTGTTGCCTTGGCAACACCCAGGGGCCACCGAGGGGGACAGGCAGGAGAGGACAAGGCTGGCGGAGCTTCTGAAGCCACGTTGGAAGGGAGCAGGGAAACTCTGACCTGGGAAGTGACCAGCAGGGACTGAGCAGGGAGTGACCGGGACAGTTTGAAGGGACTTTCGGAGGGAGGGCAGGAGAGGACTGTGGGAGAAGGTTGAGTTCTCATCTGCACCCTGCGGTGGTGGCTAGAAAGGCTGCAGGGGGCACAGGGGAGGTGGGCATGGAGCCTGGCCACACGGGCTGCCTCAGACTCTCAGAGGTGGCGTCCCGTGGGCAGGAGGGCATGGAGGTGACTGCCGGGGATCCTGGGCGCTGGTGGAGGGGCTGGAGGGAGGCAGGTGGGAGCAGAGCCCTGGGAGGGGGCTGGGAAGGACAGTCCTGAAGCCAGGAGAGGGTGTCACGGAGACAGGACGAGGGGCTGCCAGCGGGAAGTGCTGAGAGGGAGCACAGCCCGGCCAGCCTAGGGACCAGGTGGCCACAGGGAAATGGCTGGGACCTGCTGGGAGGCAAGGCTTGCGCAGGACAGAGCCCAGGTGGGAAGGCCGAGGGGAGAGCCGAGGGAGACACCCACTGGGACCTGCCCATCTCGGAGGGGTCGTCCCACTTGCAGGGCACACTAGTCCCTGCTGCTGTGGCTGGGTGTGGTTGGTTCGCTCTGGATGCCCGCCCAGCGGGCCCTGCACGTACGGGACCCAAATCAAGCTGGTCTTCTGCATGGGTGGCCTGGCCGTGTCTCAGCCGGCAGGACGCCCACTCCTCCACTATGCTCTGCTCAGCCCCAGAGCAGCCCTGACCCTGCACCCCACTTGAGCAGCCTCCAGATATTCCCAGGCCCCAGGCCGCCTGCCCGCTGCTCAGACACGACCAGAGCAGGCGTTAGCCGTCGCCGTCTGTCCTCAACTCCAGAGCCGAGAGGCCCCCGAGACCCTGGTCCACGTCCGTTCACAGAACCCCAAGGCTCTGCCTCAGCACCTCTCTGGCCCCAGCAGTCCAGCTGTGCTTGCCCATGGTCCTTCCCCTGGCCACAGGCCCTGGACCTGACGTTCCTGCCGGGGACCACGGGAGGTCTCCAGTTCCCGGGCAGATTACTCCCTGCAGGCTCTGCCACAGCCTCCGTGTCCCAGAGCCCTGCCCTGCTGGACACCTGCTCCTGCCCTCTTGCCTGGAGGCATTTCCCCACTTTTTTATTTTTTAATGAATTGAACCCAGGGGCACTTTACCGCTGAGCTACACCCCAGGCCTTATTTTTTATTTTGAGTCAGGGGCTTGCTAAGTTGCTAAGGCTGGTCTCACTCTCATGATCCTCCTGCCCCAGGCTCCTGGGTCGCTGGGATGAGAGACACGTGCTGCCCCTCAGCGCTTGGTGCCCCTGTGCCCCCCACTGGCCTGCGGCTTGCTCCTGCCTCCACCCAGGAGGGCAGGAGCTGCAGCTGCCACTGCTTCCTGCATGTGGGAAGGTTCGGGGGAGGCAGGTTGGTGACAAGAAGGGCCTGGGAGGGAGGTGGCTCAGGCCCCAGTGGCGGGTAGGAGCCCCTCTACTCCAGAGCTCATTAGCTGCAGGGCATGTGAGCCAAGCTGGGCTGGGAGGACCTTTGTCTCGGCCTCCATGGCCTGTCCCGGCTCCTGGGCTGCCTGTTCCTCCTCATCTTGGGTCCCTGGCCCAGATGTCACCATCTGGCTGCCGGCCATCGCTGGTGGCACACACGTGCCGCCCACCCTTGCTGTGCCCTGCCTCACACCGGCCACCTTCCAGTTTCTCGTTTGGCTGCTCCTTCTGGGTCTCCACTGACCTGAGCTCTGGAGGCCTGGGGAGCCTGGCCGGCCGCCTGGGGTGTTCAGCTGGTGCCAGCAGGGCCTAAAGGAATGGACGGGCAGGCAGGCAGGGGGCGTGCAGGACCCAGGGAGCAGGGGACACAGGGGAGAGGGGCCGGCAGTAGCCATGCCCCCCGCAGCCCGTCTTCCTGGAAGCCCACCTTCACCCAGGCTCTCGGGGGCTGGACAGACCTGCCCTGTAGAGCCAGCCGGGGGGCAGCCTGGAGGCCCTAGGGGGACTCTGTGGGGTGCTCTGGGTCCAGGCTGGCCATGTGGGTGAAGGCAGGGGCGGGTGGCCTGGGCCTCGTGGTGGGTCCCACAGACAGACACCCGGTGGCCGAGCGGGACTTCTGGGGGCATGATCCGGGAGCGAGGTGTGGAAAGTTCCACATGGCCCTCGTGGTGCTGGGCACAGCCTGGCTTGGCAGGGAGGGCAGGGGAGGGGGTGCCGTGTGCATGTCTCAGGGAGCAGCCTCCCCCCAGCGCAAGTCGCGTCTTGTTGGCATTTCCATCCGTTTAATCACAGGCTCGGGAGAGACTGTGGGAAACACTGGCGGGATGGAGGTCTCTCCGAGCGGGATGGCTCGTCTCCTGCGGGGCCAGGCTGGTGTCAGTCACTAACCCTGGGGTGAGGCTGGGCCCAGGTTCAGACATGCCCACGGGAGAAGAGCAGGGAGCCCGAGGAGTGTGCTACTCCTAAAAGACTCCTCCGCAGCCCGGGCCTGGTGTTCCCGAGCACTGGGCGCTGGCTCCCTGTCCCTCCCGTGCTGGGGTCAGAGCGGAGCCAGCTGGACATCCGGCTTAGGGTGGGGAAGCCCAGGGAGGGCAGGCTCCAGGCAGACCCCCGAGGCCGAGCCCTGTCAAGCTACTGCCTCTGCCAGCACTCTGGGCCCCGCGCCCCGTGCCGTGGCCCACAGCGGTGGATGAGCTCCCGTACACCGTGGCCCTGCTGGGCTGCTGTCCCAGGTGTGGGCAGAATCGGCAGGGAACTGCCAGCTACATGTAGTGGGGACTGGACAGAGCCAGGGCTGGGGGCTTGTGTGAGGACATGGCGTTGGAGCCCATGCTGAAGGTCTACTGCAGGCCCCTCCTCACTCCAGCTCAGGTCCTAACTGCTCCTGTGAGGAAACCCCAGTGGACCCCGTCACCCTGTTCTCCACACAGAAGGGGACACACGTGCAGGCTGTGGGCAAACTGGGCCTCAGACCCGAGTCTCCTGACGTCCACCCTGGGCGCTGCCCAGGAGAGGGGAGGTGCCTGCTGGAGGTGAGGAAGGGCAGACCCGGGCACCTCTCCTCTGGTGTCAGCTCCCAGCCACCTGCACGGGGAGGGCAGAGGGAGCTGGGGAGCCTGGGGTTGGCGGGGAGCCAAGCTGGGACCCTGCCTAAGGGACCTCTCAGGAGGGAGGGAGAGCAGCCTGGGGCAGCTCACCGCCTTCCTGTCGAGGTCACAGGTGGACTTGGTGGAGGGGCCTTTGGGACTCTCTGTGGTCCTTGCCAGGGCTTTGGAAATGTTCTCCTCTGCTCCTGCGGGAGCCTGGGGGACAGGAGGACAACTGAGCAATGTCGTGGCACAGGCCTCCCTTCTAGGGGCCTGGTGTTCCCTGGTGTGGTCCCCGTGGGTTTGGCAGAGTTGGCAATGGAGAAGGGCTGGCGGGGACCAGGTGGGCTGTCTGGCAGCATCCCTCGGCTCGAGATGTGGCTGGGAGTGCAGCCTCATCGTGGGAGAGGACCCAAGTCCAGGGTGTGAGATGCGGGCTGCCCCAACCAAGCTGTCCAGGGCCCTTGGCTGGAGGTTTGGAATCCAGGAGTGAACTCGTATTTTGGTTCCTTCTGTCTGCAGAGACCTTAATGCTTCTGCAGGGAGAACCCCTCCCAGGATTGCACCTGCTCTGCCCAGGGTCTGTGCCTCCTGGGATGGGCAGGGAGGACAAAGGAGGCCTGCCGTGTGCCATGCAGTGGACCCAGGGCCCTGCACTTGCTAGGCAAGCACTGTGCCACTGAGCCACACCCATAGCCCTTTTTATTTTATTTGGAGACAGGGTCTTGCTAAGTTGCTGAGGCTGGCCTGGAACTCAGGATCCTTCCGCCTCCACTTCCTAGTAGCTGGGATTACAGGTGTGGGCCACTGCACCTGGCTGCTCTCAGATCTTTACCTATATTGATTTATGCCACCGCCTCAGGAGCCCGAGACGATGATATTTGCCCCATCTTAGCTCCAGGCAACCAAGGCAGAGAGGTCAAGTGAAGACCCAGGGTCAGGTGACCCTGCTTGGGTGTGTGTTACCCAGAGAAGCAGGACAGGAAGCCCAGGAGCCCTGGGAAGACAGCAGAGCACTGGAACCTTGGGACTGTGAGTCAGGCTTGGTCCACAGCAGAGACTGGTCCAAATGGGTACACCTGGGGGAGGCCAAAGGGAATTGAGGGGGATGCCCCTGCCCTGGCTTACAGGGTTCTGCAGAAGGCCCTGGCCATGAGCACCCTCTAAGCTTGGGGCTATGGCCATAGGGACAACTTCAGCACCCACTGTGGCCACTCCCACCAAAGGCTCCTGAAGGCCTGGCACTGGCACTGCTGAGTCCCCAGGTCTGTGTGGGAGCCTCAGGGTCTGTTTAATTCCATAAGCGTTGTGAGCACTAGCTTCTTGCCAGGGGCCAGCAGTGCCAAGGTGCATTGGGGAATGGAGACCCCCACCCCCTGAGCAGTACCACCCGGGGTCGCTTCTCGAGGTGGCCTGCACGGCTCCTGTCCCCAGTGAGGAGGCCTCCCAGGCCTGCCTCTCTGCAGAGCTGCCCAGTTTAACTGACAAAGGGAGAAGGATCTGTGTCCAGCCAGTGGGACAGCACAGAGTCGCAGTCTCCCCAGAGCTCCCCTCTGCTCCCAGGCAGGCCAGGCCAGGCCAGGAGCGGGGGGACCCTTGGCTGCTCTCCTAGAGGTGCCCTGGGAGCTGGCAGACAGTTCCCCAGTCCTGTGTGTCCTCTGCTTCCCAGTTGTCCTCTGCAGGGGGACCTCAGAGGCATGGGGGTTCCAAGGAGATGAGGTCTGGGAACCGAGTTGAGACCCGAGATTGGCCAAGGGAAGACAACTTCACCCATTTTTGACAGCTGCCTCCATCCCAGTGCAGGGGGAGACCCCCAGGCTGGGGCTGATGGATTTGCTGGAGGAAGTCTGGCCTGCTTGACAGAAGGCCGGGCTCCCAGGGCTACCCTCCCCTGCCTCCTCCCCCAGGAAGGCAGAGAGCTCGGACTGCACACAGACGAGGAGCATTGAGGAGCTCTGTGGGGTGCTGCTGGTCCCTCAGAGGCCAAGGAGGTGTGGGGGTCAGGTAAAAGACAAGGGGATCTGGGAAGGGCCCTGCTCTCCCTCAGCCCTCACAGAGCTCTGTCCCCTACCTCAGGCACCGGGGTCCCCAGCCAGGCCTTGCCCATGGTGGCCTGCACGCTGGAGGGAAGGCCACCCGCTGCTCCCTGGCTCCTGCTGGCTCCTCGAGGCCTGCCTGGGTCACGCCCAGGAGCCCGGTGAGCGCATGTAGGCACATGTGGGCTGCCGCGGGCCGGGCATGTCCTAATCAGCCCACTCTCTTGGGAGTTCTTCCTGAAAGCAAAACAAACCAAAAAAGTCCTGGTTCTGCCCAGGTTTCTCCCCACGGCCAAGAGCGTCTCACCTGGGTTTCCGGGGCCTTTGGTTCTGGGGGACCTTGGGCTTCTGTGTGGGCCTCGCTGGGTCTCCCTGGCGAGACTTCCCTGTTTCCAAGTTTGCCTGGAGTCAGGAGGGGTCCCAGGCAGAGCCCCGAGTAAGCAGGACCTGCAGGCGGGACGCCAAGTGTCTCAGGGGACACCTGGGGCAGAGAAGGAAGGGCCAGGAGGAGGCCCCTGCAGAAAGCCACCTACGTTTCCTAGTTAGTGGGCTCTCGACCTCCCACTCGGACACAGTAGGCACTGTGGCCAGGCAGGATGAGTGTGCCAGGGTGTCCCTGGGGCCTCGGGAACTGGAGGAGGCATGCTGGAGACTGGCCAGCCCAGTGCTCCTGGGAGTGGCCTCTGACCATGAAATGTCATCGAGCCCGTGGGCCGCAGGTCAGAGGAGGCCGGAGTGACGGGTGAGCCAGCCTCTGTTCCTCCGCCGAGGCTGTGTGGACTGCAGTGGGCGGCGACGCTGATGGTCCGGGCTTGCTCAGGGCCAGAGGACATTTCCTCACATCTCGCGGCGCTCCTGCTGGCGGGCCTCCTGCTGGAAGGGCCCCGGTGCCTCCTGCAAACCGCTCAGGCGGAGATCCTATCAGTCCTCTCCTCTTGGTTCAGTGACTAATTCCCTGGCGCTGTCCTCAGATCATGAAAGAATGTGGGCAAGTTAAAATCTGAACCTCCTCGTCATGGGTCTGCACGGGCTCCTGGCCCGGCTGGCCTGGGGTGTCCTGCCATCAGGGATGGAGCAGGGCTGGGGCACGGGAGCCTGCCCACACCCGCATCTAGACCCGCAGGGAGGCTGGGCTGGGTGCCCCTTGCTCAAGGAGCTCCCACATGCAGGAGGAAGGAAGCCCTCCCTGCAGCTCTCACCTGGCCCAGCACCCTGCCAACCGGGAAGACCCTTCCCAGAGGGCCACGCTCTGGTGGAAGAGGCCAGCTCCTGCCTGCACCAGGGTGAGCTGACCTTTGCCCACCAGGTGGAAGTGTGCAGCCATCACCAGCTTGGCTCACCTCCACACCCCCACACCTCCACTCAGTCACTCATTCTTCACTCCACCAGCAAACCTCAGAGTGCAGACAGAGGGTGCAATCCTCTAGCGCCATCCAGTAGAGACAGCGGCTCTGTACTGGGCGCGTACACACTTTCCCCGTCTCTGATCCCTGAAGAGTGCAGCGTAATATCTATTTGCACAGCAATTTCGTTGTTAGCATCACTCGTCCAGAGATGGTGGAAAGCCTCTAGGGCGGGCACAGGTTCTGAGCCATACTGGCCACCTGGCTTAGGGGCTTGAGCATGCACAGGAGACATTTGGTATCCATGGAGTCCTGGGCCCAGTCCCCACATGGGAAGATGACCACTAAACATGAGCTGTGGGTGCAGCTCTGCAGTTACTAGTAGCCACACTCAAAAGGTGGATGCGATTTAATAATTTGTTTACCCAAACCAGGATGGTTCAGGGTGTGAATGTGGAGTGGCAGACGAGGCTGCTGCTTTCCGTGGCCCAGGCCTGGGCATCAGGGCGGGCTTGCACCTGCAGCTCAGCACGACTCATCCTGCCATTCCTCAGGCTGTGTCAGCAGGACCTTCTGGACAGCGTGGGTCCTCTTGGCTCCCAGTTCAGTAGGGGACGCTCAAGCCACACCTTCCAGAGAACCAGAGTGAGATGGGAGAGGACCCCAGGAAGTGAGGGTCTTTCCAGCTGGTGTCGCCTCTGAGCCGTGGCCTCTGAGCTGAGGATGGGGTCAGTCAGCCTCAGTGGTGCTGGCGAGGTGGGCAGGGTCTGTCCCACAGGGGACACTGTCCCATCAATAGAGGGTCCCCCAAGTCCATGGCCCGAGGCCCGTAGGCTGTTTCCATATGGTGGCAGGTTTGGCCAGACCCTGTACCACAACTTTCCCAGGAGAGCCCCGTGTGGCCGCCCCGGAGGACAGGGTATGGATTCCACCCAGTGGTTGGATGGCAGCTGGCCATCCTGGAGCTCGCGTACCCAAGGAAAGCCCCTACCTTGCTCTTGGTGTTGCTGCGAGCCATGACCTGCCCCTGCCCTCCCGCCCCTCTCTCATCCTCCTGGACAATCTTCCACTGAGCCCTCCTTCTCCGGACTGCCCTCAGCTGCCCAGCCTGCCCCTGGGTTCAGGACTCTGGACAAAACCCAGGAGTGGCAGGGGCCCTGGGGCCAAGGGCTCTTGTCACGGACTCCCAGGACTTGTGGCCTCTGCGCAGGCTGTGCTGGGGGGACTTGGGGTCATTAAGCCCAGCCCCCCTTGGAAGAAGGGGGGCTGGGGTGCAGGAAGAGCTGAGCATGCCCCCACCCTCCCAGCCCTGCTGGGGACTCACGGGGGAGCACAGGACAGGCCCGCACCCACCCCCGTGTCCAGGAACCTGTTTGTTTTCCAGTTTGGAGGAGGCAGGGTGGTGGGAGGGAGGACTTTGGTGGGTTCCAAGGGCTCCAGGAGGGGAGTGCGGAGTAAGGGGTCGCCTGCTGGGTCCCCCTTCACTGTCCCCTGTCCTGTGTTTGCCGCTGGATCCCCCGGTCACTTCTGCCCTCCAGGCCTCGGGCTCCTGCTCTGTAAAATGGGGACAGAGCAGTGCCCACAGGGCCTGTGGAGAGGACAGTGCCCACGACCCTGGGCCGGGGAAAGAGCCCTGCAGCCCCTCCTGCAAGGACCCAGTCTGGCCCGGGGAGCCCTTCAGTGTTACCCTCCCCAACCTGCCTCCTGCGGGAAGCCTCTGGATTTGGAAAGGGCCTTCCTGGGCCGGGCCTCCAGGCGAGGCTTGCTCTGGACCCAGACACTGGGGACTCTGAAGCTGCTGGGGAGGCTGACCCCTCCGGGGGTCCCAGGGCCCCACCAGGCACAGTCCCTGTTCCTGGGAGAGTGGACCTGGGAGGAGCTGGGCTGCCAGGAGGCCCTGGGAGGGGGGCTGTCCACCCTGCCTGGAGGCTTCTTGGCCATTCTGATGGAGACAAGGCCAGCTACTTGAGGAAACCAGTGAAAGTGGTCGTTGGGGACTCTGGGGACACAGGGAATATTGGGCTCAGCCACTGACATGCAGCCCCCACCTGGGTGGCTGGATTCAGGGGCCACATCTGGTCCCCCAGAGCCTGGTGGCACCCCTGGCTCCAGAGGGTGCTCCAGTCCTGCCCGCCATGGCCTGGCTCACAGGGCTGCCCTGGGGAGAACAGCGGAGCATCAGGAGCGGGGAGCCCCACACCCCATCAGCTCCGCTCCAGGCTGCAAAGCCCCGATTCCTCCCGGGCGGCTGGGTGGATCCCCAGAATCCCTGGCACTCAGGGAGGCGATGGAGAGGGGCGGGCAAGGTGAATATGTCAGTTTATCCCAACACAAGTAGTGGCCTGTTGGGGTGGGGTGGGGGCCTGAGGAAATATTTGGGATGACTGGAGCCGGCTGGCCCTTTAAGGCTCCTGTAACAAGACACCTCCCCGATGGGACCAGGACGGGCTGGGGCTTCCACCCGCAGCCCCGCCACCGACAGAGTTTCTCCCTCCCTCCGCCCCCTTCCCGCCAGGCCCAGTTCAATTTGCTCAGCAGCACCATGGACCAGATGAGCAGCCGCCCGGCCCCAGCCAGCCCCTACACCCCCGAGCACGCGGCCAGCGTGCCCACCCACTCGCCCTACGCGCAGCCCAGCTCCACCTTTGACACCATGTCCCCGGCGCCCGTCATCCCCTCCAACACCGACTACCCTGGCCCCCACCACTTCGAGGTCACCTTCCAGCAGTCCAGCACAGCCAAGTCAGCCACCTGGACGGTGAGTGGACCCTGCTCCCAGCGGCCTGGGGATGGGGAGGCCCTGTCGGGGCACCTCAGGAGGGCTGAGCAGCCGCTGTCCACACGGGTTCCCACCTGGCCCAAGCCGGGAGGAGCATCGGGCGGGAGGCGGGTCTCTGGGCTGGGCAGTCCATGTGTGCCCACCCCTAGGACGCTGGCCAGAGCCAGCCAGCTTCCCCCAGGGCCCCAGAGGGGTAGGATGTGACCCGTCCAGGTGGGCCAGGGGCAGGGGCAACTGGCCAGCTTGCCTGTGCTCAGGTGGGGACCCTGCTTCGAGGGTCATCCGAGTCCACTGAGGCCACCTCCTCTGGGCAGCGTGGCCCTCTGCTGGTTGTGGCCGAGGGCTCTGTCCTGTCTTCTCTGGAATGTCATCTCCGAGCACCGGGGAGGTTGGGGCAGGAGCACGGTGCTGAGGGCTGGGGCCGTGGCCGTGCCCCTGGGGAGAATCTGGCTGGTGCCAACCCCGGGAGCCTCCTCCGTTCACCGTGCTGCTAGCTGGCCCGCGCCGAGTGCTCTGAGCTCAGTGACCACAGGACGGAATCCGTTCTCATTCCCATTTTACAGCCAAGGAAGCCAAGGCACGCGGCGCTGTTCAGATAGCGAGCGGGGCCCTGGGCAAGAGCCCAGTGACACCCGGGCCAGGGTTTCCAGCCACTGGAGCTGGAGAGCAGGGCAGAGCCCAGGTGGCCCCGTCAGGCTCTGCAGGCGGCTGGAGACACTGGTCTGGGGACTGGGCTCCAGCCAGGACCTCCACCGTTGCTTCTGGTTGTTGCTGGCCATTGGCTCCCCAGCTGCTGGCCCATCACTGAGTGGAGGTTCCGCCCCAATCCTGGGGCTCTGACGGGCCGGCCAATTGTGACACCCGTCCAGGGCCCCCCAGCCCCGTCCAGGCGGTTACTGCAGAGCCCAGCCTCATGCCTGTTTCCCCGTCTGTAAGTTACTTCTCCAACCTGGCCGGGAGCTCTGATGAGGTGGAAAGGACCGAGAGCCGAGCAGGTTCCTCCACTGGTCTCCGTCACCGAGTCACCCCTGTGGTGACAGAGTCCCTGCTGCCTGGGGCCCCTGGGTGAGGCTGTCCCATAGCGGCTGTGCCTGCCCAAGGTCTCTCTGTTCTCTACCGCCCTAGTGGGAGGGAGGCTTGGCAGTCCAGCCAGGTGACCCGAAGCCAGGTGAGGACACCCAAGACACCCCACCCGCACACCTCTAGCCCAGGAATCCCACTACCACCTGCTTCTGTGTCCAGCCTCCTCGCCCAGGTTATTCTCTCCCTTCTGGGGGTGGGGGTGCCCATTCTCCTAAGTGACACTGTCATCAGAGTCTGAGATTCTGGAGAAGGAGTCCCTTGAGTCCTGGCTGGGTAGAGGCTCTGCCCCCTTCCTTCCCTTTGTTGGAGGATGCTGGTGGGGTCTTTGCAGTGCCCCGGGGCTCAGAGCACCTCACAGGGTCTGAGCTGGTCCTCAGGGAGGAAGAGGAGCTGCCCGCCTGCTGGCTGTCTCCCCCGACATGAGGCTCTGCCACCCCTGCCAGGGCTCAAGGGACATATGGTTTGGCCCTACTGTCCTGCCCTAAGTCTCCCCATGGGGTGGTCTGCTGGCCACTGAGGCAGCCCTGGTTGACCAGCCACATGGGTTGGGCAAGGTGCAGCCTCCAAACTGGCCCCCGTTTGGTGCCCAGCATCAGAGCCGCGCAGCGCCAGGGTGCTGTGCCTGCGCAGGGCCCTCCCCCTCCCCGTGCAGCTGGTGGAGGTGGGACCAACATTGATAATGAGATTTTTGGCACCTTGGCTCTCTGGGAGCAGACCCCTGAGAGCTTTTTCACTTGCCCAGGGAGGGGCAGGCAGCCACTGCTGTCAGTTCTTGGAGGTCCAGCTGTGTGGGCGCTGCCCAGACTTGCTGCCCTGGACTCAGCACCACGCGGTGCTCGGCCCCTGCCACGCTGCTGGCTGGTAACTGATAGATAATTCATATTTTTCTCAAGTACAATTCCGCGTTGACTGCTGCCCTCGTTCTTCTCCCAGATCAGCAAAAACACCCTCGCTAGCCCCCAGGTGACCACAGCTGTTAATGTCGTCCTTGGCCTCTATTGTGCTGGAGCTGCGATGGGCCTCCCCAGCTCTGGGGTCCACTGCCCCATCGGCTTCCTCAGACCTCGGCTCTGCTACCGCACCCAGGGGTCTGGAGCCCTCCACTCAGGGGCTTGCATGTCTGTGCCCATGTGCATGCATGTGCACACACAGACGCGGGCACCCCCACAGGCTGGCCACACTGATGCACACGGGTACTTGGGAGCACACACGTGTGCATACATCCATGGCACACACAGGCAGGCCTCAGGTTGCCATCCAGGGTTCCGACGACCCACACCAGCAGGCAGGTCGGGCAGCTGGAGAAGGCTTAATGTTTGGCTACAAGGCTGTGGCCAGTGACAGGGACCAGTGACAGGCGAGGACAGCTTGGCTGGCAATCTCTGTAAGTGGGATGGGTAGAGCTGGGACACCTGCTGGTGTCCAGGTCCCCTCCCAGGTCTGCTTGTAACCTACTGCTGTGTCACCTCCCTGCCCCCCGTCCCCTGCCACAGGAGGAACAGGTACAGATGGGCTGGCTCTCGGGCCTTCTCAGCACAGGGCCTGGCGCCAGGAGCACCCTGCAAGGTCTGCCGTTGTAGCCGTCCTGGCCAGTGCTTGTTCCGTCTCAGGACCCATCTGGGATCCGGGGAGAGAGACACTGGGAAAGGCTACAGTTGTGAGCCAGTGAGCACTGATGCTCGGTGGACAGTTGGACTGGGGGCTGGGCCGAGGTTGAGGGTAGCAGTCCCTCTTGCCCATTTTGTGACCTTCCTAGGACATGGGCAGTGTCCTAGGCCCTGTGGACACTCCTGTTCTAGGAACTACCCCTATTAGCTGGCAGTGTGTGGATAGCTGGCCCCAGGGGTCTCCTGAGCAGAGGAGGAGCAGGTGCCATCTCCTCTACCCACTAGAGAGCCCGACACAAGGGTCCCTGAATGCCACCCAGCTCAGCCCCTTCCTGCCTTGCAGGGACGCAGACAAGCTTGGTGTTTGGGAGGGTTAGAGATGGGCTCTGTGGTCAGTCAAGAAGGCCCATGTGGGTGGAAGCCCTGGCCCCACCAGGCATCTGTGGGCACCGGGAGGCCAGACTTCATGGAATAGCCGACTGAGTGCTTAGAGGCAGCTGTGGGAGGCTGGTGGCGAGGGCATGCACAGGAAGGAGGCCACAGGTGGAAGCCCTCGGAGGGACATGGCCTGGACACGGCCCTGAGTAACCCCAGCTGCCCTCAGATTCAGGGTGTGTGTGTGGTCGGGTGGGGGCCAGCGGATCCATGTGGCGTGAGGGCCCCCCGCCCTGGGGGAGCTGTGGAGGGCGGGCGGGAAGCGCAGAGCGCTAGGAGGGATTTCTGGGGAGGACAAGGCTGAGTCAACACTAATGGATTTGGAGAAAACTTTCCAGCCCCTCGGAGGTTTGCAAGCCAGAGAAGAATAGCAGAGGTGTCCCAACACGATTGTGGTATCAATTGCGTTATCCTAAAAGTTTATGGAATGCATAAGTGGAATTAATACTTTTACTGGCACCAGGAGCAATTATGTGTATTTAAAGCCAAGGGAAGAGTTCTAACAGTGTTTATTGTGGAGATGAAACGTGGATTATTGGGGGAAAGGAGAGCACTTAGGGGAGATGGCTGTGATTGCTCCTATTGTACAGCAGGGCTCTGCCCAGGGAGCACCCAGCAGTCGGCTCTGGCCAGGGTCAGTGCCCGGTCTCCTGGCTAGAGGTGGCTCATCTATTCTCTCTCTGTCCTCTTGACAGCCAGAGGACCCCTGGCCCTGGTCACAGAACTTGGTCTGAAGGCCATGAGGGAGGCTGGAAAAGTCAGGCTTGGAGGCCCTGGATTGGCTGCAGCCCGGACCCCAGCAGGCTGGTCCTGGGAGCGGAGAGCCATCCCCAGCCAGAGGGCCCCACTTCGCACCACTGGGCTCTTGTAGGGCCCCTGGGAAGACTGGCTCCTGCCCCGTGGGCTCGGGGATATGGAGAAACAGGACCCAATTATTTGTTAGGAATAATGGTCCATTTTCAAAGACTTGTTTCCAAAGTGGTGGTCGCTGCATGGACCTGAGTTCTGACCACAGAACTGACCACACCACTGCAGGGCCCCTGTGTGCTGGTCCCACAGCTGCAGGAGGCAGGCGCTTCTCTCTCACTTCACAATGGAAGAACTCGGCCTCCCAGAGGTCAGGTCAGGGCAGGTCACCTTGACCCCAGCAGCCCAACCCTGAGAGCCTGTTCATGGGTTGCACGGACTGCCCACCTCGCTGGGCACACCCCAACCAGGGTCCTGTCCCGCAGTCTCACCATGGCTCCAACTCCATGGGGGTGAGTCTGGGATGTGTCAGACCTCTGTGACCCAGGGTACAGAGGTGCTGACCCTCAGAGGTCTGCCTGCTTGGCCCTGGGGGAGCACAGACCTTGCCCCGTGAGCTCCTGTTACTGCAGAGGTAGAGCCTACCCGAAGCCCAAGGAGCCGAGTTTTAAACCAGCAAATGGAAGGTCCTCTAGAATCTCTATCACTGGGATGCTCTGGGGCTGACCAGACTCCAAGGAGAGGAGTCAGGCCAGCCGGGCCTGCGGACAGTCCCTCCTTACCTCTCCTGGTGCTGTCCCGTGGGCCTGGCCCCGCCCACCTCACCCCAATCCCACCAGCCTGTTTTACAGGTGGGGAGGGCCCACTGCAGGGTTCTCCTGGACCTGGTGCTGAAGCCGGGATGGGACCTGGACCGTGTGGGGCTCGGGACGTGGAGGCCGTGCTGAGCAGGAGCTGGGGTCTCTCTCCCAGTCTGCTGCCTTCCTGCCCCTTCTGGGCCAGGGAGGGCTTTGGGATTTCCTCAGGGCCCACCTGGTGGCTAAGTTCAAGTGTGTGGACGGGCAACACAAGAGTCCACTGGCCCTGGTCCTGGAGGCCCAGCCCCTGCCCTGGTAGAGGGCATTCTGGCCCTTTCCCAAGGGGTCAGTGGCAGGGGACCTGTAGCCAGTCCGCATGGGGGGACCACCTCCACTGCAGATGGTGTGGCCGGCCGAGGCTGGTGGTCAGGGTTTTGATGGACCACGGAAACCGAGAGCAGGATGGTGCGTTTGAGGGCAGAGAAGGCCCCTGGGAAGAGTTGCCAGAGCTGGGGGTAAAGCCTGAGTCCAGAGGCCCCTGGGGAGCCCCCTCAGGCTTACAGCCCAGAGTCATGCCTGGTCACCTGCCCAGCTGTGCTGCCCATGGCCTGGGCCATACCTGCATCCCAGTCCTGTGCAGGGTGGGTCCAGCTGGAGACTCTTGAGGGGGATGAAGGAGGCCACCTCCACCGCTGGGACCTGGCTTTGGCATCAGAGTTAGATGCCAGAGCTCTGTCCCCAAGGGCTACACTCCATATGTATGAGGTTCAGTGAAAACTTAGATTTCAACCAACGACAGTGTTAAAAACAGAAACAGGCACACCCATGGGCCCAGCTCGCCTCCTGCCCTCCCCGGTCTCCAGCTGCCTCCAGCTAGTGTCCCAGGAAGCTGCAGGGCCCTAAAGGAAGGAGCTGTCCACCCATGACCCCTATACAGACCAAGCCACTGCCCAGAAAGGCGGCGGCTGGAGGCTCTTGGATTTCCCGTGAGGAACTGGAAGTAGAAGGGAGCCAGCTGACCCCAGGGCTCCCTTCTACTTCCAGTGGGCAGGGTCAGGCCAGCTCAGAAGACTGGGACAGCTCCTGCCTCCCAGGTCAGGGTGGGGGCTAAGGAGTGTGGTCTTCCCAGGACAGACTACTGGCCACCTCCTCGCTGAGCCTCTGCTGGGTAGTACCATGGCCTGGACCACAGCCCTGCCTGCTCGCTGGACTCTGGCCAGTATGTTTTCTCCATAAAGCTGGGGGCCACAGGTCAGCCGGCCAGAGGCTGCTCGCTCCCGGGCACCCAGGGCAGGTGGGTATGGGCTCTCTGCTGGCCAAGTCAGAAGCCAAGTGGGTGGGCAGGGGCACCCGAGTTTGGACCCAGATGGGAGACAGAGGTGGGTGTGGCATTTTGGACACAGCCCCTGTTTATGTCCTCAGAACACTGCCCCGCTACCCCCTCCACCCAAGGTCTTCAGATGGGACTCTGGGTCGCAGCGTAGGACCAGGTGGAGTCCCCGCAGCCAGGTGAAGGCAGAGCTAGGGTGGTAGTACTCAGCCACACCTGAGGGATGGTCTCAGCAAATCTACCGACAGCCTCCACGGCAAGGACTCTAGCAAAGTAGAGGCCAGCGGTCCCTGCCCATCAGCTGCTGGGACCCCCCACCCCGCAGATGTGAAGAGAGACGCCCTCTGTAGCAGGACCAGGGCAGGCCAGGCCCCCACCCCTCAGGGATGTGAGGCAGCTCAGAGCGTGTGTCACACCTGGAGCCACATCCTGCTTTGTCCCCTTCTGTGAGACACAGAACTCCACCCCTGTCGAGGGCAGCAGAGCCGTCCAGTGTTCTGGGGGACACAGTCCCTCAAGGCTCGGGGCAGGCCCTCCGTGAGCCCTGGGGCTCTCCCCAGACCACAGACTGCTTGAGGCCGGTCTTGTGGTATCCGGATATCAGTTCCCAGGACCTGTCAAGCCTGGCAGGGACCGGGGGCCAGGGGCTGGAGCCTGGAGATCTTACAATGGAGAAGAGAACCAAACCAGCTTCTAGGACTCCTGGGACCCCCAAAGGTGTGTGCTCCCCCTCCCCCGCCCGCCAGGAAGCCATCAGGGCTGTGGCAGCAGGCACCGGCAGGGCAGCCTCCACTCACAGCCAGCTCTGCACCTGGAGGTCACATCAGGGGCCACAGGGCGAGGGCTCAGTCCCCAGGGTGCCACCCTTTCAGCTGCCAGCCATCAGCTCAACTGTCACCCCCAGGCCTCAGGGTCCAGTGTTTGCTCCAGGCTCACAGGACTCAGGGAAGCCTGGTAGCCCATCCTGGTGTGCTGCGAAGGATGCAGGTGAAGAGATGCCCAGGCCAGGCGTGGGGAATGGATATGGAGCTTCCCTGTCCTGCCTGGGCACTGCCCTCCTGGACCTCCATGTGCTATATAGAAGTGGTCTAAACCCTGCCCTTTGGGGTCTTACGAAGTTCCATTACATAGGCATGATCGGCTGGCTCTCCTTCACCCTCTTCCCTCCTGGGAGGCTGGCTGGAGCTTCAAGTTCCAATGCAGGATCCTTCCTTGGTCCTCCTTTGACCAGCCCCCACGCAGCTACGTGGTGGCCACCAGCTATCAGTCAATTCACCGTCAGATAAAAAGACCCCGCCCCTTCAGGGCCGATGAAGACCAGATAAGCATTTCACAGTATTGTGAGCCACGCAGCCCTGGCCTGGGTGCTGACCACCCAGTCTGAGCTGGTGGCTTTTGGAGGCAAAACTGGTGGCTAAAACCATCTAGAGGCCATGAGGGGTACAGTGGACCCAGGAGCCCTGTTAAGGGGCAGCAGAGCTGTTTGGTGTCCCCCCCCAAGGCTCTGTGCAGGCCCTCTGTGAGCACTGCCCCAGGCTCTCCCAACCACAAACCCTCTGCTCTCCTCTGGGCTGCTCCTGGGCTGCCTGTGGCCAGGCTTCTGTATTGGCCTCAAGTCCTGGCCAGGTGCCCATCAGGCCTTTACTCTGACAGGGGACCGAGCACCAGGCCTGCCCTAGTCCGGCACGCGCCTGCTTCCCTCCCTGCTCGTGCTAACTCCGGACAGAAGCCACGTCTTCTGTCTCTGCAGCCGTGCCTGACATGGGGGCTGGGCAGGCCTGAGCCCAGTTATAGCACCCAAGGCTCCACAGCCTCCTGGTCACTCTCTATTGAACACAGACGTGCCATGTCAGATGTATCCACCGCAGGGGGCACCCTCAAGGTCTCCCAGGCCGCGAGAGTCCTCCATGTGGCTCCTGCTTGCTCTTTGGGACCCGCCACCAGGTCATGGTGAGGCAGGTCGCCCAGATCCTAAGGGTATTCCAGCTCACCACAGGCCTGCCCCTCCCCAGGGGATAGTTTCTTGCCCCAGCTTCAGGGACTCGACTGGACAGTGATCAGGGCTGCATGTGCCTGCGTCCAGGTGTCCTTCCCACCCTCCCCAGCCAACAGCTCGGCAGCCTCTTCCCTTGTGCACTTTGCCCAGTGGGGTGCCCTGCACCCTCCCTGGAGCCCCACTGTGAGGGCCTTCACTGCGTCCCACCTGGGAGCCACAGCCTGACCCCAGGTGTTCTGAAACAAGAAGTGGGGATCACGTACCCGCCAGGCTGGTCGCTCCCAGGGCAGGGCTAGCTCTCCTGTTCTGCCGGGGCTCCCTGACCTGTGTTGGCGCCCCCTGCCATGCTCTGGGTCAGGTCACTCTCTGTGGGACGCAGACGTGCCATGACAGGTGTATCCAGAGGAGTCCAAGAGGCACCCACGGCTGCGATCACCCAGGAGAAAGGGTTCTCTAGGTCCAGGGGATCGGCCTGAGCCCTCCAGACTTCAAGTGATGCTCTGTGGGTCAGCCCCCAGAGCTGTTCCAGGGAGAGAGCGAGGGCCAGTGGCCTTGGCAGGGTGACCTTTGAAGGGGTCCAAGAGAGGAGAAAGATGTGCCTGTAAACACACTCACATACACACAAGGAAAGTAGATAAAAGTGGGCTGTAAAAAAAAAAATCATTTAAAAAAATAAAAGCCCCCACTGTAGGCCCCGTCTTCCAGAATCTGTTGTAACAGATTCACCCAAGCTGGTTAACGGTATTTGCGGTTTGCAAGATGGTACATGTCCTGGGAAAATGACAGACAAGTTATTATCACCTCTCCACTGTCCTCTTGCCTAAACCTGCCCATGCCAGGCACCCAGCTGCCGGGAGCGGGTGCGAGGAAATTAACAGCCCCGCGCCCGCCCACCCCCCACCTGCCCTCTCACCCGCCACCCCCACACCAGCCCTGCCAGGCCCAGGGCTCCCAGCCAGGCCGGGCCCACCTTGGACTGGGGTGGGGGAGGAGAGGAGAGGAGGGAGGGGTCCTGGGAGGGACAGGCCGCATCGGTGTTTGGGCAAACCATTTCCTGCAAGCCAGACAGAATGCACGCATCCGAGCAGGCAAGTCTAGGCGGCTCCGTGTCAACAGTCGAAGATAAATAAGATTTTATCAGCTCCGAATCTGTTGAAACACATCCATCTAGCGGTTCTAGGGAAGGACAAGGCAGCAGGGGCAGGGGAGGCAGAGAGGAAGCATCTTCTGGGCCTCCCAGAGCAGGGCCACCACCGACGGCCTCTCCTGCCCACTTTCCTCAGACTTCCACGCTGAGCGCTGACCCCTCAAGTTCTGTCTGGGGACCTGAGGGAGTGCTCAGGCCTCTCTGGGCTCAAGACATGGGTATTCCAGGGTCCTTCCTTCCCGTGGCCACCTGTCCCCACCTGATGCTCCCAGGTGTGGGGAGGCCACAGGCATCCCTCCCTGAGGCTGCCGGGCAGGGCCAGGATGGGCACCTCTGCGTCCAGCCGGCCATGCGCAGTGGCAGGTGTGTGCGTGCCAAAGTCCACATGAGCGCCGTGTTGGGGCGCCTCTGTGGGGGGCCAGGCCGACCAGGGTCCCTTAGAAGAGGAAGGGAGGGCCTTGACTGAGGGAAGCGGCCCCCTCACTCTCTGCCCTCCACAGCTGGATGGGGTCAGGAACTGCCCACCGGAGGCCACTGAGCACTCCAGCTGGAGCCCCGCTCCCGCCGCCGCCCGAGTACCAGGGACAGCTCCCGGCGCCCAGCTCCTCCCCGGGGCGGGGCGTTCACGGCGCGCTCCTCTCCGGCTCCCGCTGGCCGCGCCCGAGGTGCGCAGCTGGGGCTGCGGGCGGGCAAGTGCGCTCCCGGGCTCCGGAGGAACCGGCTGGTGGGGCTGGGGCAGGACCCTGGGGAAGGACAGGGGCTTTGAAGCCGCTCGCGCTTTTCAGACTCCACGGCTGGCGGGGCCGCGCGAGCCAGCTCTCCCTGTCGGAACACGGCGGGAGCCCGGCGCGCCCCCACGGCCGGGCGTGTCGGGGCTGCCCAGGAATGCGGCGGCAGGGCCCTGTCACACCTCGCCCGGCCTCGCTCCAGCCTACCTTGGCCCAGGGCCTTGGGGGGCCTCATGCTCCATCTCAGGTCATGGTTGGGAGGAGGGTGACTCTGGACGGTCAGCCCTGGAGAGGTAATGCCGGGAGCCAGGCCTAGAGCCCCTGGGCGGGTCCAGGTGGTCCCAGCCCCTCCCACGCCACCTCCATCTCTGGATGGCTGGGCCTGCTTACAAGGAGAGGGACCCACGCAGGTCCAGCCTGGTACTGTGAACGACCCGGCAGTGTTAGGCCCGCGGACCTGCTGCGCTCGGCCACCCAGAGCAGGCCTTGTGTAGTAGAGGGCAGAGAAGTCTGCCCAGGGTTCAAGGCAGCCCAGGCTGCAAATGCCAGCGCCAGACGGGGCTTAGGTGGCCAGACTTTGGGGCTGTTCTCCTTTTGCCGTGGCTGGTGACTTTGACCTGAGCCCTGCCCCCAGGCCAGGCCTGTCTCGCAGGGTGTCTGCCACCTGGACCCCACAGCCCATTTTCCTAAGGGGAGCCTGGAATGGTTGCTTGCTGAATGGGAGGCTCTCCAGCCCCAGGCTGGGCCCTGTGTCCCTAGCTATGCTCAGATCCTTGTGCCTTTCTCTGGGGGCCTCCTCCACCAGGAAGCCCCCTTGGTTGGCCTGCATGATGCCCACTGTTCAGTTGTCTGAATCGAGGACTTGTTCTGAAACCTCACTTGTGAGCAGCTGGACGGTGGAGGGGGTCCCTGCTGGGCTGGGGGATCCTATGTGCTCTGTGATCATTGCTCCACATCTCACACGCCTCTCCAGGGAGGCACCCCAGGAAGAAAGAGGCCATTTATGGAGTACAGGTTGCTCATCTCCTTCTATTCCAGGTTGCTGGTGCCGGCCAGGGGGACAGAGCTGCCTCTCAACCTTCTTCCAGTGCCTGCATTCTGGGGGACATGCACTGTGCATACAGCAGGCACTCTCTAAGTGCTCAGCAGTGAGCAGCTCACCCCACAGGCTGCCTTGGGCTTCAGAGAAGTTTGGTAGCCTCTCCTCCACCTGTCAGCCCTGTGTCACTCTTACCTGCCCAGGGCACTGGCACTGTGAAGGGTCTCCAACCAGCACAGATGGACATCGTGCTACAGTGTGCCAGCTTGAGGCATGACCTTTGTCCAAGAAACCAGAGCTCTGGCACAGCCTCTCAGAGCTTGGATGAGCCCTGTCTGAATCACCCTGGGTCCAAGTCTCAGAGGACCAAGCTGTGGACAGTTCCCACATGTCCTGGGGCAGGGCAACCAGTTTCCCTCCAAAGGGATGCCTTGGGAGTGAAGGGGCGGCATTTGTAGTGATGGGGACTCGTGTCAGTGACCCCTCCCAGGAAGCCTTCCCCAGGGAAACAGGGAGGCTGCGCTCCCCAGCGTGACCAGAGCTGGCCCCTCTGAGTGCCAGCTGGTGCCCAAGCGGAGCTGAAATCCACTTGCCCTGCCGGGGACTTTCTGACCTGGCCTTGCCCCACCTGCAGGGGGTGGGTGGCAAGCTGGTCCTGCACCTAAGGCAGGACTGGGGGTGTGGCCTCTGCCTGCGGTGCCTTGCCGAGATGGGGGTCACCGGCATCCTCAGTCACACCCTCCTTTCCCTTCCCACCCTCCCTGGGCTTGGCTTGCCTAGCTAAGGGTACATGCGGGTCCAGCCAGTCCACTGTCAGGGGACCTCAAGTCTGAAGGAGCCTGAGGTCCCCCCTTGTTGGGCAGAGGAGAGGCCCTGGGTGTGTGGGCTCCACCTGTTTCTCCAGCAAACACCTGTCTCGGCTCAGTTTCTCCAGCTGTGCCACGTGGAGTGAGATGGGGTGCTGGGGGACACTTGTGGATGGTGTAACTCCAGATTCCAAGTCATTTGGGAGTCATGCAGAGGGTATGGGATGGGGAAGAAATGGCCTCTGAGCCTGGCGCCATTCCTGCTGACCCTGGGGTAGGAGGGTGTGTGGAGTCTTGAGTAGTGCCAGGATAAAGAAGTGGGGCGTCAGTCAGCCTGGAAACCAGTGGACACCCTCGGGTGGCCTCAGCAGGGCTGGCAGGTCAGGTGGACAGATTGGGCCCCAGGGCAAGGATCCTGGAGGCCTCCTCGGGCAGCTGGATCAGGAAGGGTAGAGGGCATCCTCCCTGGGGCAGCATCCAGGTCGGCCCTGGATGGACATCTGGCCTCCTCAGGTTCTAGGCTGGGGAAACTGGTGCTTTGTGGTCCGAGGAGCCCCATGGGGGCAGAAACCAAGCCCAGCTCAGAAGCGATGACTCCAGCCAGAGAGGGGGCCAGGGTCACTGGGCGGCGAGACCTCCACCGATCCAGGGAGTTCTCTGCCCAAGCTCCAGTGTATCAGGGGCACATGGCCACCTGCCAACGCCGTGAGCACTGCCTTCTGGGGTTTGAACGAAGGACTCAGGACCACAAACCCACCTCCTCAGGCCTCCGCAGTCAGGCCCCTAAGGTTCATGCTGGGAAAAGCCAGGCACTGGGTGAGGCTCCGAGGACACAGCTCCCAGCCCCTCCCTGCCCTGCCCGGCTGCTCCCCGCTCTGGTCTCCACCATCCACCTTCACTAATGAGTGGAAGGGCGCCGGCCTCTCCAACCAGCGAGACCCAGGTGCAGATGGCCCACTGGCTCACACGTGCCCCCCTCCACACTTTGAAGGAAAGGCGGGTGGTCTGCGCCAGAGGGCAGGAGGACGGGGCTCCGGGGAGGAGGGCACTCCAGGTAGGGGACACAGCCGGAGCCAGGCCTGGAGCCGGCTGCCGACCTCACCCCGTTGCCTCCCCCTCCAGTACTCCCCACTGCTGAAGAAGCTCTACTGCCAGATTGCCAAGACCTGCCCCATCCAGATCAAGGTGTCCACGCCTCCGCCCCCAGGCACGGCCGTGAGGGCCATGCCGGTTTACAAGAAGGCAGAGCACGTGACTGACATTGTGAAGCGCTGCCCCAACCATGAGCTTGGGAGGGATTTCAACGAAGGTGAGTCCCCACCAGCTCCCAGACCACTGCAGCACCATGGCCAGCGGCCGGATGACCAGGGAGTGGGGGCTGACCGGGTGGATGCAGCCACTCCTCCTGGAGCCCCATTTCTCCCAGCTCTGACTGGGGCTCCAGAGCAGGAGCAGGTGGTCTGGGATGGGTCTGCAGATTCAGTGACCGGTGGAGTCCACATGGGGTGCCCTCCAGTGTGCTGGCCAGGCCTTGGGGGCCACCCAGGGCTCAGCAGGATTGCTGAGGACAGAGCTTCTGGGCCAGGCACAGGGCTGGCAGCAGGCCTGAGTCCTGCCTGGGATGCCCAGGGGACCAGGCCACAAGGCACCGGGCCCCTCTCTGAAGTGGTGTGCCCTCCCGGCAGGACAGTCTGCCCCGGCCAGCCACCTCATCCGCGTGGAGGGCAACAGCCTCTCACAGTATGTGGACGACCCCGTCACCGGCAGGCAGAGTGTCGTGGTGCCCTACGAGCCCCCGCAGGTAGGCCGGGGGCCAGAAGGGGTCCCCCAGGTGGAGGTTCTGGCTGGCTCGGGGCTAAGGGGCCCCACGGAGTGCAGTTGTGTCACGAGGCCCTTCTCTGCCTGGCACCTGGCACTGGTTCTGACCACCTGCTGTGCACACTGGCGTTCCAGGCCAGTTCTGACGGGCGCTCTCTGGGCACGAGGGTCCCCAGCTCTGTCATGGGTGGGCAGGTGATCTCTGAGCCTCAGCCTGCCCTCCTGGAGTCTCTTCTTCCTGTCTGTTGGTCCCAGCATTGGTCTGGGCCTGGGCTGGACACCAGAGGAGCACAGTGGACGTTCCCAGGCACCTCAGACTCTGGATTGCCCAAGAGAACCAAACCAGCAAGCACTGGTGGGGTGTGGGCATCCAGGCTGGGGCTGGACGTGGCCCTAAGGCCAGACGGGGCATCAGGGGCAGGCGGCCGGAGGAGGAGAGGCTGAGGTAGGGCCTGACCTTTAACCTGAAAGTAGCAGAAGGTTCTGGGGATGGGGACGCCATTCTGGGTCTGACGTGGGGCTCAGTTGGTGGGAAAGGGTGGGGGTGGAGGGAGGCAGAGGGTTGAGGGGACCTAGAGGTGGTGGTGGGATGGGTGTCCCCGGGGAAGGCAGGCGACTGCCAGGCCCCGTCCCTGTCCCTGGTTCTGAGGGCAGCCCTCCAGGGCCCCACCCGTGGTCCTCTGAGACCAGCCCTCCAGGGCCCCACCCCATGGTCCTCTGAGACCAGCCCTCCAGGGCCCCACCCCTGGTCCTCTGAGGGCACCCGTGGTCCTCTGTGAGTGGCACAGGCCCAGGGCTGTGACCCAGCTGCGGCACTGCCTCCTCCCTCTCCCACCTCCACCTGCCCAGGCTGTCACCTGCCCAGGAAGTGGGCTCTCTCGCCCCCTGCTGGCTGGCATGTGCCCGCAGCTCTGTGGAAGCCTGAGTTTTCCCAAACCAAGGACCGTTTTGTGTCCCTGCCCCAAGGCCTTCATGAAAACTGCCATTTGTGGTCCCAGGATGCTCAGATCCTGGGTTCGTGTCTTGGGCCTGCCCCAAAGTCCTCAAGAAATAGAGGTGCTCGGGGTGTCTACCCAGGATGACTGTGGCCCCCATCCTTAACAGTGCCTCCCATCTCTGCCCCAGTGGGTCCACCGCAGGCAACACACACCCTCTCACACAGCCTGGGGGCTTGACCTCAGCCTGGGCCACTCATGAGCCTTGCTTCCTGAGAACAGAGACCAGAGACCAGGCCTGAGCCCTCTCAGAACCCAGAACCAGCACAGCACTCAGTGCTCAGTACACTGGATGTTTGGATAGATGCAGGGATGGGTAACGGGTGGGTGGGTAGATGAATGAGAAGGTGGGTAGGTGGGTGGGTGGATGGTGGATGGATGGGTGGGAGGGTGCATAGGTGGATGGATGGGTGGGTGGGTGGATGGTGGATGGATGGGTAGGTGGATAGGTGGATGGATGGGTGGGTGGGTGCATAGGTGGGTGGATGGGTGGGTGGTTGGATAGGTGGATGGATGGATGGGTGGATGGATGGGTGGATAAGTGGATAGATGAATAGATGATGGGTAAATGGGTGGATGGATGGATGGTGGATGGATGGGTGAGTGGGTGGGTGGAAGGGGTAAGTGGGTGGACAGATCGACAGATGGACGGTGGATGATTGGATGGATGGATGATGACATGAGAACCACAGAGAAGCCCCCCACCCTGTGCCTATCCAGAGCCAGGGCCAGATGTGGTTGATGCCTGCCCTCCTCCTGCCTCCCCACGCACAGGTGGGGACGGAGTTCACCACCATCCTGTACAACTTCATGTGCAACAGCAGCTGCGTGGGGGGCATGAATCGCCGGCCCATCCTCATCATCATCACCCTGGAGACCCGGGAGTGAGTCTGCCATGACGTGGTGGTGGAGGTGGAGCAGGGCTCAGGCCAGCACCGTGGGGCTTGGCACGGAGCCAGGATGGCCAGGCCAGCTGAGTGGGGCCAACCCCTGGGGGCCTGCTGGGAGAAGGGTCCGCAGGACAGGCTGCTGGGAGGGAGGGACCTCCCCTGCCCCCAGGGCAGGAGCTGGGCCTTGGGAGGGAGATGGGGCAGGCTGACCTCAGAGCAGCCTGCAGCTCCGGCTGTGGTTCTTCCTGTGGGAACGCTGGCCGCCCTGTCTCGGTGCTCGGCCCAGGAGGCCAGTCCTGCGGGGCCCACAGTGGGCGGGGAGAAGCAGGGCTAGGCTGGGCTGCTGCAGCTCATGGCTCTGGCTGTGCCCTCCTGACAGTGGACAGGTGCTGGGCCGCCGGTCCTTTGAGGGACGCATCTGTGCCTGTCCTGGCCGTGACCGCAAAGCCGACGAGGACCACTACCGTGAGCAGCAAGCCCTGAACGAGAGCACCACCAAGAGCGTGGCTGCTGGCAAGCGGGGTGAGCGGGCGGTGCTGGGCGGCCACACTAAAGGGTGGGGCTGGACATGCGGGGAACTTGGGGGGACACACCAGCATCTCTTAGGCAGATCCAGGTCCTGAATGGCCCTGGGGCCCGGAGGCCTCCCTGGTCCCTGAGCCCCTGGCCAAGGCACCTCATAGGTCCAGGCCCACGTGGCACCCTGGGCTCAGCTCGTCTGGCCTGGCATCTGTCCAGGTTGGCTCCGATCGCCTGCTGTGTCCATGGGAGGGCCAGCTTGCAGGGGAGTGGGGTGTCTCGAGACCCGGGCCTCCGCCCTGTGCCCTCCACCTGTGGCCTGGCTCACCTGCCCTCCCTGCCTCCCTCTAGCGTTCAAGCAGAGTCCCCCTGCCATCCCCACCCTGGGCAGCAGCGTGAAGAAGAGGCGGCACGGGGACGAGGACGTGTACTACATGCACGTGAGTGGGCACCCCAGGGCCGCGGGGGGACCTGCCTAGCTCTGTCACCTGGGCAGCCCAGGCCGGCGCCTCCCAGAGGCCACCAGGGGTGTCCCCCACACCTTCGATGAGCCTCCGTAGAAGGCAGGGCCTCAAAAGAGGGGAGGCTCCCAGGGAGCCGCCCCGACAGGCCACGGCGAGTGAGGCGGGTCCGCCAGGTCAGTGGCTCTGAGCCAGGCCAACCCCGGGCACGCCCGTCCACCCGGTGGAAATTCAGCAGGCAATTCTGGCAGGGGGTGTGTGGCTTGCGTGTCTAGGACAGTCGGCTTGGGGCCACTTGGCTGATGAATTGAGGCACCTCATGCCTCGAGGGTCTCCCTCTTCCACATGGAGCTGAGGGGTTTTAATGCTTCACAGGGAGCCTTGGTTGAAATCCCCCTTCCCCTGAGCAGGAAGGAGTGGCCACGGTTCCCCTGGACAGGAGGCCTGGCCTGCCTCTCGGGTCATGGTCACTGGTCAGATCTGCTGCAGGGGAAGGGGAAAGGCCAGGGAACCCCGAGGAAGAAGACCCTGCTGCCAGCCGGTGTCCTCCTACGGCTGCGCTTCCCCCCCAGGAGCCTGGGCGGTGGGGTCCTGCGTGCCCCTGGCAGAGCGTCTGCCTCTGTGCTCAGGTGCGCGGCCGGGAGAACTTCGAGATCCTGATGAAGGTGAAGGAGAGCCTGGAGCTGATGGAGCTGGTGCCGCAGCCGCTCGTGGACTCCTACCGGCAGCAGCAGCAGCAGCAGCTCCTGCAGAGGCCGTGAGTGAGCTGGCCGCCCCCCGGCTGCCCCTGCTCGGTGCCGGCCACCTGGCTGGGAAGGGGATGGCTCTGCCCAGCAGGGGAAGGGCAGGAGCACTGAGGTTTTCCTGGCCACTGGGGACCAGCAGTGGGGCCTGGCGGCTCAGGGCTCAGCTCAGGGTGGTCCTGTGGCCACCCTGGGACCCTGCCTCATGGCCTTCACACTGCTCTCCCTCCCAGGGGCCTTGTAAAGTTTGCTGAGTGGAAAGGCAGGGAGGGGGCAGTTGGGGTGACACCAGTGTCATGAGTCAGCTCCACCCACGACAGAGGTCCTGCTGGACAGCAGGGGAGGAGGCTGGGGGCTGGGCCTGGCTGCAGTGGGCAGGAGGCCAGGGAGGAGGCAGCCGCTCCTGAGGCTCAGTGGGTCGGGTCCCCTCTGCCTACGTGCAGTGGCACTCCTGGACATGCCTGGGCCGGGCGAGCTGCCCTGGCCTCCTGAAACGGGGTTCGTTGCTTTCCAAGCAGGAGTCCCCTGCAGTCTCCGTCCTATGGGCCTGTCCTCTCCCCCATGAGCAAGGTGCACGCCGGAGTCAGCAAGCTGCCCTCGGTCAACCAGCTGGTGGGCCAGCCTCCCCCGCACAGCTCAGCGGCTGGGCCCAACCTGGGGCCCATGGGTGAGTCCCTGGTGCACTGGAGGCCCCAAGTGGGTTGGGGAGACCCAATACTGGGTCTGGCTCGAGTCACTGTGGCCAAGCTGGTGGGAGGGCACGGGCCGCTCCTCCCCCAGTGGCTCTGGTGGGCAGCAGGGTCCACTGGCAATCCCAGGAGGGCAGAGACGGCGTGCTTAGGAGCAGGCGGCTCACAGCCCTGCCACACCTCTCAGCAGCCGAAGGGGCTCTTGGCCTCACAGAGCCTCAGTCCCCCCGAGGGAAATGGCATTAGAAGTGCCAGCCTCACCTGTTTTGAGGCTCAGCAGGGAGGGTTTTGGACCTGTCCTGGAAGGTCCTCACGAGGGCACAGCCAGCCATGTGTCTGAAGCTGGGGTGCCCCCAAGGGGTGTCCTGAGGCATCCAGACCCCAGCATTAGCGACCTGTGGTGCTCTGGGGCCCGCTGCTGTCCCTCTGCCCTCTCATGGACTGAGCAGCTTGTACATAGGTCCCTACCTCCTAGGGACAGGAGCCAGGGCCCAGGGCTCAGTCCTTGCTGAAGCCTCATGTGGCGGTGGTCACTGAGCGCCACCCTGCCAGCCTTGATGCTGCCTCGGGAGCCTCCCTGCTCGGGGACACTGAGGCCCACCTGCCCTCCTGCCCAGGCCCTGGGGTGCTCAACAGCCACAGCCACACGGTGCCGGCCAACGGGGAGATGAACGGCGGCCACAGTTCCCAGTCCATGGTCTCGGGACCCCACTGCTCCCCACCACCGCCCTACCACGCAGACCCCAGCCTTGTCAGGTAGGGAGTGTCTGCCTGACCGGGGCTCCTACTGTCACCCTGTCAGCAGGGGGCGGTCTCTGCCCGCTGCCCGCTGCCCGCCCCCTCCTGTGTTACTCCACAGCGTAACTGCACACGGTCCTTAGAAGAGAGAGCTCCAGGAACGGGGCTCCTGGCTGATGCCCCCAGGGTTGGGACCGTGGGTGTCCCCAGGGAGCCACAGCTTTGCCTGAGGCCCTGGCCACCGGGCTGAGCCTCCCTGTGGGAGGCTGTTCCCACCCTCCAGGCCTCACCACAAGGTGCCCGGAGGCCCATGCTGCCATCGTCCCCCCCAGCTTTCTAACAGGATTGGGGTGCCCAAACTGCATCGAGTACTTCACCTCCCAAGGGCTGCAGAACATGTATCACCTCCAGAACCTGACCATTGAGGTGAGGCCCGGGCCCTCCCCCAGAGAGGGGGCAGGGCTGTCCCGGAGGGAACTGCCTTCCAGGGCTGGGGAGCGGGCAGCCTTTCCCTGGGTGGGCAGAGCCTCCCGCAGCGCTCACCTCCCTCTGGGGCAGCTCTCGGAAGCTGCAGGTGAGCTCCACCGGGTGGGGAGGAGGCTGGTGGACTTGCAGCGGGGCCTCTGGGAGCTGGGCTTCAGGTTGTCTCTGGTCAGAGTCTTCTGGTGCCCTGAGTCAGGCTGCCTTTGATTTTAGGGGCTGGGCTGTTTCCAAGGCCTAAAGGGTCAATTCAGGAGTCAGAGGGGGTGGGTTTAGTTCAGAACCATGTACACTAAGACTCAGAGAAGGCCAGCAGCCGGCCCAAAGCCACGCAGCTCATCCTGCATATATGGCAGCCACACATTCTGGGTCCAGGGTTGGGGGCTGGAAGGACCCCAGGCAGCTGTTTTGAGCAAGCAGCCACGCTGTCTCTGGTTTCAGTACGGACACTGGCAGGCTGGAGCCGGACTGGTCTGCGGTGGCTTAGGGTTGCCGTGACAGCTGGACAGGTCCATAGGACACAGCAGTCAGCCCGAGGGGCTGCAGCTCTGTGCCTCGGGCCCTCTGCCCTCTCTGCTCCTCGGCCAGCTGGCTCACCCAGGTCAGAGGCCAGCTTTGAACCTGGCCCAGGGCCCCAGGCCAAAGGTGCAGATTTGACAGAGGGAGCTGGGGTGAGAGCCTGGCCACTCGCTGAGGGTAGTCATGGCTGTGTCCACCTACCACCCTCCCCAGGCTATCCCCATGGCCCTCCTGGCCAGCTCAGAGGGCCCAGGTCAACTGAGCCTCACCAGTGCTGTTCATGAGCCTGGTGTGGGGAGAAGGGGTGGCGGGTGGTGGAAGCTCAGGGCTGATCCGGGATTAGCTGTCAGCTAATAGCAGGGAGGGCTGCCCCAAGGCTGGGAGGCAGGTCATCCACCTGGGCCCATCTCGGCCCCTGGACACGGCCCCAGGAGGACCTCCATGCACTTCTCAGCAACCCTGCCAAGATGTGGTGTGGTCCAACACCGAACACGGGGTCCTGTGCTGCCCTCTTCTGGGCCCCTCCAGATGACAGTGCCCCTGGCAGGGGCTTCCTGGCGGGTGGGGCGTCTCTAGGAGAAGGCCGCCAGCTGGTCATGTGACCCTGCAGCTCTTCTCCTGCCCCCGGGGGGCGCCACTCTTGCAGGACCTCGGGGCCCTGAAGATCCCTGACCAGTACCGCATGACCATCTGGAGGGGGCTGCAGGACTTGAAGCAGGGCCATGACTGTGGCCAGCAGCTGCTGCGCTCCAGCGGCAACACCGCCACCATCTCCATCGGCGGCTCGGGGGAGCTGCAGCGGCAGCGGGTCATGGAGGCCGTGCATTTCCGCGTGCGCCACACCATCACCATCCCCAACCGCAGCGGCCCCGGGGTGGCCGGCCCCGACGAGTGGGCGGACTTCGGCTTCGACCTGCCCGACTGCAGGTCCCGCAAGCAGTCCATCAAGGAGGAGTTCACGGAGACTGAGAGCCACTGAGGGCCTGGCCTCCCCGGCGCCTGCCACGGTCGCGCTTGGCCTCAGTGGCAAGACCTTTGGGCTGTGCCCGGAGAAAAGGCAGGGACCTCCCACTGTGCACCGCTTCCCAGGGGACATCACTGGCCTTCTCCGGCCACCGGAGATGCCCGTCGCGCCTGAATCCCTGTGGGAAACTCTGGAGCTGCCTACCCGCAGGCTGGCCAGGTGGGGCTTGGGCTGGTGCTGGGCAGGCTGTCCCTGGCAGGAGGAGGCACACCAGCGTCTGTTCTTTGGGGACTCTGCCCTCTCCCAACCAAGCAAGGACTCCTCTGCTGATGTTCTGCCAAAAAGTATTTCTGGTGTTTTTTTGTTCTGGGTAGCAGTGAGCAGCGGGTGACTGCCCTGAGACATGGTCACCGGCAGGTTGAGTCCAAACTGTGGTGCCCCAGGTGGGGCTGGGGGCTCCTCTGCGGGAACTGACGATGGCTCTGTCCCCTGCACACCCACCCGCAGTGACCGAAATCAGAGCTGGCTGGAACTGGAGAGGACGGTGGACAGGGGCATGGCCCCTCCTAGGAGGCCAGGAAGCTTCTGGCACCTGCCTCCAGCAGGCACCCCTAGGAGCACGCTGGCCACCGTCACCTCTCTCGGTGACGGAGAGGAGAGGGACAGCACGTCGCGGGGACTACTGGAAACTGTCAACATTTGATAAAATGTGCTCTTTTGTACTCGGAGGGTCACTGTGGTGCAGTTTTGTCCTTGAGTTCCACCCTGAGCCGTCCCTTCCGGGTTCTACCTGGCCCATCGCCTCCCCACATGTTGCCAACAAGCCCGGCTCAGAAGGGGACGAGCCGGGGGGGGGGGCTGTCACGTGTCCCCAGGATGGACAGCGGTGGAAGAGGGAAACTGAGCAGCACTCAGGAACGTCCTTCCCCGTCCTCTGTGCAGGTGTCACAGGTCCACCTCAGGCCGAGGCCGGTGCTGCGCCGGTGACAGTTTCCTGTTCTCAGGGGATGGCACTGAGGCAGGGACGGGGGCCCGGCCTTGATGGAGCTGAAGGACAGGACTCCGCAGGCGAGGGGAGACGTTGGCAGGGGCCACCTGTGGGCCCGTCCATCTGCGAGGACCTTCCTGAGCCTCCGTAGCCAGAGCACCTGCAGTCAGGGGAGGGCAGGAGGCCTCACTGGAGGAGGTCATCCTTGACGGTCCTCCTTGGCCTGCAGCGTGTGATGAGACCAGCCCCTCTGCTCCACCTGCTGGACGATGTGGCCCTGGGGCCGGCCGCTGGCCCTCTGCCAGGGTACACTCAGGCCTGGCTCTCCTCTAATGTCACCCCCAGGCCAGAGGGTGGTGCAGACCAGCTCCAGACCAGGACGTGGTCCCGGGAGGCTGCCATCGTCCACCTCTCCAAAGCAGGAGTGTGTGCCGACACAGGCACAGCCCCCACACGCCACCATGCCCTTCTCGGGACCTTGAGGGACACAGGTGCCTGGGTGCACGGAGGGTGGGAGTGGCCAGCAGCTGTCAGGGCTGCCCAGGAGGCTCCCACTGCAGGCCAAGGATGACCACAGGGTCTCCAACATCTCCCTCCAGCTCTGGGGCCCGCATTGACTGCAGCTGCCAGGGGCTCCTGTCTCCCTGGACACGCCCCCCGCCCAGGGACCCGCTGCTGCTGTGGGCTCCGGCCTCCACCTGCACAGTGCAGGCCTGGCTTTGCTGGTCATGGCACAGAAGAGGAAACTAAGGCAGACAGGGTGGCCTCCCTCAGGGCTGGACGCTGGTTCTGCCCCAGCAGCAGCTCAGGAGCCGTGAGGGTCCCTCCTGACCTGGTCCTTAGCCCGTCTCAGGAGAACCGAGGTGCCAGAGCAGCTACCCCTAGCAGGCCCGCTCCCTGCTGGCCCCAGTGCAGGAGGCTGTGCGCCTGGGGTGGGCGGCTCAGGGCCTGGAGGGACCCCCGGTCAGACGTCCACAGAAGGATGGGCGGTTGGAGAACACACTGGAGGTGCCGTCTCCAGAGCAGGCCAAGGACACTGGTGCTCCTCAGGCCCCCCCAGCCTGTCGTTGGCCGTCAGCACCCTGGCACTGCTGACGGAGGACTTGGGGTGAACGGCCCTAGGCTCTGCCAGGGCTGGAGGGGGTGCTCATTGCCCGGAACCCACTTTCCTCATGAGGTTGAACGTCCTGGTCAACAGAACTCAAAAATGAAGAAAAAACAAACTTCAAGGCCTAAGGTCCTCCCAGCAGCACCCGGGCGGTAGCCTGGAAGGTGTGGTCAGCCGGATGCCCTCTGCTGAGCCAGGACAGGCGGGAAGGCCCGACACCCCACAGCCCGGGGGTCTCTGCAGTCTCTGATGGCTCTGGCCATGTCCAGGCGTCAGCACCAGGCCTGGGCTGCGGGAGCAGTCACCACGCTCCGTGGGCTCCCTTGGCGCCAGGGCTGGTGTGCAGGGATCTGGCTCAGAGGGAAGCTGGGGTGGGAGCACGGGATGCTCCAAGGCTGGGACCAGCGCCACCCGTGTCCACGGAGACTGCGCTCCTTCCAGCAGTATCAGTGGACGCATCCCAGCGCAGACTGTCTTCAGTATGTAACCTTGGGGAAATGTGTTATTTTTTTAGCTGTGTTTTGGCGGGAACTTTGTTTTGTAACCTAATAAAGCACGTGTTCGGATGATGGGCTCTCGTGGCTAAACCCTCTCGCGGGCTCCAGAGGATTGTCCGAGGCCCTCATGGTCCTTGTCACTCGGCAGCAGACTCAGAGAGACGGGGCGCAGGCAGGGGGTGTGCGGGCCCCGCTGGCCGTGAGCATCTCTGGCTGTCAGTCCCTCTGACTGGGCTGGGGTGGGGGGTCCCCTGCCCTCACCCCAGGAGAGGACATGGGGGCAAGGGAGTGGCCTCCCAGGGGCCTGGCCACCTCAGGCCCCAAGTTCAGGCCCCAACCCCTTGTCTCTACTGAGTCCCTGGCTTTAGAAGGGTCACTGGCCTCCAGGCACGTCACAGACACCCTCGGGGACACGGGTAGTTGGGCACATGCACGCTCCTCGGCAGGACCCAGGGGGACGGACGGAGCCCAGGGCTGGCTCCCGGCAGGCTTTCAGCCACCTGGGCTTCACTTTGGTCCCTGGTCTCAGATTTCTCACTTTGGAGTTGTGAACGAGGCGTCAGGAACCTGTCACCGCAAGATGAGGCTGGGGAGGCTGCTCAGCCTTGAGGGGGGCCAGTCTGAAGCAGAGTCGGACGAACAAGAGGCCCGAGGCGAGGTGGGGAGAGACCCACGCTCCCCCGCTGCCCTGGAGCTCCCCGGGGGTCCCCATGCTGGCCGTGGAGCACAGGGAGGCCCAGCGACACCCTTCCGTCTGCGTCTTCCCTCAAGCACGTCTTTGCCCATGAGCAGCTGGGCCCTTCTTGGATTCACCGTCCATCCCCGGGGCCACCGGAGAGGGCTGAGCGGGACACACATCCCCCTTCCCGGGACGGGACTCTGGACCCCAGGCACCAGTTCCTCAGAACTGGACGGGGGCGCGGACTAGGATGACTCATTTGGGACAGCCACCCACGGCACAGACGCCGGGCGCTGACCGCCCTGTGAACCACAGCGGCTGGTGCTTCAACACGGGCCAGTTTCAATCTGTGCTTTAAAACCACGCGGTCTGGGGGTGGACGGCCAGTCAGCGTCTCACGCGGTGACCGACGACGGCTTAGACGAGGTTATTTTGGCTCACGGTTTCAGAGGCTCAGCCCGCTGCGGCCGACGCCACGGCTCTCCCAGGTGAGGCAGGCTGTCATGGGGGAGGGACGGCAGAGGACCCTGCTCCTCCCAAGACGGCCAGGAAGCAGGGAGAGGGGAAGGTCCCCAGGGAAGACGCACCGTCCAGGGCAGCCCCGGGCCTCCTCCTCCAGCCAGCCCCAGGGGCCCCAGTACCACCCATTGCCCCATCCACGGGATGGACTGAGGAGGTCTCACAGGAGGGTCACTTCGCCTCTGGACAGTGCTGCATTAGCACAGGGGCTGGGGACGCCTGGTGCCCACCGTAACACAGCGGGTGAGAAGTCCGGTTATCTTCAAATGCACAAAAACACCTCCGATAGGTCTGACTTTCAAAAAGAGGAGCTGGGCACAAAGCAGAGCTGCCCCGCTGTGAGGCCCCGTCCCTCGAAGGAATGCTTCCATGAGGAACGAGAGGCCGGATCCGGAAACGGTGTCCACGCCCACACAGTGGACTTTGGTGCATGTCCTCTGACTGGAAAGGAAGCCTCTCTCCAGCAGGAATAGTGAGTGCGCGTCACCCAGTGCTGTGGCCCTCCCACGTCGTGGGCGCCAGACGACGCTGCACCACCTCCCACATTCCCAGGGAACTGCTGCTGCTGTGACCGCCAGAAAAGGCCTGAGGACACGCAGCTGCTTGGGCACTCGGCCAGCCCTCAGCTCGGCTCCCACAGGGGCTCAAGTGGAGGTCACCCGTGGGCGACACCATCCAGACCCGACACGCAGTCTCCCTGAGGGCTGATCAGCAGGACTCCAGGCCTGCCGAGAAGGCTGGCCAGAGAGGCTCAGGCCGGTGCTGGTGCGGGGAAGCAGCTGGTCACTGGCCGAGGTCACGTGAAAGCCAGGTCCCACCGGCAGGGAGACACCGCGTCCCAGGGCTCCCTTCTTGTTTCCAGCAACCGTGTCACGGAGGTCCTGCTTCTCCTCAGTCACAGGAGGAAGTCGAACAGGCGGGGCATCGCAGGGCTAGTCTTGCCCATAGAAGTCACCACTGCCAGGGCCCCCAGGACTGCTGGTGGTCTCTGTGGACACGGCCCTGAGGAACTGCCCCCTGGAGACTCAGGGGGCCTCTTCCTTGGCAGAGGGTCCTGTGCACAGGCCCAGGGTGAAGCCAGCACCTGGGAGACAGAGGTCACTCCTTTGGTGGACGTGAGGAGGTCCCAGACTCCTGGGGTCGGCCTGGGGGGCGCTGTGGGAAGGGGACCTGGTCCCAGGAAGGCCCAGCCACCCTCTCTGACCACCCCCCTGCCCTGGGCTTCCGCTCTGCCTCCTGGTGCCCAGTCTCTTCCCAGAACCAACAGCCAGAGGAAGGCGCCCACTCAGGACACGCGACACCCACCAGAGCCGGGAGTCTGGAGAGGCTGCCATGTGGCTCACCTGGGACTCAGAACATTCCCTCCGAGGGTCACCTCGGGTCACCAAGGTGGCAGTCACAAGCACAGACGTGCAGGCCGTGAGTCAGCGGGCGGCGCCTGGTCAACTTCCTGCCCGAGGGGCCCGTGGCCGTCCAACTCCCTGGAAATGGCATCTGGCCGGGCAGCTGGCAGACACCCCGAGTCCCTTCTGAGGACCTGCAGGTTCCAGAGCATCTGAGGATGTCTCCACACGGGGCCTGGTGGTGGCTGGCCTGGGAGTGGGAGCAGAGGGACAGGGAGGGACTGGTCCAGTGAGGCCCAAGGGCTCCGATCCTCCACCGCAGCTGCCCAGGGAACCACACGCTGGCTGAGTCTCGCAGGTCTAGAGCGGAGCGTGCGGTGGCTAGAAGGGGCGGCTGGCGCCCTCTAGACCACCCACAACCGCCCTGCAGCTGGTCAGCAGAGGGGCCTTTGTGGGGAGGGAGGGGCAGGAGGCAGCCCTTTGCAGGGCAGCTTCGACCTCATGCCACCAGGCAGCCACCAGACAGCTCTGCACCCAGCCATGAGAACCACCGGCTCTGGGACCAGCCCATGAGGAACGTCACCTTCGCGGGACAGCTTCATGCACCGAGCCTTGGGGACACACCCTTGACCCCAAACTGTCAGGCCAGGCTCTCGCCAGAGAGTTTGAGGTGGTTTTCTGTTGGTTTGCCCGTGGTTCCGTCCTGGGGATGGAACCTGCGGGTGCCTTACCACTGAGCTTCCCGTCCACCTCAGAGGACCTGTCCAGTAGTCCCATTAGTCCTTTCCCTGGACGTGCTCTCCCACTAGCTCACAAGCTTCTGTTCCGTCTTCCACCCATTAACCACCACCCTTTGTTTCCTCGCCGACTTTGGACGTGGTTTAAAGGAGACCCTGAGGTGACTCAAGACCAAGTGTGACCTTCTTCATCTCAGGGCCCGTGGCCAGCTGCTACCTGACAGGAGGGAACTGGAGATGACAAAATTCATTTGGGCAGATCATAAACTGGGGACACCCCAGCGAAGGGCGAACATTGTCCTTAAGAACCTGGAGGTGCACACCCAAGCCCTGCTCCTGGAGCGGCTGAGGCCGGAGGACGGCACGCCCACCCCCACCTCAGCTCTGTTACAGCTTGGAGAGGCTGAGGCCGGAGGACGGCACGCCCACCCCCACCTCAGCTCTGTTACAGCTTGGAGAGGCTGAGGCTGGAGGACGGCACGCCCACCCCCACCTCAGCTCTGTTACAGCTTGGAGAGGCTGAGGCTGGAGGACGGCACGCCCACCCCCACCTCAGCTCTGTTACAGCTTGGAGAGGCTGAGGCCGGAGGACGGCACGCCCACCCCCACCTCAGCTCTGGATGCCAGTGTCCCTCGAAGCTCACGAGTGAGAGGGTCCAGGAGGGTTTAGAGTGGGAGGATTGGGTCACGAGAGCCTTAACCCGACCGGTGCATTGATCCGCCTGAACGGATCCACCGGGTGGGGACTGTGGGCAGCTGGGGTGCGGCTGGAGGAGGAGGGTCACTGGGGTTGTGTCTGTCTGCGGTCCAGGGAGCTCTCTCTCTAGCTCCTAATGGGAGTCCTGAGCTGACCTTCCGCCGGGACTTCTGCCTCACCTCAGGCCCACGGCCGTGGCCAGCCCTCTGTTCCAAGCCAGCCCGGCCGTTCAGGATGCCTCGCCTTTCCCTGGACTTGTAGGGTCACATGTCACTTCCCACGGCACGTGCTGCTGGCAGGGAGGGGCCTGCAGCATCACCGGGCTGAGCTCGGGAACCCTGAGCCCAGCTTGCCCTCTCATAACCATTCGTGTCAGGTCTTTTGGTCACAGCAGCAAAACAGCTAAACCACTTCTCACAAGAGCCTTGAAACAAAGTGAAAAGCCAGGGACGTAGCTCAGGGGAAGAGAGCTGTCCAGCGCAGGCAAGGCCCTGGGTCCCCTCTCCAGCACCACGGGGCACGGGGGAGGGAGAGAGAGAGTCAGAAGAAGAAAACGGCAGGCCAACAGCCCTCAAGGACAAAGACACTCAAATTCTTAGCAAAAACTTAGGGAAGTGAATCCAAAGGCAGCATGGTCCAGCGGGGATCAGGCCAGCGCTGGGCAGCCTCAACGTTAGCTCAACCACTCAGCAGCTCAGTGGGTGCAGCCAACGACGGAGGGAAGACGGGGCGGAAGACGAGGTTCTCCACCTGACACCAACGTCACGTGGCACGGTGGAGGCTGCGGGCCTCCCTTCAAACCCCAGCCAGGCACGGCCTCCCTGCCTCCTCAGTACCACAGGACCGGCCCTGGCCAGGAAGGGGAAGAAAGGGAGGAGGGAAGAGAGAAGTGATGAGAGACAGACGGCAGAAAAGGAGGCAAGAGGAACAACCGCAGTGAAAGGGAGGAGCCGTCTCATTCACGGTCCTGCGCACGCTGCCCAACGAGCTTCCCCAGGTCTCAGATGCAAATTCGCGCGTCCAGTCCTGCCCTACCCAGCGGCAGCCAGGGGCCACTTACAAAGGCACCGCAGTGTCACACAGACGCACTGGCCCTGGGCGCTGAAGGCCCAGGGCCGACAGTCAGCAAAGCCGACCTCGGGCCACACAGCCCGGCTGACCTGCAGGCCCCTCCCTGCCAGCAACGTGGCCCTGGGAAGTGACATTGACCGTACAACCCCGGGGAAAGGCGAGGCATCCAGAACGGCCAGGCTGGCCGGAACAGAAGCGCGCGGGACGACCCGGCACCCTCCTTTCAGGACTCAGTCGGAGGTGACAGGGGTCGACCCCCGTGACGCAGGGGAAATGGCCGGACAAGAGGACACAGGGGACTGGTCCTGCCAGGCACAGGCAGCTCCCTGAAGAAAGGAGTGGCCTCGGGGCACCGCAGTGTCCCGTGGACACGCCCAGAGACGTGCCTGTGGGAACACGAGGTTCAGGGAGCAGATCTACAGACTGGGCCCCCCGAGCTGCCCACCGGCCTTCCTCTCCAAGAAGTGAGCTGCCTGCCGTCCTGCCAGGCCGAGGTGGACAGGCCAGTTCCCTGCAGGAGAGACGCTCCATCAGAGGAGCCCAGGTCACCCTGAAGGAGGAGACTTGTGTGGTCTCACAGACCAGTCCCTGAAAGCCAGGGAGATGAGTGATTCCTCTTGAGCATAAAGTCTGTAAGAACCTGTGGTCAAGAATCCACTTAGAACCAGTCGACAGGGGCCAGGGGACCTGGAGTTGCCATGGCAGCAGGGACTTGAAAGTCCCCTGTGTGACCCTGCTGTCAGTCAAAAGTCAAGAGGTGGACCTGGGCAGGACTCCCCAGAAACTTTTCTGGGACCCCCACTAAAGCTGGAGTGCAGGAGGGGCCCACTGTCCCTGTCCTCTCTGAGAAGACCACTCCGTCCCTTGAGAGTGTCCCCTTCCCTTTTCCCATCCCTTCAGTAAACTCATTCCTGCCCCGCTGGGCCTTGGAGGCCAGCATCCTGCACAGCGGTTCCCACTCCCCATGCTCTGGCCAGTGGATGGAGGGATCTCTGCGTCAGCCCTGCTCAGCTGGGCACACAGCAGCAGCAGCAGAGGAGGGACGGTGGCGGAGAGGAGGACAGCCCCTGGCAGAGAGGAGGACTCAGCCATGAGTGTGTTCACGGCACTGGACGGAGCAGCACTGCCTTGTGGAAGGACACTGTGGCATGGACAACAGGGATGGACCTTGAGGACCTGGAGCTAAGAAGCCAGACACAGGACAAGCCCCAAGTGACCCCCCCACAAGGGACACAGAGTGGCATTGCGGGCACTGGGGGCTGGTGTTTCGTAGGGACAGAGTTTCAGTTTGGAAGGTGGCTGGAGGTGACAGTGGCCCAGCAGGGAGAATGTACCTCAGCCCTGGACCGTCCACTTAAAATGTTCACACAGCAAATTCTACTCATGGGCAAGCCACTTGTCCCCCGTGTGCCCCACCATGAGCAAGCCGCGAGGGCGAGAGGAGTTGGGACGCGAGGCCCGTGACACCTGCGCTCCACAGCTGCCTCCCGCCCAGACTCGCCCGAGTTTTTATCCACTCCTCCTGTTACGGATGCTGTGCAGGCCATGTTCAGCAGGGTCAGCCCAGCCCGCTGGACACACGACGGGTCCTGGGCAGCCTGGGCTGAACGGCCACCTGTGGCAGCACAGCCTCGCTGCGGCCTGGAGCTCACCAACGTCTCACGTCTGGGGGGTTTGGGGAAGTTCCCCGGTAGCTCTTTCAGTTCTGTATGGCATCTGCCCCAGGCCCGCGTTCTCCACGCAGGAACGTTTTCCTGCCTGAACTGAAGCATCACATTCATAGAATCACACGTTCAGATAACTCGGGGACCCAGCTCAGGGCGCTCTGCCAACCCAGAACACCATCAGTGCCCAGAGCCTCTGGGTCCTCCCATCCCCAGCCGGAAGGTCTGGCCAGCGGTCAACACTCTGTTCAGGGAGTCTGGTTCTGCGTCTGGTGGCCTGCTCCTCGAGCGGCTGGAGTTCAGGTCAGAAACCAGCCTGTTTGCTGCAAGTGCTTCTGGGCCACCGTCTTGTCACATGACTCTCCTGTGCCTGAGGAAGCGTGCACAGTGGGGTTGCAGCGTGGACCCCGGAGCATCCGGCTCTCAGGTGGCAACCCTGTCTGCAGAGCCTCATCTGAAGTGATGCAAGCTCTCCACGCAGGCCGGGCCAGGCCGGTTCCACCCTCCCTGTGGTCACACACTTGGGAGTCCAGTGGGCAGTCCCTGTCCACTGGCGGGAGGCAGGTTTCCATGAAAACAAAAACACAAAGTCCAGGGGGGTCCTGGAAGTCTTCCCTCAGGTGTGTCCCCTGAGAGGCCCCTCCCTGAATGTCACTTCCCCAGGATGTGTCCCCTGAGAGGCCCCTCCCTGAATGTCACTTCCCCAGGGTGTGTCCCCTGAGAGGCCCCTACCTGAATGTCCCCTTGTATGGGGAGGTTTGCCAGGCCATAAACACCAGAGGGAGTGCCCACCCGGCGGTGGGCCTGGCCAGCTCTGTGGTGAGACCCCTGCTCAGGTGGCGCAGCTGACCCCACAGCTGGTCTGCTGATGGGCAGGTCCTGGAAGTCTGCGGCACCTCCCCAGAGGGTGCTGCAGGCACCTAGGAGCCACACTCAGCCACGCAGATGCTGCCACCTGCTGGCGGGCCACGTCCCACCTGGTGGGGTGAGCTTAGGAAGGAGGAAGGAGGAAGGGAGAGAGGGAGACTGCTGATCCCCGCACTCAGAGGCTACACCTGCACCAAATCCCAGGCCAGGTGCGTCTTGCCACCCTGCCCTGCTGCAGTGCCCTCCATCCTCAGCTGCCCCGGAGCACTGTCTCCGCAGCGGGAGGTGTCACACCAAAGCCAGCAGCCAGCCTGTCAGGTCCTTCGGGGCTCGTAACACACACTGGACAGAAGCCTGGACCTCACGGTCTAGCCCCCCCGCCCCAAGTCCACGGCCCTCCCGCCAGCACTCCCAGGCTACTGTGCCCTGAGTTAGCAGCATGTGGCTAGTCAGGGGCCAGGAGGACTCGCTGACCTCTCTGTCCAGGGCACCTGCCCCAGAAACCTGCACCACCAGCCTGTGCAGGTTCTCATCCTGAGACCCACGGACCTCTCTCTCCATCAGATTCCCCAGCCCGGGGTGGGGTCTCTGCTGCACTGGGAGCCGTGTCTCCAGCCCCCAGAACGGTGCCTGGCACACAGCTGTTCAGAACCTTGGTGGAGGACTGGAACCGCAATGCTGGCGGTCGAGGGTGACACCACATCCTCTCTGAGCCACCCTCGCATGGCTTGGCTCAGCACATGCTCAACTACGCAGAGCAAGAGGCAGCAGCTGGTGCCCATTCCACTCGGATGGCCCTGTGTCACCACACCCCACCCCAGATCTGTCCAGCCACAGCAGCCGGTGCCCTGGCTCTGGCCACTTCTGGACACCACTGTCAGACGCTTCTGAAATGTCACTGGTTGGTCTGTGTTGAGGGCACTGGTGGCCTCTGCATTCAGAGGGCAGGACCAGGGAGGTGGCTAGGGGACAGATGGCATTCATCCCTCTGGGGCAAACAGGTCACTGGTGGTGGAGCTGATGGCATTGAGGGGACAAGGAGCCCACACAGGACCGGGCAGGCTGGTGCTGCTGGGATGGCTGAGGGAAGGAGAGGACGGGGAACAGGTGATGCAGCAGGGCTCGCTGCGCTAGGTGTGGCTGCAGAACAGGGTGAAGACAGGCGGTTTTAACAGTGTGGAGAGACTCGCAGCGCCAGCCCGTGGACCAGGTGACCAGGTGACCAGGTGACCAGGGAAAAACTCAGTCCTGCAGTCCCGTAAGGATTCTGGCTGTGGAGATGGACAAGACAGCCAGTCTCCTCTGGTGAGCACACTCCCAAGGAATAACAAGCATTTTTTCCCCACAATTGGAATATTCTGCCGTCTTCCCCGGGAACTAATAAGACGACTAACCCAGGCTCAGGGCCTGGCTGCTGTGGTAACGTCCTCCTTGAGGAGGCTCTGTGCTAGAGTCTTACCAGCCTCAACCTTGATCTCAGAGACTCAGCTTCTGGGAATGAAGGAACACTCGTTAGACAACACCAATGGGTCACTGTGCCTCCACCTGCCTACGTAACAGTAACTGTGTACAACGAGGAATCAGCACTAATGATGCCAACAACCTAATGCAACTGTGGACTTAAACAAAGCTGGCAGGTCCCATGGGCAGCCTCTACTCCTGCCCCTGTGTTGCGATCCACCACTCAACACTCAGGGTCTGCAGGTGAACTGGGCTGCACCAAATCACCACACAGGGCAAGTACCTTTTTCTTTGGGTCCTGTCATGGCTCCTGACCTTAGGGGTCCATGGAAAGAGACAGGAGCACGTGCTGAACCCTTTTATTGGGGAGAAGCCATTCAAATGAGGCAAGTGAACAGGTGAGTGTAGCTCGACCCCTCTGGGTGCCTGCTACAGGTAGGGCCACCCCCAGGGCCACACCTTATTGTCCGAGGGAGGAAAAAGCCCTAGTCACACGGCACTACCTCGCAGACTGCGCAGTGCATCAGGACTAAAGGTGGTGCATTTGGAGGGGCTCCCACTCCCCTGCACCGAGCTTCGTCTCCTTTTGTTTTTCTTACAAGTCCCTGCACGGGAAAGTGTCAGGGAGCCGGGCACAGTGAGGAGGCAGTGAGCAGGGACAGCTCAGGACTTCAAGGGTTGGCTCCCGAGCAGATGCCCTGCAGGACGCGGCAGCCTCTCAGAAGGCGGAGAATCCCGAGGGAGGGCCCACAGCTCTCCAAACCGCGCTGAGGGCCGGCTGCCCGTGGGGCGGAGCGCAGTCTGTGCCCAGGAGAGGCCTCGGGGGCTTGCCGCCGGATCGCCACCTGTGTGAGCCCGTGAGGTCCCGGCAGGGCCGCATGGTCCTTTGCTGGCCGTGGCGGGACCCAGAGGGACTCACCCAGCGCACGGAGGCTGCGGGCCGGCGTGGGAAGGGCGCGGCTCCCCGGGTGCAGTGGGCCCCAGGGGGGGGTGGCCGGGAGACCTTCACCAGGGAGCAACATCCCCTCCCAAGGAGCTGAGGCGTCTCCCGGGGGTGGCCGGGCCAGTCGGCACCTGCACCTGCGGGGTGATCTGCTTCGGCTCCCCCGGGCACACACCGCCCTCCCCCAGTTTAGGAAGCACAGGGCGCGGGGGTCCTGGACTGGGATGGTTCCCTGGTCTCCGAGGCGGGCCACGCGCACAGGCAAGGTCCCGGCCCTAAGGCACCTGTCTCGGGTCCAGCCAGCCTCCCGGCCCCGTGCCCTTTAGGCTGCTTGTCTCCAGGAGGGTCAAGCCTCCCACACAGGCCTTCCCTGATTGCACAATCGGGGCTTTTCTAACTAATTTCTGTCTTTGAAATAATTAAGAAAAACAGTAGCCTTCAGCCATCTGAGCCCCTCTCGGGTTCACCCAGGGAGGCGGGAACCTCCAGGAGCATGACCCGCAGGGGGCGGACACCCAGAGAGGGCAGCCAGCGGACAGGGGCCCTTTCCCCAGCGCCTGGCTCCACACCAGCCTCGCAGCCCTGCCCCCACCCCTGCCCCACCCCCACCCCTGCCCGCCAAGGCCTGCCCACCTGCCCCTTCTGGCACCACCAGCCTCTTCTGTCTCTATGGACTGACTGACCCGTACATTCCAGAAGGTGGAATGACCATACGGCCTGAGTGCTCCAGTGAACTCCAAGGGAGGCACCTCCTCTCAGTTGGGAGAGTGGTTATAGGAAACTTTTCCAGACACTTTTCCTAGACTTAGAGACTCTCTAACATAATTCAGTAATTTTTGCAATCCCAAAGCTCTTGTGTCCAAGAGCTTGGGATTGTGAGGGTTGTTTTTTATTTTATTTTATTTTATTTTTACCAGGGATTGAACCCAGGGGTGCTCTACTACTAAGCTCTATATTCCCCAGAGTCTCACTGAATTGCTGAGGCTGGCCTTGAATTTGTGATCCTCCTGCCTCAACCTCCAGAGTCGCTGGGATGACAGGTGTGCCACCACACCTGGCTACAGGTTTTAAACAATGACAGTAGTCTACCCCAAAACTCAGAGTCTCAGGTGTGCCAAACAGACAGAGCCCTGTCTCCCCCCCCCCCCTCTGTCTCTCGTACTGGGGATTGAACCTAGGAACACTTGACCACTGAGCTACATCACCAGCTTTTTTAAAAGAAAATTATTTAGAAACAAGGTCTCACTGAGTTGTTTAGTGCCTTGCTAAGTTGCTGAGGCTGGCTTTGAACTCTAGGATCTTCCTGACTCAGCCTCCCAGCCACTGGGATCACAGGTGTGGCCACCGTCCCAAAGCAGTCTTGAAAAATGCTGGAGGAATCGCCCCCTGATGTCAAAGATCCTGTGAAGCTAAACAGAGCGGTACCGGCCCAGCCCGGCCCAGCCCCAGAAAGCCCAGATGCAGCCTGCATCTGTTGGTTGGGCAGTTGCTGGTCCCTTCACTGGGTGGCAGGATAGTCCTCTGGATAAATGACGCTGGGAAGCTGGATCCCACATGTGATGAAGGAAGTTGGGAGCCCGTACCACGTACAGAGCCTGACCCAGATGGATCAAGGAACTCCACCCAGAGCTAAACCACACAAATCTTAGAAGAACCCCCGGGGCAAAAAAAGGTTCACCACCAACGGTTTCTCAGATAGGACACCAGGTGACAAATTAAACACAGATACACCAGGCTTCATCAAAGTTAAAAAAAAATTATCCTTCAAAGAATAAAATCAATAGAGTAAAAAGAAAACCCTCAGAATGAGAGAGAGTATTTGCTAATCATCTGATACAGGATTCGTATCCAGAATATATCAAAAACTCCAAGACTCAAAACCCCACTCAAAAACACAAAAATAGGCAAAGGACTGAGATGGGCATTTCTCTGCAGAGGTCCTGCTGGCCGGTGAACACCTGAACTGGTTCTCAACCGCGAAGTGTTAGGGAACTTGGAAAGCACAGAGAGGCCCCGGCCTCCTCACCCCCAGGACGAGCCCCAGCCTGGGGTGGCGGCAGGCCAGGAAGCAGGGCTGGCGGCCAGCACAGGGCTCTCGACCTGAGCTCGGTGCAGAAGGGTTCTGCTTCCAGAAGGAACAGGGAGCCTTTATCTGGAAGAGGCCTTTCCCTCCGTCCCACTCTATTAAAAAAAGATGATTACACCCCAGGTGCTAGAGATGCCTGCAGAGGGTGGGTTTTCACCAAGGATATCAACCTTTCCTAACCAGGCCCCTGATGCAGAATCAGGTTTAAATAAGGGGCAGCAGGGGTGATGGAGCCGAGGGAGGACGCGGGAGGGGCACAGGGGGGAGGGAAGCTGACCGCACCACGGTGCGTGCAGCGGGAATATGTCCCGTGAGGCCACCTGAAGGTCTGACTCTAAGGCACAATAAAAATACATTTTAAAAAACGAGGATGAAGGTTTTCAAAATCAAACCAGGAGGGGGTGCCGGCGGCTGGCCTGAGGCCGCCCCTGCACTGCCACACCTTGGGGCGTCCTGCCGACCACTCCCAGCTCCCCTTCTCAGGCCCCTTTCCTAATTGCAGAAAATGGAGGCAGATGTGACCTGCCCTGTTTCTATGGAGACATCTGTGATGCCACACCTGGCTCCCAGGGTCCCACGGGACGGGAGCTCTGGAAGCTGGTGTTCTCCGACCTGCCCCAGGCAGCAGGTCCCCGCTCAAGGTCAGATTCCCCTGGACACCCTGAGCCGGACTGAGGAGGGTCCCCAGGAGCAGCAGGCCAGCGTGGACTCCGGGCGAACTTGGGAAGTTCTGTCCCCCTTCCTGATGCTACCTAAGCAAGAGGGCACGATGAAGAGGTGCAGTCTGATGCCTCACCCCCTCGCCAGGGGCCTCATGATCCTCCAGAATGTGTCCAGCCGCGACACCCAGAACCCAGAAGGGAGACAGCTCCGAAACCAGCACAGCCTCAGCAGGTCGGCCCAGGCCGTCAGCCGCTACTACCGGAAGATGGTACGGGCCCCGGGCAGGAGGACCAGGGCTGCAGGAGTCAGCCACCTTGGACTGACCCCCTCCCGCTTGCCGTCGGCTGACAGCACTCCACAGATGTGTTGGTGGTGGGTGTCCACAGGCAGATTCCAGGCAGCCAAAGAGCTGGGGCTGGAAGGGAGAGCCCTTGCTGGCCTCGTCCTCCTGCTCGGCGAAGGCCTGCTCTCTCCCATCCTGAGCTCAGTGGCTGGGTCAGGCTGGCTCCCCTCTGTAGCCTGGCTCCCACTTCCTCTGGCCAGCAGAGCCCAGAGCAGGAACCCAGCCCAGGCCTGGGGAGGAGATGCGCCGTTTGCCTGGAGTCTCCCTTGGGAGCGCCTTGAAGAGGAGGGTGAAGGGGGAGAAGAGGACATGGGAAGGGCGTCAGCAGAAGGGCCAGGGGCATCCTGTGCTGCAGAGCCTGAAGCAGGCTTGGCGCCTCCTAGACGTGCCCAGGGCTCAGCCCAGGCTGCTTCCAGTGAGGGTCTGCATGGCTTTTGCTGTGACCCAGGTAGCCGGGAAGGGCAGACGGACGCAGTGGGCACCAGCAGTGGGAGCAGCCTCCTGGGGCCGCTCTCTCACTGACTGCCTCATGTTTCCTGTTTTGCCAGAGTGACCTCAAGGACACGGACAGCCCTGATGGCTTCGTGTCCGAAATGCAGGAAATGAGGAGGGCGTTTCTCAGGCGGCCCGGCTGCCCGCAGTTTAGCACCAGGGCCACATCCATATCCCAGTTGGGTAAGAACCCCAGCCAGGGCCCTGGGGAAAGCCGCCCCTTCCCCTGCCACCCTTCAGCCTGCGTGCGGCCTTGGCGGCTGCTCTGACTCCACCCTGGCACAGGGTGCCCACGCGGGGGGTAGGGGGGAGGGACGAGGTTTTCCTTCCCACCTGTCTCCCACCTTCCTGCTCCGCTCTCATGAGCCAGGGTCCCCAACGCCGTGGACAGGGGAGAGGGAGGAGGCGGGGCTGTGGGACTGTCAACAACGTGGCCAGAAGACCACAGGTAGCGCATTAGGAGCGATCACCGTGGCGGAGCCCGGCGGCTGTCCTGAGCAAGTCCCCGTGTTCCGATGCAGGGTGCGGGGCTCAGAGGGCAGCTGGCGGCCAGTGGTCAGAGCCAGGCTTCACCCCCGCCCCCTGCTCTCGACCTGGGCGTGTGCAGCCTCCCTGGCTGCCCTTCAGGAGGGTAGGCTCGAGGCTCCGTGCCTGTGACCAGCCCTGGAGGACTGTCCGTGGTCTCAGCTGGCAGCTGGGCACAAGTAGCAGCTCCTCCTCCTGGGTGCTGCTCTCCCCTCCCAGGGAGAGGAACCCTGAGGTGGGCAGGTCTCTGGGGCTCAGGGTGCCCTCCTGGGCACCGGTGTGCTCCACGCTCTGCTCCCTGGGCGCTGCCGCTGGCGTGCAGGTGACAGCTGTGGTGGCGGAGGCCAGAACCCACCTCTGGCCAACCCCTCCCACCAAGAGTCACCTTTACCCTGCCCCGTGGTCAACCATCAGGCACCACCGTGGGCTCTGCCGGGGCCCTGGGGAGACTGGCCGTCTGGTCACCACCTGGCACCCTCCACGCTGCAGGTTCGGGCTCTGTGGACGGTCTGCCCAGGAAGGTGTGCGTCAGCCCTGAGACCTGGAGGATGATGGAGGACCCGCTCCTGGACAGGAGGGGCTGGGACACAGGAGTGGACAGTAAGGAGCCCCAGAGCCCCTGCCTGCCCTGCTGGGCCTGGTCCTCCCCAGGACCGCCTCTGCTCAGGGGCTCTGGGAGATGACCTCCCAAGACAGGCTCTGCTTTCATCAAGAGTGGACCCTGCAGGTTCCAGGAGAGCAGTTCCTGGTCTTTGGCAAAACTGCAGTTGAAAGGTTTTGTCCCCAACCTGGGTGGACAGGCCTCATGGGCCTCACTGAGGGGCCCACGGGACACCCCATTCTTGGAGAGAGACCCGAAAGGCACATGTGCACAGATGGAGCAGGCTCTCATTTGCCAAAAGACGAAATCCCCACTAAGATGCGTCCCTCTTGCCTGGACTTGAGGAGACAGTCTACAGTGACCAGCCCCTCTGGGCTGGGGGAGGCGGAGAACCTGGGTCCAAGGAGGGTCAGGCCTGGGGCCACAGGGCCACACTGGAGGGCCTCCTGGCCTCACCCCCAGCTCCGGTTTCTCTGCCCCCTGCGCGCACTGCAGGGACGGGCGTGGACGTGAGAGCGTCCCTGGGGACACCACTGCCTTCTCAGGTCCGCTTCTTGGGGAGGTGGGTGGACGCTGAGCACACGGGGATCCTTAGATTTTACCATGGCAGCAGAATCAGGAGACAGGAGCAGGTCACCGGGGAGGTGGCTGCAGGTGGGCGCCATGCCAGGCCAGAGCGCCCCTGCCCGCTCCTCCTCTGCCCCGCCAGGGCGCCTCATTCCCCTCAGTCAGAGCGCCTGTGAGCTCAACCACCTGCACCAGGAGGACGAGCCCCGGACCCCGAGTCCCGTCACCAGCAGCCCACTCACAGCCCAGAGCTTCCCGAGACCGAGGATGCCCTGGTACATCTCGGTCATCCACGAGAAGGTACTGGCCCCACGCCCCTGGCTCTGGGTCCTGACTCCCCAGGAGGCTCTCCTTCCAGGTCTGCTTAGCCAGGGTAGGCCCCAGGTGGGACCTCCAGACCCCTCTTTGGTTGCAACGAATCTGACACTGACAGGTCCCCCGGCCCCTGTCCGTCCTCACCCAGGGGAACTGCCCCATGTCTAACCCCCAACGCTCTGCCGAGCTGTCGCCCCGAAACTCCCCTCTGGAGCCTTCTGAATCACACCAGCAGCACCCGCAGCTCAACAGGCAGATCTGCACCCAGCTCGATTCCCGCCATGTCCTCTTTGTGACATCCAGGTCCACGAGAGAGACTGGCTTATGACTTGCTTGTCTTACGATTCTCTGTTGGATTCTGGTGTCAAAGGTATCAGGGTCTCACTGAAAAGTGAGCTCGCGGGCACTTTCCCTTCACCCTCCCAGGCTCGGGAAGATCGTGCCTAAGACTGGACTCTCTTCTCCCATAGATTCCAGAGAATTGCCATTGAAGCCATCTGTGCCTGGAGCTTTCTTATAGGAGAGGGTTTTTTAATGACAAATGTGATTTCTTTACAAGAGACGCGTTTCATTTGTCCTCCTGTTTTGGTTGGGTGTGTGTTTGAGAAATGTGCCTCTTTCGTGTAACTTTTGGACTTTGCCAGAATACAAGGGTGACCGCTATCTTCCCCGTGGATTCTGCAGGAATAGCATTGTCTGTCATTTTTTTCCTGGCATGGTAGGAGGTGAGAGTTCTACCCACTGAGCCATTTCCCAGCCTTTGATTTTTTTTTAAAGTTTGAGACAGTGTCTTGCCAAGTTGCCCAGTTGACCTCCAACTTGCAATCCTCTGCCTCAGCCTCCAGGGGTAGCCTCTTTTTCAAGCCTGACCGTGGTAACTTTCACCTTCTCTTGTCTACATCAGTCATGCTAGAGGCTGCTCCATTTTAATTCTTCTGTTAGCATCTACCCTGTGTTTTGTCAATTTTCTCTTGTGCCCAGTTATTTATGTATTGGTACTGGGGGTTGAACCCGGAGGTGCTGTACCATTGAGCCTTATCCCCAGCCCTTTTTATTTTGAGACAAGGTCTCACTTGCCAAGTTGCTGAGGCTGGCCTTGAATTTGTGAGCCTCCTGCATCAGCCTCCCCTGGTGATGGGGTCGTAGACATGTCCACTGCACCTGGCTGTATGTTTGATTTTTATATCATTCATTTTTTTGAATTGATGAAGCATTAAGGAAAGGTACAGAAATGAGTGATAAGATGTTGGGCAGCTGGTGGGAGCACCAGGGAGATGATATTGGATGGAGGCACCGTGGGACTGAAGAGTCCCAGAAAGCCCAGCTCCAGGATATTCAGGTGACATTTACCCCTGAAACTGTAAATGATGATAGCTTTCATGATTTAAAAAGTGTTTCTGCTCTTTGATAAAGCAATTCCACTTCTGAGAAATGGCCGGAGGATAGATTATCTAGAGTCACACAGACACGTGCAGAGTACCGTTGGCTGCACTGTTATCATGGACCAACAGTGGGATTTACCAGACAATGCATGTGAACCACCCAGGGGAAGGGCTGCAGGCTTGGCTGCCTCCAGGAGCACAAATGGTAGCATTAGGGTTGCTGATCTCTCTTCCTAGCTGTCTTAGATGAGCTACTCTCATTTGGTGGTGGGAGTCTCCTGCACCAGCAAGCTACTCTGGAGACACAGCCCAAGAGGAGATCAGTGCTCTTACCACTTGTCACTGGGCTAATTTCAGACACATGCATGTGTCTAAAACCACCAGGGCCAGAACACCACAATGTGAATCTGCATTATTTCCCCCCCTCTAATGTCTAATTCAGACAGAAAGGAAAGTTGTAGGAATAGCACAGATGATTGGCACACGCCTGTTAGATTTCCCGAATGTCAAAATGTTGCCCAGTTTGCTGAGTTCTTCCCCCTGACCTCCTGTGTCTAACTGGATTGTTCCCTTCCTTCTCCCCTTCCTGTAGGTTAATCTGCATTTCATGTTCTCAATTCCCGGGTTGGGTACTGGGATCGTGGATCTCCCATTTTCGCCCTCATACAGGCATTTTAAGGCTATAAATTTGACCTTAATCACATCTTTAGCTCCCTCCCAAGGTTCAGATCGTTTTATCATTTCCTTTGTGGTGTCTTCTTTGCCCATACACTAGACAGAAACGTATCACTGTCTTTCCAAATGGTAAAAAGGCTTCAAGTTATTTTTTCCTTCCAGAATATTCGGTCTGGGGTCATTTTCTCCCTGTCTGGAGACTTTCCTTTATCATTGACCCAAGTTCAGATCTGCTGATGACAAACCCTCCCGGCTCCTGTCTGCCTGAAGACATTTGAAGAACCGAGGCAATGGAGATTCTGAGAAGGAGGCCGAGGGCCCCGAGGAGCTGGGGCGTCGCTGGCTAAGTGTGGGGGAAGACCGGCCTCCTGCCTTTCAGTGGGGGAAGCTGGACGACGCTTTGCTCTCAGGGCAGGCGCCCAGATGATGGGCCACGGAGCCAGCTGCGGGGATGTGCTGCAGCCCTGGGTCTCAGAACTGGGACTCTGGGTGGCCGCCTGCTCCTCCCGGGCGGAGAGGACTGTGTCCCTGACTGCCCATGGAGGTGCCTGTCTTTCTGCCCAGGAACACTCCCTGCTGATGCTGGAGGAGGAGATCCGGCGCCTGTCTGAGCTGGAGACGCGGGTCCAGCAGAAAGACCAGGAGATCCTGGCGCTCCAGCGGGAGAAGGAGGTTCTCAGGAAGCAGCTGAGGTGCCTCCTCAGAAGCAAAAGCCAAGAGACACGGGCGTCTGCGGATAGGAAGGTGAGCAGGGGGTGCTGTGAGTGGCGGGGCTGGCCACCTCAGGCCCCCGGCCAGTCCCAGGCCTGCTGGAACGTGGCAGGCCCCCCTGGAGTGTGGCCTGGCCTTGGGTTCTGGTGGACAGGCTGGACTCCCGCGGGGACTTAGGCAGGGGTGGGAAGTGGGAGGCGAGCGCTGTGAGCTGGGCCCTTGACTTGCCTTCTCCTGGACAGTCGTGGCACTACCAGGTGGCTTCCCCGCTCATATGTGAGGCTGAGCCCACCTCTGAAATCTGCAGGCTGGAGGCCACCTTGCAGGTGTGACCCACGCCAGGCTGTGGGTGACACAGGCAGCGGTTCCTGGGTCGCCCTGACCTGCCTGTGAGCCCTCTCCCACTTTCTGGCTTTGGACGGCTCCGACCCGGCCTCAGTGTCCTGGACTGTGGGACAGGGGTGGAGATATGATGCCAGGTCTGGGCAGAGGACCCATGAGGCAGGTGTGTCGGGTCCTTGGATCTTCCCAAGACTTGACCCTGCCCGAGCTTATGCTGGGGCGGGGAGGAGGCCCGGACCACAGACAAACTCCTCAGAGCTGCCACATGCAGAGGGCAGGGCCAGGCAGATGGGTTCCCCACCCACCCTCCAGGGCCACTGGGTGTGAGCTGTGGAGTGCCCAGGTGAGACGTGTCAGGGGTGCTGGTCTGCACTGGCCCCGCAACTCCTCCAGATGAGCATGCCTGTCACTATAGGCCACTTGCCGGTGGCCCAGAGCCCTGCCAGCTACCCGGGACTGCCCATGTGCCGACCACTGCACTGCTGGGCTGACAGAGCACCCAGTGCCCCACCCTCTTCTGCAGTCGCCCTCCTGGACTGGGTGGGGGCAACTGCAGTCAGGGACTGGTCGTGTCCTGCAGGAGCGGCCCTCGGAGGCTCAGAAGCTGGGGGTTCTGAACATCCTGAAGTCCCTCTACAAGGATGAGGAGGAGCAGGAGCACTGGGTGCAGGTGCGGAGCTGGCCGGGCCGCGCAGGGGCACTCCCCTTCTCCAGGGCGGCCCGGGTCCCTGCTAAAGGGGCCAGGCATGCTGTCCCCAGGTGCGGCCATGGCCTGGGGGGGCCGTCCCCAGTGCAGGTGAGGGGTGGGTCATGTTAGCCCTGTGGGCACAGGTCCTGCCATCTCCTGACAGCAGGTGCCACCCTGAGCCGGTGGGGCTGGGCAGGGGCTGGGCAGGGGCTGGGGCTTGCCTGGCCGGTGAGCTGCTCCGCAGCAGCTGGGATGAGGTGCCCTGTGAGTGCCCTGCCCAGCCCCCTTCTTCTCCCTCCCCAAATGCAGGAGGAGCACGCCAAGGAGCCCAGCGAGGAGGAAGAGGAGGAGGAGGGGGAGGGGGAGGGGGAGGGGGAAGGGGAGGAGGAGGAGGGGGAGAGGGAGGGGGAAGAGGAAGGCCAAGACAAGGGGCCCCCGGTGACCAGGGCAAAGGGCAGCATGGGCAGGATGGGGGCCGTGCCTGAGGAGGGCACTGAGGGGGAGGAAGAGGACGAGGAAGAGGTCCGGGACCAGGAGGAATCGGAGGGACGGAGCTGGGAACTGCGGGAGGAGGAGGGGAGCCCCCCGAGGAAGGCCTACTCCCTGACCGAGTCCTTGGAGGAGGAGCTCATGGCGCAGCTGGAGGAGTACGAGCGCATGCTGGTGGAGTTCCAGGGCGAGCTGGGGGTCACCAGGACCAGATACGCCCTGGCCACAGGTGGCGCGGCCCAGCCAGCCGGCCAGGGGCGGGCGGGGCAGGGGGGGCAGGGGGCGCCACCCAGGGACGTGGAGTGTCCCCCGCCAGTGGGACCGTCGTGTTCACGCAGGAACCATCACGACACTGCAGCGGCAGGTGGAGTTCCTAGAATCCCAGCTGCGAAAGATCAACACGGAGAACGAGCTTCTGCGGAAGGAGCTGCGGGAGCGGAAGCAGCAGCTGCAGGCCATGTCCGACAAGGTGGCTGTGCGCTGGCCCAGCGACGGGCGCCCTGGCCCCCCAGCCCTGGTTGGCTCACGTCTGGCGGCAGGTGGAGGCTCCCAGCCCGGGGCGTCTGAGCACTGGCCCAGGGTCACGTGGCTGATGGTGGCAGAGCGGAGATTCCCACCAGGGCCTGTGGGAGGCTTTAGCCCACATGTCCAGTTGGTGGCCCTGCTGCCCTCTGGCCCTGACCATGTGTCTGTCTCCTGCCCCAGGTGCCCTTGGTCACTTCCGGGGTACCCCCTGGACGAGGCCCTCTGTGCTCGGAGAGCGTGTGGTGCGCGGAGCCCCCTTGCTCTTGCGGATGCTCTTAGCTCTTCTTACCCAAGCTCCCGGTGGCACCTCTTAAAGACTCAGGTTTCTAGTCCCGCAAGTCCCTGCCTCTCGCTGCCCTCCCCAGCAGCCGCCCGCAAGAGCCCCTGATTCTTCAGGAATCTCGAGTTTTGAAACGGCAGGCTCAGCACCTGCCCCTCGGGTCTTCCTCTCCCCTGCACCCTTTCCACCTTCTCCTGTCAACAGCATCCTGTCACACCAGCCAGCTCTGCCTGGCACCAATGTCACCAGGATAGTGGCTCATGGTCCCCAAGTCACCGAAACCAGAGTTTTGAAAACAGCCTCAGGGCTGAGCGCCACAGTCTGAGCCTCTGCCCCCACACGGGCTCCTTCTTGATCTCCCTCCTCCCTGGTGCAGAGGTGCTCCGGGGCTTTCCGGCAGGGTGCGCAGGCAGAAGGCCTGGGGACACAGAGCGCCTGCGTCCCACTCTGGTGTCAGATGGCTCGGTGGGCCGCAGGTCCAGCTGGGAAACGGCATCCTTGAGCCCTGCAAATGCTGTGCCTGTGGCCGTCCAGCCCAGGCTGCTGCGGGGAGGCCCAGGCCTGCCGACCCTTCTCTGGATGCCACTCCAGCAGTGGAGGGCTGGAGCTGCCCCTTGGCCGGGTGTCCGGGCCTCACAGGCCGGGCCTCTCTTCGCCCACTTCCCAGGCCTCAGTGGCCGTCAGGAAAGCTGGCCCTCCTGCCCTCTGTTCCGGATCTTTCTGCTGTTTGTTTTCTCTGAGGCTTCTCTGGCAGAGTGGTGTCCCTCGGGGAGCTTCAAAGGGCAGTGTTCTCAGGTCTGTCCTTTTGGTTTGGTCAGCAAGCTGGGAAACAGCACCAGTGTCTTATCTAGAAGGCCAAGGCCCTGGGGCGGGTGGGGGAGGCAGCCAGCCGCACCACTTCCCACCCACTCAAGCAGGTGGCCTCTCCAGCCTGAGGCCCAGCTGTCTCTGTCAGGGTGGATGAAGGTAGGAACCTGGCCCCTTGAGGCTGGGAACAGGGGTGGGCCTTAGTTTCTGAAGTAACTAGTCCCAGCCTCCGTGGGCCGCTGCCTTCCTGAAGCCTAGGAGCCGGTGGGTGAGCCGGGAAGTTTGCAGTTCGCCCTGTGGGCGGCTTAGGTCCCGCCAGTCCGACACCGCCAGGCTCTCAGGCTCTTCCTCCTCCTCTGTCGCTTTACGGAGCTGGGGAAGGAGGCAGCGGGAGCCAGGGCTCCGACTCTCCCCTCGGCACGAGCATCCCAGGCCAAGCCTCTGTCTGCCTTCCAGTTCTCCAGCCTCCGGGAAGAGAAGAAGCACCAGGAGATGATGGGGCTCATCCAGAAGGACAACCTCGTCCTCCGAGAGGTGCCAGCCTGGGTGGTGTGGAAGGGCGGGCCGGGGGCTTGTCCCTGCTCTTGTTGGCCGAGCCTGGGCCTCTTCAGGCAGCACCACCCCCCATGCCCCAGGCCTCCAATCTGCACCAGGGGCCCTGGCGACGGCTGGCTCTGGGGTGGGAGGGAGGAGCCAGGCCGTCGTCTCCAGCTGTGGGAGAGAACCAGTGGGCACCACACGGGAGCACCCAGGCCGGAGGGTGACTCCTGTCCTCCCTGGCTCCTCCCAGCGGGTGTCAGAGCTGGAGACGGAGCTCAGCAAACGTGACCTGGCCATCACGGAGCTGAGCACCAAGGTGGGGGAGCTGCAGACGCAGACGGACCTGGACCAGGACCACCGGCAGCGATGGAAGCAGCTGCATGAGGATCTGCAGAGCAGGAACGAGGTGGTGCAGCAGGCAGAGCTGGCCACCCGCGTGGCCCTGGAGAGCGCCCAGTCCCGGGTATGCGCCGTCCTCCCAGGCCTGGGAGACCGTGCACCAAGTGGGCGGGGGTGGGCCTTGGTCCACCTGGGATCCCAGTACCCAGGGAGAGCTGCCGCTTAGGCTGTGGCCCGGGAGGGAGCAGGCGGTCGGGAGCACCCACAGGCGGCCTCGCTCAGCAGGGAATGGGCCTTGGGGTGGGCTAGGAAGGTGCAGAAGGTCTTGGTAAGTGAACCAGGCAGGAGAGGGCCCAGCCAGCCCTGCTCTGTTAACGTCCTTTGACTCTTTCAACAAAGCTGTGAAGTGGACCTGCTCACTGTCCTCGCTTCACAGAGGTGTGGCCTGAAGCAGGGAGGATGGGTGAGCCACACCTGCTGTGGTGCTGGGGCCTGAACCTGCTGCCTCACCTGGGGCTGCGCTCAGCCTGGAGGTCATGAGCACAGCACGGGATGGGTGCACCTGCCAGAGAGGGACCCAGAGCCCACCTTGATTTAGGATCCAAACTCAGCAATGGGAAAGGTCTCACACACACACACACACACACACACACACACACCACACACACACACACCACACACACACCACACACACACACACACACACACACACACACGGGCTTTTGAAGTGACAGTTTCCTTCCCCATCCACCCTCCAGGCAAGTCCACTCTGTCCAACTCTGTTCCTCTTCCTGTTCAGGCCAGCCTCTCCCATTGGCCTGGACAGCACCACCGGGGCCCTCACACTCCACCTCTTTTAGAAATCCAGCCCCACCCTTGTCACCTACCAACTCTCGAGGACTTGGTAGAGTGTGGAATGCTGTGAGACTGGGGTCCCCAGGACACCATGCTGCCGTGGAGCATGCCCCGGATGACCAATAGTGCTGTGCACATGGAAGTGCTCCTGGTACAGAGAAGTCCCTTGTCCCCTCTGTCCTCTGGCCCCTAGCATGGTGCTGGGGATAGAATGGGGGCACAAATGTGGGAAAGAGCAGGATCCGCCTCCCCTCGAGGCCCAGGGGCTCACAACATTCCGGCTGTTGCTTCAACTGCCCAACAGGCAAACAGACACGATGACACTCCCTGTCACTCCAGGCCCCTGGCTCTCGGTGGCATCCTGCAGTGTCAGGGATGCTGGACACAGGGGTGCGCGGAGCTGCTCTGGTAGCTGCAGCTGGGGACCCTGCCTGAGGCTGGCAGGATGCCGCAGAGCTCACTCTGGTCTGCGGGAGGCGTGGGGGCGGTGGCTGCCAGCGCACAGGATGCTCACGGCGGGAGAGAACACCTCCCCTGCAGGGCCTGGCTGAAGGCTGCTCCACAGCACCAGGCCTCAGGCCATGAGGAACAGGAGGAGGGGTCCCAGACCAGGTCAGTTGTTAAGTGCCCAAATCCAGGGCCAACCGTGCTCAGGGGAAGGCCTGCTGGACTCCTGGAGAGTGTCCTTGAGGGCCAGGAGCGGGCTGGCTGGAGCTCCCTGCAGGGTCAGGAGATGAGGCCGCGGCTGTATGCAGCCCTGAACTATATCTAACTCAGTGCAGGTTTTACTTTTTTTCCAATTTAAAGACAGGCAAAAAGTTGACGTAGCAGAAGCTTTTGGTTTTGACGCTAGGCTGCCCAGGGTCGTGGATTTGATCTGGTACCTCTGAACCTGGGGCAGGCATGTGACCTCAGGCCCATTTCCAGCTCCTAACACCATGCACAGGGAGGGCAGGACGTGCCTTCCTGGCCTGTAGGACTCAGGGCATGGCACAGCCAACGCACAAAGCATCTTTCTGGGGCAAAGAGTGATGGTATCCTCCCTCTGGTGGCAGCTTGAGAGACTGAGGAGTAAGATCATCCAGGCCACCTTCAATGTCAGCGGGATCAAATCCTTGGCCACTGAGATCTCTGACAACCACATCCTGGAGGCCCTGCAGGTACTCTCTAGTATTCTCTGCCTCTCCTTCCTCCAAGACCTGCAGCTGGGGTGGGGGGAGGAGCCTGGGTTGGATTTGGGGGCTCTGTCACCCTGGCTGTGCACCCGTCACCATGGCCCCAGGACCAGGCTTTCCTGAGCGGAGGGTACCAGACCCTCCCAAGGGGGGCCAGGGAGGCAGCGTACTGGTGACTGGTGGCTGCAGCAGCCACAGCGCCTCCTGACCACCACGAGCAGGGGCCAGCTGCTGCCTCGCGGGGCCACTTTGCTTGGCTCAGGCTCCTTGGTGGAGGACTCCCTTCTGCTGGAACCAGACCAGACCTCTGAGCCAGGGCCCAGCCTCAGCCTTGAAGCTCACTGACTTGAGGTCCCTAAGCAGGGGCTCAGAGGGGCGGGGGCTGCAGCAGAAGTAATGCAGGCTTGGTGCATTGGCAGGAGCAGTCACCACCCACTCAGCGGTGGCCAGGCTGTGGGCCACTCTTGGGCTCCCTGGGCCACTGGGGCTTGGCTTTGTAACGGCGAAGTGCACACCCACTTTCAGGATACGGTGGGACCCAGAGCTCTGGGGTCTCTGAGCACCTGAGGCTGAGCTGGGGGTCACTTCTCACTCACGGCCACTTCTGTTCCCAACACCCATACCTCCTCCACGGTGTTGCCCTTTGAGCCCAGCACACACCCATGCGTCCCATCGGCCAGGTCCTCTGCCTCAGAAGTGTGGGGGGTCTGGTCAGTAATGCTGCTGCTGTAAGCAGGAACAGAGGGGAGAGGTCAGTGGCCTGGCTCCTGCTGGTGGGGGAGGGAGCACCCAGGGCCTATGCTCAACCTGATGTGCTGACAGCCAGGGCAGAGGAGGGCTGGGAGGGGGACAGGGACTTTCCCTTGACCCAGTGCTACACAGACAGAAAGGACCTGAGGGACAGATGTCCCTCCTAGTCTCTGGGAGGCTGGGCTCCTCACACTCTTGGGCGGAAGGGGTGAATGGGCATGGGCTTCGTGGTGAGCCAACCCAGGAGCTGATGGTGGGGGTCTACTCCTGCCCTGCCCCTGCCTCTCCTGTCCGCCCCTGTCCGCCCAGGCTGGAGACCAGCTGCTAGAGTCCTACACCACAGGAACTGGCAGAGGGCACCAGCAGAGGTTGTGGCAAACACTTGCACACCACTGCTCTAGCCAGCCTCCAGGGGAGGACGGGGCAGTGTCCAGCAGCCCACAGGGCCTGGGCAGAGGCTGTAAGACCAGGTGGGAAACAGGGAAGACCACCTGCCCATGTACTTCCTGTCCAGAGGATCATCTCAGAGAGGAGCGACTACTACAACCAGCTGAAGCAGAAGGGGGTCAGAGTGCCCCCGCTGCAGCAGTCAGAGATCATGCTCACCAAGCCCAAGAAGGCCACCTCCAAATAAGCCCAGCAGGGCCCAGGGCAGGGCGCCCTCAGAGGCCAGGACCCGGGGATGGGGGGGGGCTGCTCTGATTCAGAATTAAACCCTGGTGCCAGCCTTGGTCTCCTCTCTTCCTTCCCTGCTGCCCCTGTGGCTAGTCTCCTCCACCCTGGGCTCAGGGTCCGCACACCAGCACTCACCCGGGACCTTCTTGGGGAGGCTCACACTAAGCAACCCCCCCCCCCCCCCCCCCCCGCACAGCCCCAGGTTGAAGGAGCCCGAGGTGCCTCCTGCCCTCAGGCTGACACCTCCCCTTCTCTGTAGCACCCACTCCCCGGCCATCAGGGGCCTGCTGTCTCCATGGGCACAGGTGTCTGGGCCACTCCCTTGGTGGCTGGGCTGGGGGCTTTAGAACTCCTCCCACCCCTCCGCTCCTGGACTTCTGGTTTCGGGAGGCCGCGGGAGGACCAGGTGCCCTCTGCAGACCCTGAGTCTCCCGGCGGCGGCACAGCAAGACCCCGACCTGAGCCCCTCCCCCGTCCGCCCCTCCCGCCCGCCCCTCTGGACTCGGCTCCGCCCCTCCCGGCCCGCCCCTCTGGACTCGGCTCCGCCCCTCCCGCCCGCCCCTCTGGACTCGGCTCCGCCCCTCCCGCCCGCCCCTCTGGACTCGGCTCCGCCCCTCCCGGCCCGCCCCTCTGGACTCGGCTCCGCCCCTCCCGCCCGCCCCTCTGGACTCGGCTCCGCCCCTCCCGCCCGCCCCTCTGGACTCGGCTCCGCCCCTCCCGCCCGCCCCTCTGGACTCGGCTCCGCCCCTCCCGCCCGCCCCGGCCCCGCCCCGCCCCGGCCAGGCCGAGAAGCCTCCCGCCGAGCGCGCAGCAGCCCGGGTGCCCGGCGCAGGTGAGACGTGGGGGATCAAGTTGCAGACCCCGGTGCGGACGAGGGAGGGAGCGGGCCTGACTGCGCGCCCCCGGCCCTCCGAGGCCCTCCAAGGCCTCGGCCTCCCTGGCCTGAGGATCGCTGTGCACGTGGAGGGCAGACCTGGCCCCACCGCGGACTGTCTGTCGGGCCTCAACTCCTGCCCAGCTCTTGGTGGCGCTTGGGGACAACTTCAGGGACAGTGACTCCCTAGCAGGGTCCCTCTCCTCTGTTTTATTTATTTAAGGCTGCACTCTTCTGGGCACCCAGAGAAGCCTGAGTGGGCAGGTGGTGTGGCTGTGGAGGTAGCACTCTCCCTGCTAGTGTTGCAGCGTAGCTGCTACAGCTCCAGCCATCACATCAAGGGAGGAAGAAGGTGGCTGTTAATTTCACAAAAGCAAAAGCCGCCCCCCCCCCCAGCATTTTGCCTGCCCCTGGCGACCAGGGCTGTTAAGCTGATGAACCCAGATGAGCTAGAACATGGCTGCCTGAAACAAGACTGATTCTGCCCACTAGGAATAAGGCATGAGTGTAGGACCACAACCCCTCTGCCTGACACATTTCAGAAGCAGAACTGGCACTCCAGTGACATCTGGCCCCTGTGGGCCTGAGCGTCAGCCCCAGCAGAGTTCCCACCTGAAGGCTTGGTAGGTTTGGGGACTGGACAGCTGGGTATTCCGAGGCTTGGGGCTGACTCCTCCTGGAACAGCAGCCTAAGGACACAGCAGGGCAGCCCAGAGGAGGCTGAGCCTTCCTACTGTAGGGCCTCAGCTGCTGTGCACCCAGGTTACCTAGCACCCTGCTTAGGTAGGTAATAGAAGGTCAGAGCAGGCCAGAGGCCAGCTGTGAAGTGCCCGCAGGGCCTCCACTTCAGTCCCAGCCCTCCTCCCTGTCTCTGGGGCACAGGACGGGGCTGAGTGCTGGAGAGCAAGACAGTCCTGCAGAAGGCAGAGCCACAGGAGCTGGGTGGCCTGTTCCAGCACCCGGCTGTCCCTCCACCCTCCGACCTGCCAGGGCTCTTGGAGCCCCTGGACCCCCAAGCCTGGCAGAGGGTGGGGGAAGGGCAGAGGACATAGCTGCTGTCCTGCCTGAGGCTACTAGGCCTCCTCCCCCACAGCCTGGCTGTACCAGCCTCCGCCCCAGTCTTTCCAGAGGTCAGCCCTGGGGCCTTATCTGGCAGGGCTGGGAGACAGTTATCAGCCACAGGAGCTGGCCATAGTGTCCTCATCCCTGAGGGCAGCACCAGCCATGCTGGTCTCCCCTGATAAATGCACTGTGGAGGCCAGGCCCCAACGCCCCAGGGGGGCCCTTCTGGGTGGAAACAGGGCCCACATTCCTGAGGGCAGGGCTGGGCAGCCTCTCACCCTCCTGGGTTGGAATTCCTGCTTGGCTTAGCCCTCCCCACGTGACCCTGGGCAAGTTACTAAACTACCCTGACAGGTCAGGTGAGACCGACAGGTCAGGTGAGACCGGCTCATCTTAGTGTCCCTCCTCCCTGCAGAAGGCCATCCCTAACTGCAGCCCAGACAAGGCCTGGCCACTGCCCTGCCTGGCTGTGCTTTGGGGTGACGTCAGAGCTCTGCCTCCGGCCCAGCTTAGGCACCACAGCATGCAGCCCCACGAGAGCAGTGTCCACTACAGCAAGTGGGACGACAGCAGCAGGGACGAGGTCAGCATGGCTGCTGTGTCCAGCACAGAAGAGGCCTCCTGTGGCAGGAGGTGAGAGCTCTGGGGGAAGGCTCCTCCCACCTGTCCATTCACGGGCCCACAGCCCTGGGCCTTCCACTGGGTGGGCTCTTGGGATGGGCATCTCCCGGCTTTAGCAGAGGACCCAGGCCTCCCTTCACCTGGCCCTCCTGACGCAGGCCACCCTCCCTCAGGTCCTCCTCCCGCCATCCCCCGGCTCGCTTGGGTGGCCCCTCCAGGGCCTGGCCTGGGGCTCACCTCCCAGCTGTTCTCACCCTAGGGTCGCCCAGAAGCTGTGCTCGGGCAGGCTGGGGATTGCCATGAAGGTGCTGGGCGGAGTGGCCCTCTTCTGGGTCACCTTCATCCTGGGCTATGTCACAGGCTACTACGTGCACAAGTGCAAATAAAGGCTGCCCCCCTTGCAGCCAGGCTGACCACAAACGCTGGGGATCCTGGGCTTGGAGGGACAGAACCCTTCGTGGACATGGACCTGAAGGCACAGGGACACAGACCTAGGGGCAGAGCCAGCTCATAGGCATCCGGGCACAGGAAAACGCTAGTGTGCATGGTTGTCAGGGGCCCCAGCACATGGGCCACGTCCCTCACAGGCAGCTACCCAGGGGCACACAGAGCTGGAGACTGGGCCCTGTCAGCCTGGGTCCTGTGGCCAAGTCCCCAGAGTTCCCTGGGCAGCTGTCCTCCCTAGCTAAGGGCTTCCCTCGTCAAGACCAGGGTGGGGGTGCTTTCTAGAGACCATGGGGGTCCTCCCATGGGGAAGTGCAGAGACGTATGGCCCTGTGCTCTCTGGGCCTGATTCCTGGTTTGCAAGGACGGTGGCCCCCTGTGCACCTGTCCTGAGGGGTGGAGACCAGCCCCAGATGCTTCCTGTGTAGAGTGGGGTGGGCCTCTCAGCAAACAAGGTCCCTGTTGGGCAACCCAGCTCCCAGGGCAGCTTCTGGAGGATGGTGGTGGTGTGCCCACCAGCTGGCTTCGCCCCAGCAGGGCCTGCTTCTTTCCAGTGCTTGGTGTGGCCAGGAACCTGGCACAGAGCAGTCATCACAGGTCTGCTGGACCAACAGCAGGAGGCATCGCCTGGCAGGCGTGACTCGCGGCCAGGCCTGTGTGGAGGACCTGCTTCTCTTGCTGCGCCTTCTTGGCTACCATCCTGTCTGGCTCTTGGCCTTGAAATGTGTCCTGTCCTGGATGAATCCTCTTGTAGGGACACAGGGGCAGGCCTGAGCCCAGGATGTGGCTGGTCCTATTCCGTCCACCTGACACATGGGCCTGCTGCCCACCTTGAGAACCTTCGTCCCTCCTGGTACCTGCTCCTGCTTCCTGGGCTGTGTGCTCTGCCAGTGTGTGCCACCAAGGGCGCTGCCAGAAGCGTCCCTGCAGTAAAGTGGTCTCACCCTGCCCGCTCTGAGAGCGGGAGACGACGAGCAGCTACTGGGCTTGTGGTCAGGGAATCAGAAGGCTGAGGCCCTGCCTACCTCCAGGCTGGACCCCCACCCCCCAAACTCCTAAAACCAGAGGGGCTGGAGAGACCTTGCCCAGCGTTGGGGAGGGCCGGTGCAGCTGGTCTCCCTGCTGTCCCATGCCCCTTGCTAGGGCTCTGAGGAACGGTGAGGCTGTTTCACAGGCCTCTCCAGGCAATGACCCTCCTATGGGAGCCTGCAGCAGTCCACTCCAGTGGCCCTGGGCCTCAGCTCCAAGAGACGCCCAGCTATACCCAGTACTGCCTGGCTGCACGCTTGGGAGGAGAGGCAGCAGCTGGAGGCTCTCCCCAGAGCCCTGTGGGATGGCACTACTGTAGAGGTCTGTGGCAAGGGGCACAGGCTGCCCGGTCAGTACTCTGCTCCAGAGGTCTGGGGTGGGCCAAGGCTGCGTGGCCCTGGGCAGGAGTAGTGTGCAGATGGTGCCAGGAGGGACAGCCCACGGGCAGGTGCCTTCCTAGCAACAGGGGACCAACTGGGAACCAAAGGAAGGGCAGCAACAGAGCTTCGCTAGTCTGCCCAGCCCTGCGCCCCAAAGCCAGTCAGATAGCCCTAGCTCACCCTCTGGCAGCCCTCAGACACTCCGCCTAGGGACTCCAGCCAGCACCCTGGTGCCCACAGCCTCACCGGGCCACCTCCATAAGTGACCCCAGGCTCCAGCCCCCCCCCCGACCCTTGTGGTCATGAATTTGGGTCCTGGGGCTTTATGGTCCTCGGAGGGTTGGGAGAGCATGACAGGACCCTGCAGAGCAGTCCCTCTGCCCCCTCCTGGAAGGTCTGCTGGACTGGCCCGAGTGACTGGCTGCCTGGGCGAGCCCCAGTGGGGTCCAGATATGGGTGGGGACAGCCAGGAGCAACTGCATGGGCCCTGGTTCCCAGATTCCCCATGTGGGCCACTGTGGGCTAGTGTGGATTTTAGGCACCTCCACAAACAGCCTCGGGAAGCAGCGGTAGAGGGTCACTGAGCACGGATGGAGGCATTTCTTAGGAAATGTTTTATTAGAGATGGCCAGGCAAGGATGGTATTGGCCAAGCTTCCTATGAACACTCCAAACCTCATGGTACTCGGCTGCATCCACTGCAGCCTGGGGAGTCAAGGCAGCTTGAACCGGGGCTGAGCCACCCAGAGACAGGGTGGCCTTCTGCCACAGCTATCCAAAGGGTACTCTCAACTGTCCATGGCCCTGCCTGAAGCGTGGGCAGGGTCCTGCCTGGGGAAGCTCTCCTGGGCCTCCTAGTAGGACAGAACCCTTGCTAAGCACAACCCAGCAGCCTTGATGGCCCGACAGCGACTCATGAGACCACATACAGGGCCACTGACACAGGCGTGACACAGGCCCCAAGGGAAAGCTATGGTCTGCAAGCCCACTGTAGCCAGCCTGGCCACTGGATTAGCCTGAGCCTGGTGGACTGGCCAGCTGGGCTGGAGCTGCAAGGCAGCCAGCTCATGCCTCTAAGCTCTGGAGCCACCTACCTTTGTTAGGAACCCACCTGGAGGGACCTTGGGCTTCCTGCAAATCCTCCAAAAAAATCACCAGTCTCCTCCGTGAGAGAAAAACTGTCCCCTAAGTCAAAGGCTACCAAAAGAAGTATCATCAAATAAGATGCTGATGTGTCAGGTGCTGCTCCTCAGCCAGAACCGAGCAGTGAGGCCACAGGACCTCTGGACCAAGCACTCTGGCTCCAGGGAGGGTGTGCATGTGCCAGGCAATAAACCCACACACGAAACAGCCTTCACAACGGAACCCACCTGAAGGCCCGTCACGGGAACCACTCATCCGACGCTAGAACTTTATGATGCCTTCTCTGGTCACTGCCCATGCCCTTTAGCAGGCCAGGGACCACTGACAGCTTATGAACAGAGCTGTCCTATCTGCCCACCCATGCCCCACATTCCTCTAGGGCTAGGTATGACAGCTGTCCATAGCTGTGGTGCTGATGCGCCAACGATGACCAGCCACCATTCACCCCACCCTTCCCGTCCCAGCTGTGCAGAGCCCACAGACCTGGGGCTGCTGATCCTGAAGGTCTGGTACAATTCATAGCCGTCAGGCGCCCCACCAGCCAACACTGAGAAAAAACACTGCTTGTTCTAAACTTGTGTTTAAAAAACTTTTTTTCCTTTAAATAAAAAGTCATGTAAGCTGGAAAACATGATGTTCTGGCACTACTGGCCCAAAATGACTTAGAAAGACTACATCATAGAAAAATAACTGCAGTTCAGTTAAACACATGTTGACCAGCTGTCCAACTGACTTTGGCATACTCACACCAATCCCAGGGTCTCAGTGGGCCTGCATGATTTGGAACATGCTGAATAGCTACTTCTGGTATTTGAACAATTCCATGAAAACCTGCAACATCAGTTTAGTGTTGTGAAGACAACACAGCCATCACTTTACAACAGAATCACTGGATAAAGCAAACAAAGACACACCTAACAACACGGAGGTGGGAACATACTGAATAACTTAGCGTCACTCACAAACCCCGTAAAACCAGGTGCACGTGATGGATGGCCTGCTGGCCTGAGCCCAGTTTGGCCTGTCAGCGAAGGACAGTAACATGGGGAGGAGCTGCAGCCAGGTCAGCCTTGGACGGGTACACCACTTTCAAGTTCCCCTCCAGGTCCACCACGCGGACCTGCTCCACCACCAGGGGGGACTGTCCATCCTTCCCAGCACCAGGATTCACTTGAGGATCCGAGAGTTGTCCAGAAACTGCATCGGCTTCCGTATCAGAGAGTGATCCTTCCTCTTTATTTTCTGAAGTGTATTTGTTCATTTCTGCCATTTTCTGAAAAGGAAAAAGATCTTTCTAACCAAGTGATGAGAGGTGGCCCAGGCCGCTGGACCCCTGCAGGCTGTTGTGCAAGGATGGACAGTGACGCTCCTGAGGCTGGGCAGGGCTCACTTACCAGAATGAGGGTGTCCATGACATCTTTGCAAATCTGCAGACTAGTGGCACTGGTCACTTCCAAGAACAGATCACTAGTCGTCTTCTTAATCTTAAAAGGTCAGATTCCAGAAAAGAACAGAGTTATCCAGAGCAGACGCCAGCGAACGCCACGGCATTGAGGAGAGAGCTGTGGAGCAGAGTGGCCCTGAACCACGCCCCGGCCTCCCTCCGCCAAGGCAGCCCGCAGCTCCAGGGAGGGAGGGCCTGTGCCTGGTGGTCTGCATCTCTACAGGGTTCCGGAGCTGCCGGGAAGACACCCACATCCCGGGGTGCCGTCCTACCTTTGTCTTCTCACTGTTCGTTATTGGTGGGAAAGAAATCACATCTCCGTCTGCGTCCATGAGACAAGGGTAATTCTCCTTCCCGTCCAGTAAGTGAAGGTACCTGCATGGGAAGGAAGACATATTGCAGGCACCTAAAAGCTAAACTGGCCACATGCCCTGATCCCAGTGACTCGGGAGGCTGAGGCAGGAGGACAGCCTGGGCAACTGAGGGAGGCCCCGTCTCAAAACAAAATAAACAGGGCTGTGTGCGTCAGGTGCGGAGCTTGCCTAGTACAGGCGAGGCCCTGGGTTCCACACCTAGCACCACTGTAAAGTGCAAACAGGCTAAACTGGATTAAACTGGAAAGTCATCTAGACGTACCAAACACCACTAACGCACAAGTTCTGCCGGCTCCAGACGGCCGCGCACGCAGGCGTAGCCAATGCCCCACACCTGTGTTTGCCAACAGACCCCCAGTGGTGCCCGAGGCTGGCAATTTACATCCTGTCCTGTCCCAGGGGCCACCCTGCTTCTGTCAAGTGACACAAAGCATCCACACCCGACACCTGCCAACTCCCCCTGGAGCAGGCGCCACTTCCCACGACGGGCCTGGGTCCACGCAGGTGAGGTGGCCTCACATCTCTTTCTGAGGGAAGTCTGGGGACACTGATTTTCTGTTCTACACCTTTGAGAAAACTCAAGTTCTGGCGGCTTTCAGAACCTGCTGAGGAATAAGCTGACCAAGTGGTGGCCAGAAATGCCCACGGAGCTGGCAGACCCACCGGTGCAGCCCCGAGACGCTCTGCCTCTTCTTCTGCTTCCGCTGCTCCTCAGCCTCCAGCTGCAGCTGCCGCACCAGCTCCTTGGCCTTGGCTTCCTTCCGCCCCAAGGGGACAATCTGTCGGGGAGAAACCCAGAGGCAGTTCGGACAACAGCCCACTGCATTTACGCATCAGCAATCCTCCACCCTCCCCTGCTGACCTCCAGAGAGCTGCCCAGCTGCCTGAGTGGAAATCACGCTGACCAGGAAGGAGCCTGCCTGCCAAGCCCCACATGGTCACTGTGAGGACCTGTGTGCAACGGTCTCTCTAGCCACCCCACTGGGACCCGAGTGCCTGACGCTCAGATTCCTCTGAAGCTGGGCTTCTCCTCTAACCCAGCTAAAGCACAACTGTTCCAAGTACGCAGGGCCTCAGAAGGCCAACAGAGAGGTGGCACTTGGCAGCCAGAGGGAGCTAGGTCAGACACACAGCCCGGGCAGGAGGCCCTCCACCTACTGAGGACACAGGTGCAATGCACAAAACTAAACAGACCAGGACGGCACCTTGAATTGACAACTCACACTCAAGTTGGCCCACGGTGGCACTTTTGGGTAAAAGTGAACAAAGGAAGGAGACCTCTTAGAGTCCCGCCCCCCCAGGAGTCTGGACAGCTCTGCAGCTGCTCCAAGAGTGGTCGCAGCAGGCATGCTCCCCACTCCACTCTGCACATGCTGACCACTATGGAATGCCTGGCTTCAAGCCGTGAGCACCACATCATGTGGAAGGACACCAAGGAGAACCTGGAGACACAGACTGAGTGGGCAGTGAAGGCACCTTGAGGTCCTGGGGTGGCTGAGTGGCATACAGCAAGGGTCCCCGCAGGGCACGCAGGTCATGGGTGGCAATGGTGGCTGCCGTCCTCTTCCCACAGAGGTCTTCGTGGAGTCTGGTCTGCAACATGACAATGAGACTGTAGGCCTCAGAGGCCCCGGCACCCCAGGTGTCCACATGCCCTGACCAGCCCAGGCCCCACGCCTGTCTGTGCCTCACCTGCTGAGCGTTTCTTGGGGAGCAGGGACAGCAGAGCTGCCTCATCTGCTCCTGGGGGCCTTGTTTCTTTCTCTAATTCTAGAACATGCATCTGAAGAACCCACCTTGAACTAAAACTTGTGGCTGAAAACCAGAAGCAAGCCAACAAGGAAAACTGCCCAGAAGCCTCCCTTGGGCAAGGATGGGCTCTTATTTTGAAAGCTGGGCAGACTCACAGTGAAACACCACCCAGGAAACAGGGCAGGCCGGCACCCGAGCACCTTCCATGAACTCCATGTGCGACTCGGGTGGAGTCCCAAGACCCACTGTCTTCAGCCAGCAGCCTGAACGAACTGCAAGGCTGAGTCCCGGAGCAACGCAGAGGCCAGCCACACGCCTGTCCAGCTGTTCAGTGGCCCTGGGATGTCCTCCCACACCCACCCCATGTATTGAGCCAGTGCCCCCACCTGGGAGGTCAGGAAGCGCTTGAGTGCGTTTCCGGGTCGCAGGTCCATGCCCCGCACGACAGCCCCCACGATGTATGGCCGCACGTCCCTGACCTCGGGGCTCACTCTGACCGTCAGGGGCGAGGGGTTTTCAGAGACATGGAGGACCCTGAGCAGCAGCCTGGCGGCATCAGCGGCTTCCTCCTCCCCCTCGCCACTCTCCCGCCTCTGCTTCCGCTCCCTCCTCTTCTTCCCGCCGTCTTCCTTCTCAGCACCCTCTGCCCTGCCCTTGCCCCGGCCGCAGCCCCGGCCGCCAACACGCAGGTACTCCAGGATGGACTTGGTCTGGCAGCCGCTGACCATCTTCTCCAGGCGCTTGTCTCGAAGCTTGTTCCCTCGGAAGTTGACCTCCTTGAGTTTGGGGCAGTCGGCCAGCTCGGCAGGGATCTCGCTTAGCTGGTTGTTGGAGAGGTCCAGGGTCTGCCAAGAGAAAGACCGCACACTGGCCAAGCTGGAGAGGACCTGTGCACAGGCTCTCACGACGGGCACCTGGGTCAGCGAGAAAGACCCAGCAATGACCGCCCCACCCCCGCAACCTGCAAGGACAGCACCAATCCACGGTGCTTCTCCAGCAGGGAGTGGCCGGCAGGACAGCACCTCTGAGAACTCGTCCTACTTCACTAAGGTTGTGACAACTGCTCCAGGCTCCATCATTAAGTGGCAGGAAAAGGGAACAGGAAGCGGGACCTGGCTGGGGATGTACCCTGCTTCAGGAACAAACCAGTAATTCTTCCCAGAGAAAGTTCCCCTCAGGGAGCTATTTTTTTTTTTTTAAAGGGCAACAACAAATGTGGTGAACCCTGACCGCCTCTCCCCCTCAGTGTGGCTCACTGTGTGGCCACCATGCCCACTACTCTGTGCCTCCTGTGGGAGGGAGGACTGAAGCGATGGAGGACCCAGGAAAGGTGTGGGTCCTGACACCCTGAACGAGCGCCAGCCCCCTGCCACCTTCATGGCTTGTCCTCGGCACTGGAGTGGGCACAGGAGGACCTGTGTGTAGAGCCTCTCCCTCCACTGTGGCAGGTGGTGAAGAGGCCCGCCCTGCCCTGTGCTGCTTCCTGACAAGTACTGGCCTAGCAGTGGTCCTGGAGGGCCTTTTTTGCTCTCGGATGCTAGAACCTAAGCCTTAGCATGCGGTGTCCCTTGGAGCAACTGGTGTGCCACCAAGGCCCCAACTAGGCAGCCCCAGAACGGTCAATGAGCTGGATTAGCGTATCTAATATAACTGTCACTACAGGTGTCCCTTGTCCCAAATGCATGGAACCAGAAGTGTTTAGGATGTCGGATTCTTTCAGGTTTTGGAGCCTCTGCTCGGATGTAATGAGATCTCTTATTTAAATACAAAACCCACTGAAGTTTCACATGCACCTTCTACAGGTGGCCCACAGGGGACATGGGCAGCTTGTGCCTGTTCTGACAGCAGCCCATCTGGGGTATGGGGCTTCCCACTCGATCCTGGACCCCAAGATTAGATGCTTGACCTTCACCTTGTGCCCCAGGTTTCTTCCATTCTGCAGGGAGGCCTGGGTGGGGCACCTACCCTGGCAGCCATTTCCACTGGAGGCAGGGCCCCTCAAGTGTCACTAATAGTACCACTAGCAGGCAGCATGGAAGCTGGCCCTGGTTCTGAGCAGGGTTCTAAGGCTCACAGCCCCTGCCTTCCCCACTCCAGCACTAGGAGCTGGGGCTGGTCTAAAGCAGGATGGGGCCAGCCCAGGAGCCTCTGTGCCTTGGCAAGGGGTTTGATGGACAGCTTGCAGTAGTCTGTCTGTATACAGCCTGCTAGGCACATGCTGAACATGGAGGCTTCTGGCTGTTCAAAGGGTCTTTGGTGGAAGCACCAGAGAACTCCAGAAGAATAAAACCTCGTCACTCCACAAAATCCCAGCTGAACGCAAGCTTCCTCTTCCACTGATGAAAGACAAGTGACTTAAAACCTAGAAAGAGCAGCAGAGGAGCAATGCAAGCTCAGCAGTGCAGGGCTCAGTGCCAGCAGCCGGCTGAGGGCTCCCCAGGAAGGACTAAGTACCTACACACTGGGGCAGTGGGGTCTTCCAGAGACAACCACTACTGCACAGAGCACATCTGGGCAGGAAGCAGGGGCCTGGATGGTAGCCCAGGATCTACCGGAAGGCCCTATGGAGAGAGAGCGAGAGGGAGACAGCAGCAGCCTGGAGTCCTGAGGGGGCAAAGGCCCAGATGCTGAGAGCCACAGTTAGAAACTGTGGGGCTGCTGAGGAGGGCACAGCTAGTTCCACTCCCAAACTGCGTCTGTCCCAGCTCTGGGCACTAAGAAGACAACCTCGTGATGGCAACAGAGGCACGGGCTTCAAGAGTGGGCACCACTGGAAGCAGGGGCCTCTGGACCCTTGGAGGGTAACGCAGACAGTGGGAAGCTGCGTTGGAGTGCAGGTCTCCAGATGCCTGACTGGACCTGCTACAGCGCCCAGGGCGGGCTCCTCCTGCAGAACACAGCCTGGCCCCGACAGCCACAATGGGCAAGGGATCCCAACTAGGTCTACTCTCCAGGTCCCAAGTGAGCCCTGTCATCTCTGGCAGCAACTGAGAAAACCAGAAAACAGACCTCATGCCCCAAATTGAAGTTCTCTGTACTAAACTGTGGGAGGAGGAGTCCTTGTGTGAGCTCCAGTGAGACTGGTCCTGGGCAGGAGAGATCCCCAGGGGAGGGGGGGGGGCCCTGTGCTGACGGAGCGCTGACCTGTCTGCTCCAGTAGCCCCGGCTGGTGGCACCACATGCCTGGGTGGTAGCCACTTTAGAAGCAGGCGGGCAGAAATGAAATGCCCCATTCCACAACTTTGGCACTGAACCCACGGGGTCACAAAACCTGGGAGGAAGAGGACGAAGGCCACCCCAGGTTCTCTCGGGTCTCTCCCAGGAAATCGAACTAAATGGGTCCAAGGCCAGGGAGACGAAGCCAGGCCCATCAGCAGGCAGCTACCGGAGGAGGTAAAGCCCAGAAGGGGGCAGCCAGCTCCTTGGCTTCCTTGTCTCAGCAGCTGGGGTGGGGAAGAGGGTCAGGGTCTTCCTGTTGCCTGAGCCCATGCACTTGTACCCTCCCCCATCTAGGAAAGGTGTGGACAAGTTGCAGCCTCTGTTCTGCTACTCTGCTCACTAATTAAGTGGGACTCCCGCTGTTCTGTTCTGGGTTGGGCTTTCCTTATGGCAGGATGCTAGTTCTGCTGAGCCTTAAGGCCCAGCCTGCAGCCAGCTGAACACAACCATCTGCAGGCCCCTGTGACTGTCACAGGCAGTCACTGACTGTGCCCACAGCCTGAGGCTCTGCATGGGGAGGCACACCTGGCTCCACAGCCTTCCAGGAGCCACACAGGCCTCTCAGCCTGCAGGTAGAGCAGACAGTACAAGTGTGCAGTGTCAAAACTCAGCAGCAGAGGAACACGATAGCTCCAGAGGATCAGGATACCTCAGGAGCTTTTCAGGAACGCCAGCAAGGCCAGGTGGTTCTGCTAAGTGCCTGCCTGTCTCCTCACCCCCCACTGCATGCACAGATGCACCTGTACACAAGCATGTCTGCAAGACGAGTGCCCCGTTCAGCAGTGGCGTTCCCTGCAAGTTCAGTCGCTAAACAGTATACACCTTTCATTAAGAAACGGTCCCATAAACTCAAGGTTGAGAAGCAGGAGGAAGAAAAAATGCAGGACTGCTTTGCTCAGGACGAACGAAAAGGGAAGATGCAGAAAAAAACCCAGAATGGAGTTAGCTGTGGCTCTGGACGCCTATGGCACTCAACAGACTTAATGGACACTTGTGGGCTGGGCAGTGTGCTGGGGCTGGGGAGCTACCCAGAGCTGTTTGCTTCAGGCAAGCCCTTGGGCTTTCAGAGAAACCTGACCCAACGCCTCAACCTCAGAAGGAAGTGGCTGGGGTCCTGTGAGACACCGTGTGCAGCGTGATGCCTATGATGCTAACTACAGTTCTTTCAGATGCTTGTGCCTCGACTGATGTCCCCCACTCCTTTGGGGCTCAGTAGGTTCACAAATACGAGGGTTCACAAATACGAGAAACTCGGACACGGGTTCCTCTCTTCACCTGCTCCCGACCTGAAGGAGAAGCCAAGTCTGCTAACACTCGAAACGCCCCGCGGAGACCCCCGGAGAGCCCCGGAGAGCCTGGGTCCCTGCGGGCGGCGGCCTCCGGGCTCCCTCCCGCTCCGCGGCCCCCGCTGACCTTGAGCGAGGCCAGGTGCGCGATGTCGGGGCTGAGCTCTCGCAGGCAATTGTCTGCGGCCGCCAACTCGCTGAGCAGGGGCAGCGCGCCGGGGCTGAAGAGCGCGGCGGGGAAGGCGTCCAGGCAGTTGCCGGTGAGGTTGAGGCTCTGCAGGCGCGGGGCGCAGCGCGCCAGGTCGGCGGGCAGCTCGCGCAGCCGGTTGCCGCTGAGGTTGAGGCTCTGCAGCTGCGGCAGCCCCGGCGGCTCCGCGGGGCCCAGGCCCTGGCCCGGCGGCAGCGCCTCCAGCGCGTTGCCCGACAGGTCGAGCACGCGCAGCGCTAGCAGCGGGCCCAGCTCAGGGCTCAGGCCGGGCCCCAGCGCGTTGCGCCGCAGCACGAGGCTGTGCAGCTGCGGCAGGCCCTGCGCCAGGCCCGGCCCCGGCGCGCGCAGGCTGCCACAGCCGCTCACCTCCAGGTAGTGCAGCAGCGGCAGCGTGAAGAGCCGTGGCGGCAGCCGCCCGCCCGCCGCCCGCACCCGCTCCTCCAGCCCCGGGCCCGTCAGCAGCAGCTCGCGCCGCCGCTCACGCTCCGCAAGCTCCAGCTCCGGCCAGGGCTCGGACACAGCCGCCGCCGCCATCGCGCCGCCGCCTGCCGCCGCGCGCGCCGGGGCTTCCGGGGCGCAGCGCGCCACTTCCGGCCAATGCCGGAAGAGGTCATAGAGAGCCCGTCCGATGGCTAGAGAGTGGCGGTGCGTGCCACAGAGAAAGGGCCCCAACGTGTAGGTAGGTAGGCCGATTGATGGTGGGGAGGAGAAGGTAAGTGACAGCAGGACGGTGACAAGCACTGAGAGCTGAGCCTCGGGAGTTCTACCCTGGAGCTGCACCCCAGCCCGTTTTGGGTTTTATTTTGAGACAGGACCAGGCTGGCCTCGAGCCTGTGGTCCTGTGCCGCAGCCTCCCAGTCGCCGGGACTGCAGCACCAGGGGAGTGTCTAGAGGACGTGGGTTCTCTCCAGGGCGTAGGAGGGCCCCAGCTCCACTCTAGGGCCAGAAACTGAGGCCGAGTCAGCCGTGTGAGCGGGTCAGAAGCTCCGAGGTCTCTCAAGGTCCAGACAGCCTCCCAAGTTCCTCTGCACACGCTCAGACCAGGGAGTCCCTCTGAAGGGGCGTGGAGGCAGCAGAGGCTTCAGATTTACCCAGGGTGGGCCCTGCCGCCCGGCTGTGCAGTGTGAGTGTTGGAACCCAGCTCCCAGGGCTGTCACTAAGGACCATACTCCTGGCCGTGGGTTCTGGAATGGTTGCAATGAGGCCAGGCTAAGGGCTCATGGGACAACTTCTGGGACTTGCCCCATCCCTGCAGCAGCAGCTCACAGGGTCCCTAAACCCTGTCTGACCATCCTAACACAGCTTGGACCTCCCCAGCTTTCCAAATGAGGATTCTGGCCAAGGTTCCACTCTTGCTGGGGAGCAGGAGCTAAGTGACAGTGGGGGCAGGTAGAGACTACAGGGGACGAGCCAGTGCTCAATGCTGTCATGAATGATGAGGGGATGGGATCATTTCAGAACAAATCTCATCTTCAAGAACCAACAGGCAACGACATAATGGAGAACACCTAATTCGAAGCGTGCGCTGTGAAGGCACGTGGGTAGGTGTGAGCCCTGTGTATGTGCTGGAGCCTCAGACCCCAGGCCGCTATCTTGGGCAGCAAGTGGTGCCTTTTCCAGACACCTTCCCACCTCGCACTCTACAAAGCACACGCAGCATTAGCCAAAGTCAGCTCCAAATTTTGAAGCAATACATTTGAACTTAAGTTTTAAGTTCACCTGTACCTGTGTAAAGAACAAAGCTGCACATACAAGACTTTAACATGGGAATAATTATAAAATCACTTATATAATATATAATCAACTCACTACGAAAGCTGACAAACCGAGAAACCACTCTGCACCATGTGGAGAAAACGCTGCATATGATCTTATTTGAAGATCAAATAACCTTGTTGGTTGGTAGAAAAGGCGGAAGACACAGGGACCACGCGGTGCAACCTCCCCTGGGCGCAGCTGGAGGACACAGGACATTCTGAGCCTAGTTAGTGGACACACTGAGCATTCTGGGGTTTTCCCACAGGAGGGAGCTGGTCAACAATTCAGTCTATGTAGCTACAAGTCTTCTAGCTTCTCCAGCACAAGCCCATTGGACGACTGGTCCAGCAGCTGGACCCCAATTGCCTCCCTCCTCTGTGGTTTCCAACCTGCCACCCTCAGTTTCAGGCTGAGCTACATGTGTGATTAATAATGTCAAAGTTATTTACAGAGTGCTTTTCAATTATAATCTTGAAATAAAAGTGACAAAACACTTGGTGATCTTTTTATTAATATACTCAAGGTGAATTAACCCTTAAGCCCTAATAACAAAAAATATATTATTTATTTTATAATTCTGGTACCTGAAATAAAGACAAATAGAAAACTGTTAAAACATTAAAAAGTTGCAAATTTTCATTAAAAGTATTTACATTTCTATTGTGAAATTTATAGGTACAATTTAAAATTTTTAAATTATATTAATATCCTGAAATAGAAAATAATAAATACAATTAAATATCCAGAACCTATTCATAAATGAAAATTCAATTATTAATTAGTATTCTGAATTTAGATATTTATTTATGAATGGCTGAGGGATCTTGTGGTTCCATTTATATTTTCTCCCTTTATTCCTGGTCCCTGGATAGTGTGTAACTGTGAAAACTTCAGTGGCCACTCCTCACTGCTAGGATCATTTCAGCAAAGCACATGATTCTTCTGTCACCAGCAAAAGAGCAGAGGAGGAGCCTAATTTTGTTGATCAATCACTAAAAATGAAGTATTTTTACAAATATCTTCTTTAAGTTAGAGCAGAAAACATTACATGTATCTTTCTGAAGTTTTGTTCAAAGAGAAAAGAATAATTCCTTGGTTAACTTTTCTCATTTTACTTAAAGGAGTGTCTCACCTGTACTGGGGGGGGGGGGGCGGCAGTTAGAAACCAAGGCCGCCATGTTGGAAGTGAAGGAGCATGTTGGACGTCCTGGCATCCATGCTGTGCCGTGTCCCACACCTGAAAGATGTCTAATAGGTAGGCCTTGTTCTCACCCAGTACTCCGAGACAACCCTAATGGAGGTACTAATTTGGGAACTGAAGTGATTAATGGTTATTAACACACCCAGGAGTCGGGGCTCATGAGGCTGTTGGTTACCATACCTTTTGTGGTTTCACATGGTTGGGAATTAAAAACACTCATACACTAATCGCACCATACTCATTTCCTCAGTCCAAACACTCCTAAGTGGCATTCTGAAAGCCTGCTGTGTGGCCTCAGGGAGCAAGCACAACCCTGGCCACTGGTGGACTGGGCACCTGGGTGCAGAGACAGCATCATGAGGTGAGGATGTTCTGGGGCTTTTCCGGCAGGTTCCAGATGGTCCTGGGCCTCTCCACGCAGCTGTGGGAAATAGCAGGTCTAACAAGGAAGCCGAGGCCTCCTGTGGGGAGGGTGGAGGAGCTGTGTCATCTCCTGAGCAGCGCTTTGGTGTGAACTGCTGGAAACAGGTGGACTTGTGGTCCCAGGTACAGTATGGCAAGGAAGGATGGAGGACAGACCTGGCCGAGGGGCTGGGCCTGCGGAGTACGTGGGATGCTTCTGGTGGGTCAGCAGACGTGGAAGATGCTGCAGGCAGAAACAAAACAGGTTTGGAGACGGGCGTCCTGTGGCCAGGTGAGTGCAGGGTCACTGGGAAGTCACTCCACACTCCTTCCTCAGGACACTGCCAGTGCAGAGCAGCTGCAGCCCCAGGCAAAGGCATGACCAGCCTGCGGCAGGAAGCAAGCCAGGAGCAGGGCACGTGCTGACGGGGTCACTTCAGGATCTGCTTTCCAGGTTTTCTTCTTAACCATTTCTTCCTGTCACAGTGGACACAGTCCTGCAGACACTGGCCTTGCTTCCCTGTGACTACTTGGGCTGAGTGGAGACTGATGGGCTTGAGGAAAGGCACAGTCAGATGCTTGTTCTGAACTCTGCCCCCCCAGGGCCATTGGGCACTGCTCGTGCCCTGTACAGTCTGCCATTTGCGACGAGGACTCATGAGCCAAAGGCTTCGGTGACTTTTCCAGGCAGCAAGGAGGAATATGCTCCGTGTGCTGATCCTCCCCGAGCAGTGGCTTCTGGCCCATGTGTCTCTGTCCTAATAGAAATCAGGACTGGAGCTCAGCACGCAGGGCGGCGGGGCCCCGACGGTGGGGCTCTTTGGTCAGATTCACATACATCACTTGTAGGACAGCAGAGAGCTGGCACAGGAGAGGCCTACGGCAGCAGGGACAGAGACAGGGCTGGTGCGTCCACAAGAGTTTTAGGAGAAATGGTTTGGGAACACTTGCCCAGTCCCTGGTGGACAGGGCACGGAAGGTCCCGTGTCACCGCTTTGTGTGTGTCCTGCTGGAGCTTTTGCTCAGGCCTCCCTTTGGGGTGGGGATCTTGCTTCCAGACTTGGCTCCTGAGCTGCCTGACTTGGTCCCTGCGAGGCCTCTTCCTGTGGCATAGACACACACGACATGGGACTACATTAGGATGGTGACTCATGCCCATGGTGGCAGTGTGAATGGCAGGAGGAACCCACCCTGAGCAGCTGGGCCTGAGAGGCCAGGGACCATGTCTCCCAGCCTGGAGGTGTCAGCACAGTGGACAGAGGTGGAGTTATGGTGTCTCCTGAAGACAAGAGAGGTGAGCTGTCAGGCCGAGCGCCTCACCCTAACCAGGGCATTACCCACGCAGGGGACACCTGGGTGGTAACTGGAGGCTGGAGGAGGTGGGTCACTGGGGGTGGGTTTTGCCCCTCTTGAACTGAGCTCAGTCTGTCTCCCAAGCTGCCATGTCCTGGGTTGCCTTCCTCCACCACAGGATGGCTGCTTGCCTCAGGCCCAGAGCAGTGGAGTCGGCCATCTCTGGACTGAGACCTCAAACTGTGAGCCCCAAATAAACTTTTCCTTCTCTAAAATTGTCCCCGTCAGATTTTTTGGTCACAGAAGTAAAAAAAGCTGACCACAACAAGTGCAGCGTGCGGAGCTGTGCAAGGCCACAGGTGCAGGTGCTCAGGTGGCAGCAGGAGAGGACAGGACAGTCTCAGGGGTGCAGAACAGGGCCAGTTACCCGACCGTCATTCTAAGAACACAGTCCTCGGCACGCAGCAGGTGGCTGTGCACTGAGGCAAGCCTCCTGGCTGAGGGCCTGGGCCCTGTCCACCTATCTGTAAGAACTGGACGGGGATGACCTCTGCTCGAGCGCCTCAGCGTGGAGCCAGCACAGACCTGCTGCCGCAGATACCACCCCGTCCCTACGCGGCACGCCTGAGGTAAGCGTGCAGAAGTCTCCAGCATGGCAGGTGGCTAATAAACCAGACGGTGGGTGGCTCTGCAGGGTCTACCTCTTTGTTCCTAAATCCTTCAGGCAGTCACACAGGCAGTGCTGAGGAGCAGCATGGCACCCAGGAGGGCCTGGCCTTGTGGATCAGTTCTCTGGGACCCGGGAGAAGCAGCCACAGTGGGCGGAGAGGGGCTGTGGCATGATTGACTTGCTCCTCATTAGGGAACCGGTACACAGCCAGGGACACTGATCAAAACGGCCCCAAGGCCTGCATGAACCTCACCTGGGAGCGCAGCCTGGGCCTTGTGCAGGATGTGTGTCTTGCGTAGGTTCCTCGTGCAGCCGGCAGGGCCCATCAGGTGCTCCTTCCATGCCTGCAGTGAGAGGAGGCAGTGGCATGCCCACCTGGCCACCAGGACGACTCACTGCTCCGTGTCGACATGGAGCTCCAGAGCTGCAGAGGCCCTGTGCCCTGCTTGTGCCCAGACCCTGGCCACCAGGGTGACTCACTGCCCCAACGACACTGAGCTCCAGAAGTTCTGTGCCCAGCCCCTGTGTGCTACCACAGGGGGAGGCCCTCGTGAGAGTGTGCACATGTGTGTGGTTGGGGGCGAGGCAGAGCACCCCCCGGGCCTGCTGGGCTGCACTCTCCTCATCTTGGCTTCTCCTTAAGCACCTCACCTGAGGCCCTAAGGAGTGTGCGCTCACACAGCCTGGACAGAGGGTGCTCTGGGCTCCCTCGGGGCCATGAGGGGTGCTGCTGGGGTACACAGAGCATGTGCCACACACACAGCCCTGCAGGAGGGCCTGGCTATCCCCAGTCTCTACCCGAGCTCCCTGCAGCACTGTGCTGTGCTCTCCGAGGTGCCCCATGTGCATTTTACATGTATTTTTGTGGTGTTGAGGATGGAAGCCAGGGTCTTGGGCATGCCAGGAAAGTGGTCTTCCACTGAGCCACACCCCTCACCCCAGACCACCATCTTAAGACACGGCCACTGGTCACGCGACCCCGTCTCAGGGCTGCATTCTGCCTTGCCCCAGCCCACTCCGTCAGACCTTGCCCTGGGCCCTCCAGGCCCACAGACCTTCCTGTGGCTAAAGTGAGGGTGCCTCCCAGGCTCACCTGGCTGGTCAGCAGCAAAGGCACATGGCTCATCCCTCCCCTGCTGGCTTGGAGGGAGGGGGCTGCATGCTAAACCTATGGGTAGGGCTACTGGGCCGAGGAGTCCTGGAGCTGGGAGAGGCCCTGGCTGACAGCTGGCAGGAGAACAGGGACACAGTTGGATGACCACAAGGAGATATTCCTGCCAGCTGCTGGAAAGTGGCTGCTTCCCTAGCCAGGCCCGCAGCCCGGCCAACAGTGAGGAGGCGGCTCAGGGAAGCCAGGGAGGTCAATCACCTGCTCCTGCTGTGGATCCTGAGGCCACGCCATGAGCACAGGCAGGCAGTGTGGGGAGAGCACTACTGGTAGGAGCCGGCAGGAGCTTCTGGCTGCCTTGCAGCCACTGCCAACCACAAGGGCGGCACTGATGCCGGTCAGGTGCTGGGGAAGAGGTGGTGAGGAAGGAGGCTACTAGCTGCCTGCTGCAGGCAGTCGCCCAGAGGGACTATGGGCGCCACAGGAGCAGGTCAGTGAGGCCGCCATCAGAATGGAGCAGCAGAGGTTCTGGGTTCAGGCAGGAGAGAGTGCTCCTCCACGTGTGAGACCCACTCACAGTAAAGACGAGAGCACACCAAGGCTAGTCCCAGGAGGGGCAGCAGGGGACAGTACAGCAGCTGCGGCCTTGCTGTGCTCTTCCTGCCACATGGATGATTATAAAGATCTGGGAGACACGAATCCTGTGTGATCATGGAACTCTAAAAGTTTACACGTTTACTGTGGGAGGCGTGATCAGCTGGAGCTAAGCCAAGTGACCTGGGACAGCGGATCCTACTTGTGTCACTTTCAGACTAGGTGTGGAACAGATCGAGTCTCCCTGAGCAGCACTGTCTCCCTGGGGGGGCGGGGGGCAGAAAACAGGGTCCATCTACCATGCCCTAATTGTGTCTCCAGGGTCACTGGGAGCGGGGCTCTCAGGATGGGCAAAGGACACAGACATAGGCAGCAAGGTGAAGAGGCCGTGGCCAGGAGAGTGAGGAGGAGACTCTTGGGTCACTGAGCAGCCTGGCAACAGGACCCACCCAGCAGCAGTGAGGAGCCTGTGTGTGGGAGCCCGGCCGGGGCACATGGCACCAGGCAGGAGAAGCACCTGGGCCGCTAGGGCTAGGCCAGAGGCCGGGAGCCCAGTGCAGAGTAGTGGGTTGGCGGAGGTAGGGTCTCCACTGCAGTGTCCCCACATGTCCAGCCCATGCTGCTGCCTGGACCTCCTTTTCTGACACCTCCTTCCAGTCCGTCTGGAAAACGCCACTGACTTGGCTAAGGGACTGAGGTGCTCCTGTGCCTTTCTCATGCAGAATACAACCTCAGGTGGTGAAAGAACAGGTGTGCTTCTGCTTAAAGAACATTCTGGCTGTGGATGGAGGAGGGGCAGAATCAGAACACTCTGCCGCCTCCGATGGAAGAGCCCGCCATGCCCACCCCAGCTCTGCACCTGATGAGCACAGAACACAGGAGGACCCGCTCAGAACATTCAGCCTACAGAGACCCCAGGGGCCGCAGGGCCTTTCCTCATCAGAGGCTGGAAGCAGAGAGAGCTGTTGACAGCAAGGTGTGCTCCATGCCCTGGGACATGGGTGCTCCACAGTGTGCCCCAGGGACACTGGGCACAAGGCCCAGTCGGCAGGTGCTATGTGAAAGCTCTGCACTAAGACACCTGTGAGGGTCTGGGATTGTGGCAGTAGAGCGCTCGCCTAGCACAGGCAGGACCCAGGTTCGATCCTCAGCACCACATAAAAAAATAAAAAATAAAGGCATTGTGTTGTGTCCATCTACACCTAAAAAAAAAAAAAGACACCTGTGGGTAAGACCGCGATGAGAGGCGGGGAGCCCGTGGGGCTGAGGGGGGACAGGCTAGGGACAGTGCTTGCAGGGCACCTGAGAGCTCTTTGTTCCCTTTTGTGTACTTTGTGAGCATTTGAAACTTGCAGGTTGGAGGAGGGAAGAGCGAGCCAGGGAGGGAGCGCACCAGGCAGGGCGGGTAGGACCCTGGCAGAGTGTGCTTGGGGACAGTATCTTTCCTGCTTTATGTGAGCTTTCTGTGGTTGAGCGACTGCTTGGTTTGAGCCATCTGCTGGGACACGGAGAGTCCAGCATCAAGACAGCAAGTGGATGGCAGGAGACAAGAACTGAGAAAGTGGGAGAGGAGAAAAGCGGGTCTCCAGGGCCGGCCTGCCCTGTCCGGCACACAGAGGTAGCACTAGCACACTGCGCAGAGCCTGGATGCCTCTGTCACCTGAGAAGGGAGACGTGGGAAGAGGTGGTGGGCATGGAAGAGTTGCCCCTCCCCACCAGCCCTCAAGTCACACTGCAGCATGGGCAGGGTGGAGAGGAGCACCTGGTCTGGGGTGAGAGGTAGGCTGCCTCACCAACTGGGCCAAGTCTTCTTCACCAATAAGCCCAGGGCCAGTGAGTTACAGACCCTGCCCGGGGGCCCCAACAGATGAAAGCAATGACCCCAAACCCCCAAACCATGTGATGCTGGAATCCCAACCAGGTGAGACTCTTCAAGTAAACTGTGGAAAAAGGTGAGGGCAGGAAGTCAGGGGAAGAGGCAGGTGAGCGGCACCCTGCTCCGACAGAGTCACCCTGGACACCTCAGCTGCGGCCAGCACCAGCACCGCCGGCAGCGGCTAAGGGTGTGCTCACCTCCATGGTGCTCACTCCCCCGGGGAACACCCCTCACCTCTTCTCCAGGTGTGAAATTCTCATGGCACAAAGGACACCGGTTGGCCAGCTTCTCTGATTTGGCAGCTGAAATGATTGAAATGGAAAAGACTGGGCGACTTGTGGCAGTGGGAGCAGGGCACAGGGACTGCCTGCTTGCCTGGCAGACACTAACCACACACAGGTCCCTGCGACACCCTGCTGCAGCTGCCCTGCGCAGGGGACACGTGGTGGCCAAGGGCACTCACGGTTGCAGACACCCTGCTGCAGATGCCCTGCCCAGGGGACACGCGGTGGCCGGGGACACTCACGGTTGCACTCCTTCGCCTTTATGTGCCTGGGCAGCTCTTCTTTCCGCACGGCCTCGCTGCAGCGGTGGCATTTGCCAAACCCGTCTTTCTGGTCACATTCTGTCAGCAGGTGCTCTGTCAGGCTGGAGATCTCCACCACCTGGACTCCGAAACACAGGGTGCTGCTAGATGCTGGTCTGTCCTGCCAGGGCCACCTGCAGAGCTGGAGCCCGTAACGCAGGACAGCTTCTCTGTCATTCCACACGAAGGCCAGCCAGAGAACCTCTGTGGTGTGTGACTCTAGTCATCTGTCACACTTGTCATGTCACCTTGGTACCACTCAAGGTTGTGCCAAGAGGCCGGCACGGGGGCTGCAGTTGAGTATGACCAGCTCCTGGGGCAGAGCAGCCCGCGGCTGAATGTGTGCCCTGGGCTGGAGGCCTGGCTCCCCAGTGTTGCTTTCTCTCTCTTTTTTTTTTGTGGTCCTGAGGGTGGACCTGGGGGTGCTCTGTGTGACCAGCGTCCACCAGGGGCAGCTGTATTCCCAGCTCCTCTGAGAAAGGGTCTCACTCAGTTGTCTGGGCTGACCTTGAACTTGTGATTCTCCCACCTCAGCCTTCTGTTCCTGGGTAGCCCCCAGTAGTTGGGGTTACAGGCGTGTGCCACCATAATGGGCAACGATTTTTTGGGGGGAGTGTACTAGAAATTGAACCCAGAACTTCAAGCAAGCCAAGCAGCACTCTGCCACTGACCTGTGCCCCAGCCCGTCCCCAGCATTTCTAAGGATGTGCACAGAGGCAGGGTCCTCCCACCCCTGACACCTTTGGCAGGAATGACTTGTGTGCCCTCTAGAACTTAGTGCTAAGGCTCCACTCACTGGGGGGGGGGGTCAGTCTGTGCTCCCAGGGGAGGGGCAACAGCTCTGAGGGCAACTCTGCCCACAAACCCCTTCCTGTGGGCCTGAGTCTCAGAGCAAAGAACACATGTCCACTGTCCACTTGGTTCTCTAAGAAAGAAGGCCTGTCACTGTAAAACCCAACTGCAGTGGATGTGCCTAGCCACACCCTCGGCCCTTTTTATATTTTATTTAGAGACAAGGTCTCACTAAGTTGCTAAGAGCCTTGCTAAGTTGCTGAGGCTGGCTTTGAACTCTCAATCCTCCTGCCTCAGCCTCCCAAGCTGCTGAGATTATAGGTCTGTACCACTGTACCACTGTACACTCGGCTGTGTTTCTCAAGTGTAAATGGTGTCACGGATCAATGACACATTGGACCCCAGCCTAAACTTACAATGAGTTGCTGTCTTCATGGTTTTCAGGGCTGGCTGATGACACTGACCATTTCTGTACTAATTGTTCACAGACAACAAGGCTCCACTGTGTTGTCCACTGCTGTCTTGGCATGACCCCTGCCCTGTGTGTGCCTTGTCCAGTCACAGGCCACTGCCACCACGACCTCCAGGCCACCCTGAGGCAGAGAGGCCCAAGCTACAAATGGCTCTTCCAGTAAAACCCCAAACAGAATTCCACCCACTAGGGGCCCCTGGAGGCTCCGTGGAGGACCTGCTGCCATGCCCTTGCCGACGCCCCGTCAAGCTTGAAGGCACCAGAGCAGCCACCACTCAAGTTCCCCGATGGCAAGTCAGAGTGACCTCTTCAGAGGGGACTGAGTGCAGGAGCCAGCAATGTGGTGGGCAGGCAGGGAGGGGACCACCACTGCAGCCACTCCCTGGACAGAGCCTCCGATGGGCCAGCAGCGCGTGACCAAGCACAGGACAGCACCTGCCTGGAGGGGAGTGATCGTGGAGGGTCTCATGTGGAGGCAGCAGCTCCCCTCCTAGAAGCCATCAGCTCCAGCAACACCATGTAGACTCCAGGCAGCGGCAACTCGGCCACCACCAGCCTGGGACCCTCTCTGGGGGAGCGCCACTCCTTTCTGTTTCAAAAATAGTTACTTTACTCTCAGGGGAGAAAAAAGGAGAGCCGCTGTGGAGGAGAAGACGTTGGAAACTTAGAGCAGGGTTCCTTAAAGAGGACAGAGGACGAGCCACAGACTGGCGAGGGGAGCTCTGCAAGCAGATGGCGGAGACCGGGAGCAGGTGCCCGGTTCCTCCACACAGCAAGGCTCAGGCTCAGGCGTGTGGACGGCCAAAGCCAGGAACAGACTGGCTGCTCAGGACAGGAGACCACAGGCCCTTCACAGAAGAGGACGCCGAGGGCCAAGGACCCAGTGGCACTGCGCTTCACACCACAGGGCACTGGCACTGGAGGCCTCCAGGTGTGCATGCAGGTGCCCCCTCCCAGGTGGCCTCTGCCTCTGGGGGCCACCAGCTGGCATGGCCACTCTGCACTACTCCGTGGCCCTGCTTGGCAGCCGAGCGCCCGTGGCCCAGCAATCCCTGCAAGGCGCATGTGCACTCAGATGCCACAGCAGAGGCTTCACAGGGGCCCCAGCTGCCTGCAGCTGGGCCACAGCTGGGTGCTCGACACCTGCCATGCACTCGAGCCTGGGCGCGGCAGAGCGGGCGCCCATCCACCTGGCACGCAGGGCAGCAAGCTGCAGGGTCCCACTCACACAAAGCCCCCAAGCCACACCAGTGGCAGGGTGGGGACCCGAGGGGCCCCCTCTCTGCAGGCCAAGGCTGCACAGGCCACCACTGCTCTTCTCAGGACTCCCCCTGAAACTACCAAGACCCGGGACAACTCCGTGATGTGGCCTCTCAAAACCTGGCATGCACGTCAGCGCGGGGCCGCCGGGGCCGGCGCCTCACCTGTCTGCAGTGGTCGCATCTGGTCAGCATGAGGCAGTGCTTCCAGTAGTGCAGGTCCAGGCCCTCTTCTGTGAAGGACTCGCTCCTCTCCCCACAGAAAATGCAGAGGCTGAGGGAACAGGAGCAGGTGGAGGCCAGGCCCTCGCCCGGGAGAAGCTCTGGACCCCTCCACCCGACGGCCTGGGCTTCCTCAGGCAGTCCTTCCACCCCTGACCTGCCATGGTCAGGGGTGAGCTCAGGCCCTAGTCGGAGGAGTGCTGGGGTCACTGACACACAGGAAGGGACTTCCCTATGTCTCCTGCATATCGGTCCTGGTCCCTGAGTGGCGAAGAGCACTTCACAGCCACAGGACTTCTGACAAACAGGGTGACTTCTGTGGACCAAGAAGGGACGGTGGTCTTGCCGGGCTCAGCTGAAGCTCATCAGCTTAGGGCAATTTTCCAGGCTTTAAAAATCATGGGAGAGAGCCCATAATCGATGGCCCAAGTGAGCCAGGGAGGAGGTGTCTGTGCTCAGTGCTCCTGGTGGGTCCCTGTGGCCCCACAGGCAGGCCAGGGCAGTACTCACTTGTCCAGGTAGTGGTTATCTGGAATTTCCGGATCCTCAGGTGGGACTGCTTTCTTTCCTTGAAGGTTAAGAGAGAACGTGAGCCAGCTCTGTGGAGAAGTGCCTGCAGCTCAGGGAAAGTCCCCGGGAAATGACTTTCTAAAAAGGCAGAGCTGCTCCACACACAGCCGAGGGTGTGCGATGTACTGCCGGCCCTCCCTGGCACTGCTGCGGGCCCTCGGGGTCTCTAGGTGGCCTCTGGGTTGCAAATACCTACCCTGATTCTTGGGCCTCACGGTATCGATGTCCTTCTCCTAGGACACAAAACAGAAGCATCAGGGACAAGTGCTGAGGTCACTGTGGGCCACAGTCCACCTGGGCTGGTGCCCACAAAGGGACACAGACACAGCCCTGTGCTGGCTCTGGACCTGAACAGCCCCGTGAGTCGGCCACATCTGTCTCCTCACTTGTAAACACAGGTGTGAGTCCACATGCCTGGGGGCAGCCCGAGGAGCGGCCACCCACGTCCAGCACAGTGGCAAAGGAAGCTCCTCCTGCCCCCTTCGCCCAGCTCAGCAAGTGCTCTGTGGCCCCCGCTCCTCTGCAGGGTGTTTCCCTCCCCCACTGGTGACCATGCCTTCTCCCCTTTCACACCTGTGCCAGACCCACCCTCTTTGCTGCACCCGGTGCTCAGGGCGGCAGGCGGCTGCAGGCAAGCGCCCCGCACACACTGGTGACTGAGCTTTCGCCCACAGGCGACCTCCCGACTCGCTGACGTTCTCTTTCTATGGGAAACTTTCCTTCAACTTCAGGAACTGAATCACAACTAATTTCAATTCCAGAAGCAGGGCAGCCTGGAAGGGGCACGTTTGTATCTGACCAAACTGAATCCAGGCCTCCCACTCAGGACGCCGTTAGACTGGATGGTGACCCCAAACCTTGCTCAGCAATCTTCAGATTTGGGTGCATGTTTTCACTCTGCCTCTGGAGGAGGCAGGGAGCTCTCTCAATTCCCATTTCCCTCACCTGTCTCTTCCCTCCATAATCCTGGCAGCAGAGCAGAATATTCAACCAAATACTCCACGTCTAATTCCATCCACTACCCAGCAGACTTTAAAAAAAATCAACCCCCAAACCAATTCAGGAACATGCGAGAACAGCGACTGTCACCTGCATGACTAACTCCCACGCCAGCCAAGCCCCGCGCTGCCCCCATCACCTGCACAACCCACGGTCAGTCAAGCACCCGTTGGTACCCAGGGAATTCCAACTGAAAAACTCTGGCAGACGGGCCAGCTACCCACCTGGACGTGGGCCTGCGTCTCCTGCAGCGCGGCCAACTGCCCCTGCAGAACTTTGATCTCTTCCTTCTTCTGTTTTTCTGCTTCTTCTGTGGCTGCTCTTTTCTGTGCCTGGTTAAAAAATATATATATATATATATATATATATATATATATATATATATTTTTTTTTTTTTTTTTTTTTTTTTTTCTCCTTTAGAGTAGCTTTTTGGGGCAGTCTCAGACATTGGCAGACAGAAGCACACGAGGTACGTTTTACACACTACAGCAGTCACTGACACTAACATGACCACCGTTAAAGTCTCAGGTCCATTGAGTACCCGGCTACTGACAAACTGCCAATGACCACTCTTCATGTGAGCTTCCCGTGCAGGAGTAGAGGGTTCAGGCCCCGAGTTGGGGAACACAGCCTTCACCAGGCCCCTGTGCTTCTTGCACACAGGGCTCCTGACGTGGGTTATTTACTCATGTTCTAAGCAACTTTGTTTATTTTTAAAAATACATTCTTTTTTTAAAAAAACATCTGTTTTTTAGTTGCATGTGGACACGATACCTTTATTTTATTTTTGTGTGGTGCTGAGGATGGAACCCAGGGCCTCACATGCACTAGGCAAGCGCTCTGCCAGTGAACCACACCCAGCCCCTCTAAGCAACTCGAGACCTGCTGCGACCACCCAGGAGGGCCGGCTCACCTTCACTTCAGCATCCGTGGGCCTGCCGTCTATTTTAGCAAATCCCTCAAAAATAGTTTTATAGAGGATGTTCCTGCGTGTGCTGCTGTCATCCGGAGGAAGGTACTCCAGGGTGAGAGCCTGGTGCTGCCTGTACATGTCCAGAATGATTCTGACTGCTGTTTCTCGGACCTCATACACTCTGTGCTCCAGGGCGCTCACTGCAAACTGGAAACAAAGTCGGAAGGTTTCTCGTTACTGGTTCTCACAAATTAATTTGTTTCAGCATAAAAAACAATACAGGTTTGTTATAAAAATGTGAAAATTTTTATTTTTGTTTTTTATTGTTATAAAATTTTGAAAAATAAAGAAAAAACAGACACAACCCCAAATATCAAGATGCAGAGACCCCTCCTGATAGTTGATCTTGCAGATACAGTTGAACCCATGATTGATCCGTATGCTTTTCCCAACTGAATGAGTTAACAGGCATCTTTAGGTTATATCCTTCCATAAACAACTCCTTCTGATTCTTCTCCTTTTTTTTTTTTTTTTTTTTGATGGCACCCAGGGCCCTCTATCATTGAGCTATGTCCCCAGCCCTTCTGTTTTGAGATAGGACCTTGCTGAGTTGCCCAGGCTGGCCTTGAACTTGCCATCCTCCTGCCTGCCTCCGCCTCCCAAGTAGCTGGGACTACACATGGAGACCTCTGTGCCCAGGACCACAGCCTCATAGTAAGTATTCTAAAATATTCCAAATATGTGTAAGAGGAAAGAAAACCTCATGGCTTCCCCATCTGAATTTAACAAATGCTTTAATTCCACTGCCTATTTTGGACCTTTCTGTTTTTAAGAAGTGCAATGCTGTGGCTGCTGTGCAGTCCCTCTGCGTGTCTCCCAGGCCCACGGGCTTCTCCTTGGAGGCCCTGCTCTCCTGAACTCGTGTGTGTGCTGCCCAGGCGCACAGGCTGAATGTGACCTGTGTCCCTGGGTCTTTTGCTGTAATGTCATAAACAGCACACGTGGGTGGGGTTGTGGGTCAGCGGTAGAACACTTGCCTGGCATGTGTGAGGCATTGGGTTTGATTCTCAGCATCACAAATAAATAAATAAGTAAATAATAAGGTCCATCAACAGTGAAGAATAAATACATAAACAAACAGCACACATGCTGATTCCAAAGCCCTCCTTTTCCCACCAGGTCTGTGCACGCCCCCCTCAGCTGTCTCTTCTACTCCTTCCGACCCCTCTGTCCTCTGTGGTGGGGCACCAGTCACATTCCAATGCCTCTTTGATACCGCTGTGGTGGGGCACCAGTGACATTGCGACGCCTCTGTGGTGTGTCAGTGAACACACTAGACCACCCTTCCCCTGTCCCAGGCAGTGGTCCCTGGTGCCTGGGCCTCTGGTCACTGGGCTTCCTCACTTCCACGGGCTCGGCTTGAGGCACACACTGCCGAGCTCCACCCCAGATCTCGTCATCATTGTCACCCCATTCAAGAAGGACTGGTCTAAGGGCACTGAGCTCTGGTCACCATCTGCTGCCTGCCCAGCTCCTCTTCCGCCCCTCCACCCATCAGAGCCTCAGTCCAGCCTGTCCACCTGCCGCTGTGCTCGCCGTCCTCCCATCCTCGGCCTTGGCTGCCCTGACTGCAGCTGGCAGCGTACAGTCCCCTGTGCAGTCATTCCTGCATTCACAGACATCCACACAGTCCAGTCCTCCTTCCTTTGCCATGCCAGGTGGTGCCAACTGTGACAGCAGGTGCCACGATCACACTGCTGGTTCAGACTTGAGACCACACGTCAGGGGTGCCCCAGGTACTACTCAGACTTCCACGTGACCGTTTCAGGCTCGCTCTGAACCTCCCTGAGCTCCGAGGGGCAAGGTGTGGTCTGCTCCTGAGGTTGGCCCCTCTGTGCACAGACTGATGCCTGTCCACTCCCAGGCTCCACCCTGTCGCTGGCCCACTTCATCTCCTATTTAACCTCTCCTCTCGGTTTCCCCCACCTGGACCACGGCACAACACCAGGCCAGCTGGCTTTGCCCTGTGCCCAGCTTCACCACGCTCTTCTCCGGGATTGGCCATCTCAGTGGAAACTCTCCACAGATGCGCTCTGGTCACTTTCTTCTACTTGGTGGCAATGGAGGTGGCATCATTCTCGAAGGACACTGAGTCCTTGAGTGACTGTATGGAGCAGAGCTCCTCTGTCCTTGCAAACTGCATCAGTTTGCTCTGGGCTGTTGGACTGTGGGCGTCTGCGATGCGCAGAGCTCCCTCCAGCCAGGCTGAAGCTGACCTGCAGTAGGGTGCTGCTGTGGGAGGAGAGGGGGCGACACACCTCGCAGGGCAAAATGGTTGCTTACTGACTGCGACTCAAGGCAGATGCAGGCCTGCTGAGCTGGCAGCACGGGGAGAAAAGGATGGGAGTAATTAGAGCACTGGTGTGTGTGGGCTACTACCAGCGGCCTCTGACAAGGCAAGAGAAAGAGCTGAGCTCAGCACAGGACGGCCAGCTTGAGCAAAAAGGGCCCACGGGAAGCCTGGGCCACTGGAGCGTATCATCCTCTGCAGTGTTCACAGAAGGTCTCAGTGTGGAAAGGAGCCCACAGGCCCGGTAGAGGCAAAGACCAGTGTCCACTGACCTACAAGTGTCCATGCTTCCCACCATGAACCAGCATCGCCCACATCACACACCAGGAATGGGGGGATCAGTGCATGCAGACGGTGTGCCCTCATGCGCTGGCATGAAGTCAGGCTCGCACTCGCTCATGGAACACTGATGGGACTCTCCACGCTCAAGGTCACAGTGGCTAGCACACGGCATGAGGTGGCTCACCTTCATCACACTGTCCACCGTGAAGCCCGTGCTCCCGGTGCCCAGGTCCCTCAGCAGCCGGGCCAGGAGGTCCATCTGACTCATGGCCAGATGAGCCGAACAGTTGACTTTTAAAGGCTGCACCAAGTAGGATGGGATGATCTGGAGAGGCTTCACCTCCTTAAACAAGGCCATTTCCTGTGGAGAGCAACAGGAAAGCACGAGGGATGATTCCACACCACCTGGCAAGACTTCCCACCAAACTTGGAAGGAACAGAGAGGACAACAGGTTGCAGAATCGTCATGGGCGTGCAAGCTCACACTTGTGTGAGAGGCATAACAGGGAAGAACACACCACCCAGAGGCTGGTGAGCGCCTGTAGGAATAGCCCAGAACATGAAGGTTTCGGTTCTTGGTGCTCCTCAACCAAGAAAAGGTTCTCTGATTTCTAAAATCCTAAAAAAAATTACAGTCTTGTAGCTGAGGCCATTATTTTAGTATTTCATGTCAACCAAGAGAGTAACAATGTACAATTCTCTTGTTAATATGATTAAAATGAAAAAACGAGCAGGATTACATATTTATTAAGTGTCTAAACAAACAGGGTTTTCTATGGCCAGAACGTCTGTGATTTAATTAGCCAGCAACAGAGGAATGGGTAATGAAGTGCTGAAGCAGGTGAGCTGGGAGAGCAGATCTGTTTTGTTAAGTCTCAGGTCCTGTCACCTAGAATCCCCTCTCCTCTTGGCAGCACGATTCCTGTGCACTTGGGCCCTGGATGGCTGCACAAGTAGGAAAAATAGAAGAATAAGTGCTTTCTTCACCAAGTGTGGACAGCAAACTCCTCAAACAGCACACAGATGCCACAGAGGTGAGGAGGTCCCCAGTTGCAGGGGCCTGTGGATGGGCAGTTGCACCCAACACCCACGGCAGGGCGCCCTGGCAGGCTCGGCAGCCACACCTGCGATCCCAGAGACTCAGGAGGCTGAGGAAGCCTGGGGTTGGGCAACAGACTGCCTCAAAGTAAAAATGTATGAATAAAAAAGGCTGAGGGCTGGGGACAGAGCTCAGCTGGTAGAGTGCTCGGCTCGCATGCACAAGGCCCCGGGTTCAATCCCAGCACCACACACACAGAGGACCACTTCAAGTGGAAGGATTCCAGCACCACTCGCCTGCTCACGTCAACACACTTACAACAACTGAATGAGGGACAGCGCAGCAGCACACTGGCCTGTCCCAGCTGTGCGGAGGTGGGGGCAGGAGGATTTGAGCCTGGGCTGCATAGCCAGACCCTGTCTCTTAAGGAAAACAAAACAAAACAAACAAAAAAATGCAAGAGCAAAAAACAAAACAAAAAAACCCAAAACAAACAAAAAAACTCACAATAAACAAGTGAAAAAAAACCTGAAGCAATAAGATGTTCTCATTTTGACCTTTTTTTTTTTTTATTATTAGTTGTTCAAAACATTACAAAGCTCTTGACTTGACCTATTTTTTTGAAAGATGAAAACCTCTCCAAATTCTGAGCTGTGTTAACAAGGCGGGCCTTTTGCCACTGTCACATGACTCATTTTTACTTTTTAATCAATACTATGGTACTTATTTTTCCTCATTTTCTCTGAAAATCTGAACTTCTTAAATGAAGCTAGTTGTGGCACTCTTCAGGTTTTAAAGAAAGGGAGACAGTGCTAGACTCCTTCCACCGAGAGGCAGCGCCTCAGTCTTCCTCAGGACCTGGCCCAGAGGAGGCACGTTTGACGCGGGGGGTGTTCATGACCACGATGTCAGGTTTTATGGTAAAGTTCAGACCTGAATAAAATTTGAAGCCATGATGCGCAGGCGGGTGGAGGAATCTCCGGTCCTGGCAAGCAAGGCAGGAATGGTCCTCTCCACGCAGTGGGTGGTCTCAAGCTTGCTCAGCTGATGTTTGGGAATATACTGTGTAATCATCATTTTCAGTAATTTCAAAGAAGCCTGAAAGACCTAGGAAATGGGATAAAAACAGGTGAGCTCTTCTAACTGGATTTTCCAAGAGAAAACACACACCTCACTTAGTACTAGATTTACATCAGTCATGCCGAGACCCACGCGCTGTCTGAAGTGCTGAAAATTGAAACCGACAACTGCTCTCTGAAGACCCCACCCTGCTCCCGTCTCACTGTGCCAGGGAGCACTCGCCAACATCCTGGCCCAGAGGGCCAGCTCCTCTACAGCTGCAGCCAGGGTGACCCTGTGGCACTTGTTCTTAAGGCCACGTGGAGTTGGAAAAACACAATTCCAGGCTCCTCGGGTCTCGTGTTTGCTGGCAGTGGCACTCAGGCCTCTGCACACACTGCTGGGGACTGTGGCAGAGGTGGCACTGCACCAGGCAGAGGGGTAAGGAAGCAGAGGCAGTGGTCTCAGACCTCACCTGCCCTGCATCTTGCCAGATAGCCTTCACTCCAGTCACCTACGACAAAGGACAGGCTGCCCCTCAGCTGCTCTGCTCTACTGTGGAGTGGCATGTCACCTGTGGCCAGCAGGCTGAGGGGACTCACCGAGGTCACAATGTCCTTCATGGCTCTTTTGACAAGAAAGACAGATGCTCTCAGCATGCTCTTCACGTCTTCCTTCGGGGTTCCCACAGGCACCTCCATCAGCCTCCTGCACAGACCAAGCAGCGCATCCTCTCGGCAGGACCAGGTCTTGGAATAGGCCCCGGCAACCTGCCAGGCACAGAGCCTGCTTGGTCCTGCTTCAGGGGGCAGGTTCTGTCCACCCACCTGCCCTCCAGGGCTCCACAACGCAGCAGCACATGTCTGCTTTTACGACTCTGGACCTTTTCTAGGAGCGGGTCCCTGGCAGAGTGTGTGTGTTTAGGGAAGAGCTCCTTGGACGGGAGGCTGTGCTAACACACCAACTCCACCAAGAGGGCCCTCTGGAGCAGGCCGGGGACAGGCAAGGAGAGGCTCTAGACTCTTCCCTGCCATCACTGTCACTGCAATTAGCTGCTGCTCCTAGGAGAGATGCACCCTGCAAGCTCTGAGAACACCAGGAGGAAACACACCTTCTGTGAACATGCTTTCATAACATCCGAACCCAGCCATGCTCCACAGCCCTTGAGAGTGAGGGAAGGGCAGGCTTCCTGGGTGGCAGCGGCAGCACCACCAATGACTCCGACTCCCCCTCCCCCGTGAGTGTGCCTGTGCATGCACATGGGTATGGCGGTTTCTCCTTTTTACCAGGGTTTCTCCTAACACGTCCACCGCGGAGCTGGCTTCCCTCAGGGCCTTCTCGCTCAGGGGCTCAGGCTCCCCGGCCACACCTCCTCTTTGCAGGGTGCCCAGGTCGGCCTCGCCTACGTCGGGTTCTGTCAACACTTCTGCTTGCTGTTTGCGGGGGGCGGGGAGGGGCCGCTCGTCGTAGGGCAGGGTGTCCACCTGCAGGAGAGAGGACAGCATCCCAAGTGACACTCCCCATGGCCTCCTGCTCTCCTGGGAGAGCGAGTGTCAGAAAGGTATGCTTTTGCTCACTATCAGCATCATCAGATGGGAGCAGCAGTAAACAGGAAGTAACTGGCACAGTTCGAAGAGGTCTTCTAGTCCTTTCTAAATTTACCATAAAATAGCAATGCAGACTTGGCCTCAGTTACTACTGACCAGTAGTAATTTCAGTTCAACAGAGATTATGAAAGCCAAGAAAGGTACTGCATTTTTTTTCCTGACAAGACCACTGGTCTTTTTTTAGTTTACTGCTGAAAAGTCAGCTCCAGCCTGCCTATCAACCAGCTCACCATCCAGCGGCCTTGGATTGACCAGACAGCCAAGGTCAGAGACTCTACACCGGCTTGCTCTGCTTGCCTAGGACCCCGGCTAGGCAGCTGCCTATCTCACTCACCCATTGCTCCAGCAAATATTCATGGGGCACCTAATTTGTACCAGGCACTCATCTTGGAACACACAGTGACGAACAAGATGGACCTTCTGCCCTGCCTGCAGTCCCGTAAGGAGACAGGCCCATGACCAGACGAGAAAGAACGTAGCAGAGTCTTGGGTAATGAAGGGAGACGAGTAGAGGGAGAAAGAGGTGTGTGTGCTGACATTGCAGTGGGTGGGGCTGCCGTCCACTCCTGGCGCTCACCAAGATGGTGAGTGAGCGTGCGCCAGTGGGCGAGTTTCTCACGCCCTCAAATCTAGTCATGAAACACTGAGGCCACAGAACCGGGAAGAGCACTGTGATACTAAACGGAAGTAGTCAGCAGAACATAAGGTCAAGCCACAGGGACGTGGCGCGTGGCCTCTGCAGCAGACACACTCTGGGGCGGAGGTGGTGTCTTCCCTTCTGTCCCCTCACAGTGCCGGAAGCCCCAGGGAGGCCCTGATGGCCCATTCCACACACCCCTGCTCTGGTCCTGGCTGCTGCTTCCAGGCTGGTGTGAGACTGTGGCTGATCTAACCAGGTAGACACAAGGATGCTGCTGGAATAGGACACTCCCTCCCCTCAGATGGCACAGGCACCTGGTGACTGCAGCCCTGGGGTGATGTGGGAATCAGACTCGACATAGTTCAGCAATGAATCAAACCGACCAAGGACACAGGATCTCCTGAGCCGCTAGCTACGCCCAGTAGGAATCAGGTGCCCTGTCACTCACAGCACAGGAAGTTCTAACAGGCATGGTGGCCAGGCACGAGCTTCACCACATGCTAGGTGGCTTGCTGGTGTGCTAGGCATTTTCTGGAATTTTTTTTTACTCTTTGGTCGATGCTTTAAGAAAGTGTTTTTGTCTTTATACAGAAAGCAGAGGCTCAGAGGCGGAAGGACGTGTGAGAACACAGGTCAGGGACAGGACAGAAGGGGGCTGCAGGCTGACTGCAGATGGTGCCTCCCAAGGGTGTGGCTCCTTGGCTCCTGCTACTGTGGCACTCTGGCCTTAGCCCTTGTGTCCCTGGCAGAACTTTGGGAGGGGCTTGGCCATGTGCAGCTTGCCTGCCTCTCCTGTACTGGACCACACCTGACACAGCGTGGTGGTTAGTAAAACACCTGTGGCATAAACAGTACCAAAGTAAACAGAGCTACCCACGTTGCTCCTTGGAGGCGGGCCCGAGGCAGGCAGCAGCTGGTCTACTACAGTGTGCCGCGGAGGAGGAGCCAGGGGGCTCGAGGAAGGCTTTTCCTGCAGAAGCGGGTGGGCAAGCTGGCTTTCGGGGGCCACCTCTTCTGGCTGTGGCAGTGAGGGGGCTGGCTTTCGGCGGTGAGGACTGCTGAAATGATCCAGGGGCTGGAGGGGCAAGTCCAGGGGCCTCCGCATCTGGAGGAAAGGAAGGGAGATTGCATCTCAAATGCCATGGAGCTACCATCTTGCCCTAGGTGAGTGACTGGAGGAAGGCTGTGCTGGGAGAGGGTCCTCAGCACGGCACATCTCAAAGGAAAGCTTCCTGCTCAGGCCCAAGTCGTGCGGCTTCCCTGCCGTGCTCTCCTCAGTTAGGGTGCTGGACACAGAGCCACCGTGCACACCCATGTCCCGCTGGGAACGGGTCTGTTCACTTGTGGAGAGGCCGACCATGGCAGGAGGCACTGGTTGAGCCTGAGCAGGCCTGTGCTCAGAACCAGGCACTACTATTCCCTGAGGGTCAGGGGACCCTGCACAACCGTAAAGGGCATAACCAACCTGCAGTCACCTCACCTGGGCATGGTGCCCAGGGCCACAGACTGGGGGTCTCACTCTGTTCTCCACTTCGCCCTGCTGGGACGTGGAAGCAATGCTGGCCAGCATCAGTCTGAGGTCAGCGGCCAGAAGGGAGGGTCCAGGTGAGACCCAGGCAGCCTGTGCTCTCCACTGTCCTGTGGCTCTCAGGGCCTGTTTCCTCACCTGCTGTACGTGTGCCTACACGCCTGTCTGAGCTGTGCCAGAGGCAGGGCACCACCCACCGGGGCCACAGGTGCACTCTGAACCTTCTCCTTCTCTAGGGCGGGGCAGGTGGGAAAGCCACCACGCCTTGCACGTGAGCAGAGGGGGCTGGGTGAGGGGCTTGCTGGAGAGGGCAGTGCCCATCCCTCCACCCCCAGCTGGCTCCCGCCTCCTCTGGGTGACTCCTTGAGGGTCCGGTCACTACCCAGAGCCTGTCGCCCTGCCCAGTAAGTGCCCCGCCCTGCTGACCTCCAGCTCGCCATGCAGGAGGCCGTGCAGCTCCAGCTGCTCATACACCTGTGCACGGTAGCAGGCCATCTGCTGCTTCTTCTCCTTGGCTAGGTCATAGTCCTCCTTCTCCACCGCACAGCGCTTCTCCACCTCGTATCGCCCCAGACGCTCGCCCACCTGCAGCACAGGGTGTCTGCTGCTTCAAACCACGTCTGCAAAGACCACAGCTGGAGGGGAGCTCACGAGGCAGAGACTGAGTGTGAGGTGTGCGGGGAGGGGTCAGCACAGAAATGGGAAAGGCCACACTCTCTGCAACAGCAGCGCTGTATACTGCTGTCCTGGTGCCTGATAAAGCCAGAAGTCCACCCGAGCTTCTGAGCATGTCCTCTACCACTTCTGGCAGTAGCAAGGGTCCTGCTCAGCACAGTGGCGGCCACGTGTATCTTCAAAGTGCTCATCCCTCCTTACCTCTCCCTGGAGGAGACCTTAGACCCCATGCCAACCCGCAGCTTGCAGGAACCCGCTGCTCTGTTATAACTAAGAGGCCATCCACAGGCAGAGGAGTGGGCTCACAGAGGCAGTACCTTCTGCAGGTCAGCAATAGCCTGCTTCAGTTTCTTGGCATGATCATAACGCTCCCTTTGGACAGCTTCCCGCTTCCTTTCATCCAACTTGCGAATGATCTGTGCAACCTCGGGGTCTTGGTACATGTCAAAAGCCAAGTCGTCCAGTGGAGAGATATAGTCAGACCTCCTAGGGGAGAAATGCATGTGTCAGGGCTTATTCCTCTCCAGGGGATGCTGCTGTGGCTGGCGAGCCTTGGTGCTCCATGATGAGCAGTCTTGGAGAAAGTGCCAGCCACCCCTGCAGCTGGTACTTCCTATGTCAGGGAGCCAGGGCTCCGAGAAGTCATCAGGGGCCTCTCTGACACCCAGCCCTCCTCCACCTGATCCCCTCAGGCTGCAGCCCTCGGAGATGGGAGGGCTCTGGGGAAGGGGGCCGCTGCCTGGGCACAGAGCTGGCTGGTGGCAAACAGCTCCGAGCACCTGAACAGACAGCCTACTCCATATTTTGTGCAATGGTTCAAATGTTAACAACATCCTGTTAGCAGACTCCACTGACACTCAGGTGAAGTGAAATCACACCCCAAAATTATGGACAGATTTGAAACTTCTATTAAAATTTAAAATGTTTCATCTCTTCTTTACTGGGAAGCTGCTGTCAGAGAAGAGGAACCAGTGCTGTTCTGAATTCCTTTTCTCTTTAGACTGGGGCACCTTTGGGACAGGGCCCTATGCTCTCATAAGCATTGTGTAAACACTGTGTGCCCAAAGAAGCAGCTTGGAAAGAGAAGGTGACGGGCGCAGCAGGTGGGCAGCTGCGGGAGGCTCTTCAGCTCCCCGACTCTTGACCCACCAGGGTCTTCCCACTGTGAGGGGAAAGAAAGAGGGACAGCAAAAGTGAAGCGTACAACTGTCACTGTGAAGAGAGACCCAACAGGGAGGGGGCGCTGTAAAGCCGCTCTGCCAAGCTGCCCTGGTGTGAATTTAATTTTAAAGAAGCCACAAAATGAAGTCTTGAGTGATTGATAATTTAGGCCAAATAGTGTCTTTGATTTTGCCTGTGCCAGTGAAATGTCAAAGGACGGAGGACAGAGCTCAACAACAATGCACTGCAGGGGCCTCAGCCTGTCTTGGACGCCCAGCAGCATAGAGCACTAAAGAACCCGATGGCCTTGCTCTTGCTGTGCATGGAGACAACCCAGTCAGGGGCTCATCCAGCTCCAGACTGCATTGAGACACCTCTGAATGCAGAATCCATTAGCAAGGAGACACTGGTGACTCTGAGGAAGGTCATGCTAGCTACCATCCTGCCAGGGCCAAGAGGTGGGGAAGGCACTTACCCAGCGTAAGTCCCCTCTAGGGCTGGATCCTCCGGGTTGTGCCCAAGATAATGATCAATCAACTTCTCTCTAGAGGTCTTCAGGAGCAAAATGTCTGCTTAGGATTTCAGCACACAGGCACAATATGAAATCCTAACTTCATGATAATCTGATAGGAAGGTCAGCAAGATGTGGCGATCCTACTCTTTTGGAGAGACCGCTACAATTCTTAAGTAAAAGGTTATTAGACTATGGCTGCTGAAATTATCTGACAACGATTTGCTATATTTATAAATACTTTGAAAATGATACTTTCTGCAATGAATGTAAATGATCCCATTAGAAATACATATTCTTTCTTAGGAATTAAATGGCTCAAACTTACAATATTGCTTTCATCACCAAAATCTGCAGGGTCTCCAATGATATTTACTGCAACCAAAGCAACCTAAGGAGAAGTTAAGTAAACAGAAATAAGCATAAAATGTTTAAGAGGCCTTCAGCCCTTTATAACAAATTCTGACTTACACTGTTATCAAATGGGGAGATGACACATACCAAAGTGCGTAAACCATGAAGTGTTGCGCTAACGTACAGGACATCGTGTTTTTGTTGTTGTTCATACAAAGGATTGAACCCAGGGGTGCTTAACCACTGAGCCACTTCTTTAGCCTCTTTTATTTTTTATTTTGAGACAGTTCTGTTAAATTGTTTAGGGTCTTGCTAAATTGCTGAGGCTCACTTTGAATTAGCAATCCATCCTCTTGCCTCAGCATGGTTGTTTCTGGGGTTACAGGCCCAGCTCAACATCATCGATTTTCAAGTGAATTATATAAATTAGTATTCAAATGCTTACCCAAGGGCCTATTTCAACTGTTTAAAGCATGTTAAAACAATAGTAGCTAAACACTCCTGAAGTCACCACAGCCTATAACAAACTCAAGGTCGAGGTCAGGGGTCATAACCATATGATAAATTTAAGACCAGGAAAGGAAAACAGAGATTAACGTGGCTGAGGTTGTCGGGTCACTGATCCTCCACCGCAGGGGAGGAGCCACTTTCCCATTGCCATCCTCATCACTGAGAACCACTCTGGCCTCAGTGCCTAATCAGGGTGTTACCTGTGAACACAGCAGGTGACATGGAGCAAGCAAAGAAAGGCAGGCATGGCTCTCGCAGTGTCCTGCCAAGTCATGCTGCCACGTAGCCTAGTTAGCACTTCCAACTTGCTCACTTGGTATAAGGTGTGATTTTTAATTTTTTTCAAGTAGATGGACAATGCCTTTATTTATTTTTATGTGGTGCAGAGGCTTGAACTCAGGGCCTCACACATGCTAGGTGAGTGCTGTACCACTGAGCTACAGCCCCAGCCCAAGAATGTTTGTATTCTTGGAGGGGCAGGGAATGTTGTAATTATTTGTCAATAAGACTGCTTTGGACACAATTGATTTCTAACTCATTTATCAAAAGAAAGAGTGGGTGGGAGAGGATTAAGAGTCAGCTGCTGGAGCCAAGAGCCCCCAGGCAGGCCCCCAGTGTCTACCAGGGGTTTGTCTCCTGTCAGCTGCGAGGGTTCATCTAGAACAGTGCTGTCCACAGGGGTGCAGTGCTGGCCGCACAGCCATTGTTTTCTAGCAGACACACTGAGGGAATGGAAAAGAAAGAAGTGGGAGTGACTTTTGTCAAAATATTAACCCACTACATGCAAGTGACATAAAAGCTTCCATGGACACTCTCACATTCCTTTCCAGCCTGAATCTAGAGCGCTACGGTCATACATTAAAGGTCTTCCTTAGAAGAAAGGCTTGAACATGCAAGTGAGGACACCTGGGCAGGCGCAGGGGCGGGCGCAGAGCTGCAGGTGCAGATGCGCTGTGCTCACCTGGTTATAGGTATTGTACTTGTTGACATGGTTCTGGTGGAATATCAGCTTGAGAAACTGCCCCACGGCGTCCACATACACTGACTTGAGCTCGCGGGCTTTGCAGCCGGTCTTCTGGTTATCACAGAGGGAGACGTAGCTGAAAGGCAACACAGTGGAGAATTCGTCTACTCAACAACAACCCACCCCTGGCTCCTGCTGGACTCAGCAAGCTTAAATAAAAGCTGAGCTTGGGGTGGCAGCTTGGGAAAAAGCCCCAGATTCCAGTTTAATGTTTCTGAAAAGCTCTCTACCTGCAAAGCACAACTGGCTGTGGGCATCAGGAGACATGATCACCCGGCGATTCAGCCCACCCAATCCCTGGCAGGTGTTGGCAATGCCACATTGGACCCAATGTAAGGGGTAATTCACTGATTCTTAAGAGCTCTGAGGTAGACTTGGTCAGGCTAAAAGTCACCATTAAAATTTTGCATTTCATTCTTACCCAAGTCTGCGAAATCGCTCTGCTTGGTAGGGTACAAAATACTCAGGCAAGCTTTCGCTAATGTAGAACTCGATTTTGCTTGAGATCATGTACTGGTGTGCAAGCAGCTGCAGCTTTCTTATTCGACACCTCTCTACCATCTGAAGAACAATTTCTTGTGGGAACTGGCAGAATCTGAAAGCAAAGACATCTTTGTTTTTCTGAGCCATGACTGCAGAGTCCCCAGATGCTGTGCTGCCAGCCTCAGCAGGTGAACCCATGGCGCTGTGGGGGCCAAGCCACAGGGCGCAAGAGGAGAGGCTGTGACACTCTGCCCTTCTTGGAGCTTTTTGGGGCAGAGCCAAAGGATGGCCCTGGGGTGGTCCATCTGCCAGTCACCCAGCACAAACCCGACCTCTGGCGGCTGTAACCGCAGCTCAAGTGGACCTGAGGTTCACCACGGGACAGATGAACGCATCGCAAGGGGCTGCAGTAGTGGGCAAGGTAGAGCCCGAGCTTTTCCCACAGGAGCCAAGTACTTGATAAACCCTGGTGACGGCCTGTGCAGGCATGGCACCTTCAGAAGGGACTTGGTAGAGGAAGCTGGGTCTCTGGGTGTGTGTCCTTGGAGGGGACACTGGAGTCCAGCCTCTGTTTCCCTGGCCTCCGGGAGTTGGACAGGCTCCTCCAGCCTGGGCTTTTCCCTGCCTCACCACAGGCCCCGAGCAGTAGGATGAGTGACCACAGACCAAAACCTCTGTGATCTAAAAGAAACCCTTCTTCAACTTGTTCGCGGGATCTGAGGACCTGCCACAAGCGCACCATGCTCTAGGAGAAGCCAGGCTGGGGTGCTTCTAATTTTGCTCAGAAGTACACAAGACACTAGGCAGCGAGAAGGGATTAGAGAACCGTGTCAGCCAGCACCGACTCTCAGGTACTGCACGGCCAGGATGGCGGCAGAAGGACCTCCATTAGCTAACGAGCATGTGGTAACAGGACCGTGGAGGTCCCCAGGCCCATGAGTTGAGGGATGGGGTGGTCGGGAGTGTGTCCAGTGCCCTGCGGGTGTGCTTCTGGATGTGTGGAGCCCCGCACCTCACCCAGGAAACACACACGGCAGGCTCTGCTGCCCAGCGCAGCAGCTTCCTGCCAGGTGCCCTTAGGCCCACAGGCCTATAGCAGCAGAGCCTGTTCTCCTGAGCAGCACTCACATCACACACACAGTCCAGAAAGTCCCAAATCAAGAGCACATCCAATGACTCGGTGTCCCTCTCCAGGGGTTTCCCATTCTTTCCAAATGTCATGCTGCCTGAAGCCACCACCACTTTCTCAAACCCTTCCCCCTGTGCCACTGCCCACAGGTCACCTTATGAAGGCCACCATGGACTTCTTAAAGCCAAGTGCCATGTCTCCTCCTCGGCTGTGACCTTGCTCTGCTACACAGTTGCCCACATTGCTCAAACCCTCTACTTGGCTCCAGTGTCCTTGATGCTACCCCTTTCTAGTCCTCCTACCTCCTTAGCTCCCTCCCCTGGTCCTCAGCCATGAGTTTGAAAGGTCCTGTTCACGAGGGAGCCTTGCCTGGACACCACCCTGAGTGACCCACACCCAGTGGGAGAGCCACAGCTCCACACAGACATCTAAAGGCCTGGAGTGTGATGTGGAAAACAAATGCTGACCCCACCTCCCCACCAACCCCAGGGTCCAGGCCACCAGAGATCCAGGCCTTATCCACAAGCTTCTACCAGTGTTTCCTCTGTGACACTGCTGGAGAGTCCAGGCCAGAAAGGAGCTGCGGTATGTTTCCTGCTCCCTGGAGACCGCAGTGGGGGCATCCCTCCATCTGCCATTAGCTGCCCCTGAACACACTTTCTGTAGTTGTGGTGACAGAGTGTCTGGTCCTGTCTTCAGGACTCCTGGCTGGAAGATATTTTCTTTTGCCTTCTTGCCATGTGCTTGACTTTGGGGCAGTCTGTGTGGTGACCAGGAGTATACACATTATTTCCTTTGGAACATGTCTCCTTTCTTCTGAAAGCACATTACTAACATGCCCCAAAAGAAATACCAAGCCACCAGGCATGGTGAGGCACAACTGTAATTCCAGAGGCTCGGGAGGCCGAGACAGGAGGATTGCAAGTTCAAGGCCAGCCGGGTAACTTGGCAAGACCCTCAGCAACTTAGCAAGACCCTGTCTCAAAAATAAAAAAGGACTGGGGATATAGCTCAGTGGTAGAGAACCCCTGGGTTCAATCCCCAGTAACAACAACAAAAATAATAGCACAATAAAAGACACTGCTACGTCAGTATACAAAGGCATCATAGGCATCATATTAGTGTTATTGTTATAAATATTACCAACAGGGTGCCTATTTATTTGAAAACTTTAAAGTACATAAAATCACTGAACAGGGCTGGGGCTGTGGTTCAAAGGTAGAACACTCTCCTGGCAAGCGCAAGGCACTGGGTTCGATCCTCAGAACCACATAAAAATAAAATAAAGATATTATATCCACCTACAACTAAAATAAATAGAGAGATAGATAAACACACACTGAACAAAAGCAGTCAGCAACAGGACCTCTGTGGAAGGGTAAGGGAGGTTCCCTCACACTCTCCATCAGGGAACCCTGGGAAGTGGAAGTGAGGCTACTGGCGGGGTGCTTCTCCTGCCCTCCTGCCTTGGGCTTCACAATGTATTTCTGCCCTCAGTGCCATGAGCAATCGGGTGCTGTTGCATCCCTACCTGCTTTGCTCTATTTAATTTCACTCCCTTGGGACTTGGGCAGGGAAAGTGAGCCTGTTTTTTGGCTACCCTAAGAAATCAAAGAGGAAAATAAAATTTAATTTTAAATGTGATTTACATTCAGTTTTCAGCAGGACACAACAATATGATTGAATTGCAAATGCCCTACATATTTATAGGTTTTTCAGTTAGATTCCTGTGGATTGAAACAGAGACAAGGACCCTGGAGGGATTGAGCATTAAGCAGGTCCATGGAGCCTGCTCAGCACAGCTAGGTGGTGTGCTGGTGAAAAACACAGGCCTCTTGAACCAAGCAGATGCTTCAGAACAACGTAAGACACATACTCAAATAATAAACATTCTTATAAACATGTACAAATGTTCAAGAGAAATTTGAAAGAGACCCTGGCTGAAACCTGTTGTCACATAAAAGCAATTAGAGGCAAAAATCTTTCCCTGTAGGTGCCTAACCACAAGACCAACAAAGTGTGCAAACACAGCCTTTGCTCAGACAAGGGATGAGAATGCATCACCCGGCATGTGGCAGGAGAGGGTCAGGTGGTGACGAAGCTCTGCTTTCTCTTCTGTAGTTGCTCACTTCCTGAGTGTGGGCTAATGGTAGAAGGGAAAGGGCCAGCATATCTTTTTTTTTTTTTTCCCCTTTGGTGCTGGGGACTAAAATTAGGGGTGCTCTACCACTGAATTATGAGCAAGCAGCCCTTTTTTTGATTTAATTTTAAGACAGGGTCTCTCCAAGTTACCAAGGCTGGCCTTGAAAGTGCACTCCTCCCGTCTCCCAGGTTGCTGGGATTACAGGTGTGTGGGATCACACTCAGCCAGGCCTGCAAATAAACATAAACAAAAAAGAAAGGAATCCCATCACAGAACTAGTCACGTCACACTGCTGCACTGTGACCACCCTGTGGTTCGTGATGTCCAAGTTACTGAAAGGGATCCATCTGCAGATCAGGAACCGGTGCATCCCCCAGCTCAGCTTCACCCAGCCTCACCTTGGAGACCTCCACCCACTGACAGTTGGTGCGTGGATCATCAGTTCTCGGGCACTGAAGCCATCCTCGTGTCCAGAAGAGCTGACCACGACGAATCCGATCTTGTGGGGCATTCTGCAGGCTTGGGCTATTTAGAAGAGGGAAACTTCTTTAAGGAATCCACTAACACAACACCTGAGGTATCAGTTCACACTTGGCTGATGTACGCAGGAATTAACAAAGCATTTATATTTCTCCATCATATTGGAAGAGTCCAGTTTTTCTGTGTAACACTTTTCTTTGGGGGTGGTGCTGGGAATTGAACCCAGAGCCTTAACATGCCAGGCAAGAGCTCTACCATCCCAGCCTTATCAAACACTTTTTATAAATACTTCTGATTTTACTTAAAGTACCACTTAAGATTTTTCCCCAAATTTGAATTTATTTATTCAAGTTTGACCTATATTGTGAACTGAATTGTGTCCTCCAAAGACATGTTCAAGTCCTACCTTTGCTACCTGTAAATTTGACCGAATTTCAAAACAGGGTCTTTGTAGATGTAACCTAGTTAAAATGAAGTCTCAAGGGTACGCCCAATCCAATGTAACTGGTCTTTTTAAGAAGGGAGAAGGGGCTGACAGTGTAAAACAATGTAGAGCTCTTGCCCAGCACATGCGGGGCCATGGGTTTGACTACAGCACTACAAGACAGCAAACCAGCAACACACACACACACACACACACACACACACACACACACAGTGAGGATATCAGGCAATACCACAGGGGCAGGCGCGTGGCAGGGTCTACAGCACAGAGTGCCAGGGACTGCTGGAAACCATCAGAAGCTAGAAAAACACGAAGGATCCTCCAGAGCCTTCAGAGGATGTGGCCCTGAGGGCACCCCAATTTAGACTAAAGCTCCAGAATAAATTTCTATTGTTTAAGCCATTCAGTTTGTGAGACTTTCTCACAGTAAAAACAAGTTATTTGCTAGGGTACAAACACATTTTTTTTTTTGGGGGGGGGGAGGGTTAGGAAACCAATACAACCACGTTAACTAGTTCTCAGTAACAAGCGGGAAAGGCAACCTATTCACTAGCATATTAATTGCTGTGCAAAAACGTACAACCAGGAGGAAAGGAGGAGTCCCAGATGCAAGGAGTACAAGACGCACAGCCAGCTGGCTCATGGGGCATCTAAAACACCAGCCAAATGACTGCTATCATGGCTTTCAGTGAACCTGACCTTGACCTGATTCAATACCACCTGGAAGGTGCCTACTGAGCTGTGTTGGCCGTGTGGAACCGTGTCACTGATCTGTGACAGCACCTAGACTCACACACTGGACCTTTAAGTCCAAATACAAGAGTACCTCCACTATACCATGTTACCCCAATAAATCCAAACAAAGTTCTGGCCCTGGAGAAACAGGCAGGAGGAAAGCACCAGCACTTGAAGGGATGTTGCAGCCTCAGTGTGGGCATCTGAAAAGCCTGAAGACCTCTGCATAAACATTCAAGTGTCACATGAGAGGCTGCTAGGCTCTGTAAGGGCCACCACGGACTTTGGCAGAACCCTGCTCTGTGGTACTGGCTCATCTTCACCAGACACTGCAGCCCCAGAGACAGGAATGAGCAGCCCAGCCAGTGCCAGTTGACACTTCTCCCCAGGCCCAGTGACGCTCCTGCTCCCTATACTTAACCTCCAGCGGCAAGATAAGCTACAAATTAGATGAAACTCAATTTAGCGACTTCCGAAGGTTGTGCTAGGAAACAATTTCTTTTCGTTTCTTTTAAAACATTACACAATAAAATAACAACTTTGAATCAAATAATTGTAAGATGAAGGGGCTTCGGAGAAACCTGACACTTAGTAAGTAACCCCCTCCCGCCCTTCGCCAAGGCCCAAGTTCAACCTATGCAGGGCCAGAACCACGTTCTTCCATCCTCGGCAACCGGCCCGGCCCGGCCCGGTCCGCTCCGCGTGCAGCGAGCGCTGGCGGAGGGAAGGCCTCCGGGGCTGGCGGCGCCGGTGCTCCCGCAGGCCCGGGCAGGACCCCGCTGGCCTCCGGCTGCCGGCGCGGCGCGGACGGGAGTCCCGGCGGGTACCTGCGGCGACGCGAGATCTCGGCGCAGCCGCCCAGGGCGCGCGGGGGGTGGGGCGCGGCCGACGTTCTACGGTCCCGCGCGGGCCGTCGCTCCCTCTGGCGGAGCTCGGGGGGGGCCGCCGTCGCCGTCCCCGGCTCCGGCCGCCTCAACCCCAGGCTGCGGTGGCAGCCGAGGAGCAGCCCGGGCCGCCTCCACCCAGCGCCCGGGACGCAGCCCCGCTGTCATGACAACCTGGCCACTGGCGCCCGCGCGCCCGCCTCCCGCGCGTGCGCCTGCGCACGAGAGCGAGCCTCGGGTTCGGACGGTGCCTGCGCCTGCGCACGGGGGCTGGCCTCTTTTCCAGATCGCTCCTGCGTCTGCGCACGGGGGCAGGCCTCGGTTCCGGGTCGCGCCTTCGACTTCGCGCGGTGGCAGGCCTCGGTTCCGGGTCGCGCCTGCTCCTGCGCCTGCGCCTGCGCCTGCGCACGAGCGCGCGCGAGAATTCCGGAGCTTCTCCGCTGAGCGAGCAGTGTCTGGTTTTCCCGGATCCTTACCGGGATGTGCGCTGTGGTCAGCCAGCTCAAGACCGTCAGGCTGCGGGCCTTGCGCAGCGCACAGAAGTTCGGCGTGGCGGGCCGGAGCTGCCAGGAGCTGCTGCGCAAGGGCTGCCTGCGCTTTCAGGTCCGCAGGGACTTGCAAAGGGTGCGCACTGTCCAGGCGCAGCCAGGGGAGCTCGAGTCAGCGGCAGTGGGGCCCGGGACGGCCGCACCTGCTGCCCGCTGCAGCTGGGGTCGTGCAGCGTGTACCTGCACGGCGCTGAATGGCCCCTGCGTCCCTCCGCCCCAGCCTGTCCTTCGGTAGAGCGAAGGCCTGGGTCACTGCCGTCGGGGCATCCCAACCATGGGGATAGGTTTTTTTTTTTTTTTTTTTTTTCCCTGAATGAGAGTAGACCCTCGCTGGGAACATGCATGAGCACGTGGGCGGCGGCGGGGAGTTGCTGGAGTGTTGAGGGACCAGGTCCCGAAGACTGGCAGTGCGTGAGGCTGTGTGCAGACTGGGTCACGGGCTGTGGGGATGCACTCAGGCACCAGTTCCAAACAGGCTCGCGTTTTACGTGCCCTCGAGGAGTTCGTTTTAGAACGGCGAATCCGCACTGCAAAGGGCCTCCAGTTGGCATGTCTCAGGCACCTTGGCTGTGATGCCAGTTTGGACGTGCACCCAGAAGGTCCTGAACTGGGTTCCTGAACAGCTCGTACCTTTTGTTTGGGAGGCCAGCAAACAGCAGTTCCTCTGCGCTCTAGCCTAAGCGTCCTGCTCCTCCTGCTTCCCTAGCTCCCCGTGCAGGGCTCTCGGCTGTGCCTGTACGAGGATGGCACCGAGGTGACTGAAGACTACTTTCCGGGCATCCCCGATGACGCCGAGCTCGTGCTGCTCACCGAGGGCCAGACATGGCAGGGCTGTAAGTGCAAACACCTTGGAGATGGGCGGGAAGCCGCACCGAGGCCCAGTCCAACTGAGTTTTCGGTCTTCTTGCTTGGGAGCCGGTTGTTCAGTTGATTGTCTTTTTTTTTTTTTTAATTTAATTTTTTACTGCTAACAGGCAGAGGCTGAGGCTGAGGCTGCAGTTTTGTGGGTAGTGGGAGCCAGAGAGAGAGCTGTGAAGGCTGGGGTCTTGCTGCTTCTTTTTGCAGGGCAGGGCGGGGCCCATCTGTGTACCTGGCTGTTTTCTAGTAGTGTTTGCTGAGACCTTGTCTGCAGGGCTTATGTTGAGGGCTGTCTTATTGGACACTTGCTCCAACAGGTGGTTCTTTAGGGATATCTGAATTGAAGGCCTGGGGTGTGATTCTTAACTTGGTGGACAGCAAATCTGCACTGTTTGTGTTACAACCCAGCATGGAGGGTTTCTTACCCCTGGTGGAAGACTCCTTGGAGTGCCAGTCCTCTGGAGGGTTCCTCTATAAAGGATATAGAGATGGGTGTCCTAGGAAGGATGGGGTGTTCCCAGGGGCTTAGTCCTGCCTCCTCTGCCGAATGGGAAAGAGAAGCTGAAGAGTTTGTCTACATCTCCAGGCTGCAGGGTAGGGGCTCACTGCCAGCATGAAACATCTGGACACAATCACCATAATGTCACCTGGGATGGCCCTTTGTGGGAGGCAGGAACTGGGCACCTCTGGATCTTTCCTTTTCTTCCCTGGTTCCTGGTATAGTTTGAAAAAAAATACCACAGGCTGCTGTCTGTGCCAACCTACCTCCCAGTCTTTGTCTCCTTTGTCTCTCTCAAGTTTCTCGTGGTTCTCTCTTCTCTCTACTCCATCTTCCTTCCTCTACCAAGACCTTTCCTAGGAAGACTTGTAAAGAAACGTTGAACATTAAAAACAAACAAAAAAATAAAAACAAAAAAACCCCACAGTGATTCTCAGGAACTTGCAAAGATAGGAAGGTTCCACGCACCTTTTACCACTTGTCCCAAAGTCACTTCTGGCACGACCCTAGCACAGCATCTAACCCAGGAAGCTGACCCTGGGGCAACGTCTGTGAACTACTGCGATGACTCCTGGAACTACCTGTTCAGTCAAGGTGCAAGGTACTTCCACTTGTCATAATCCTCCTAGTGCTGCCCTTTTAAAGATCCTGCCTGTCCCCACCTATCGAAGTCATTGCCCCTGGTGACCACTCATATGGTCCATCTCTATAATTTGTCATTTCAAGAATACTAGGTGGATGGAATCGTGTGATGTACGGCTTTCTGGGATGGGTGTTATTTATCTAAGTGTTGAGTGTCAGTGGTCCACTCTTCCCCATTGTGTGACTTGGTTGTACCACAGTTAGCCTCACCTTTCGCCTGCTGGGGGACATAAAGCTGCTGTGAGCAGTCATGCCCAGGTTTTTGTGTGGATGTGTATTTTCATTTCTCTGGGAAAGATACTCAGGAGTGCAGTGCTAGGTCATATGGTTAGCATGTGTTTAGTTTTTAAAGATAAGAATGTTCACTCCTAGCTGGGCACAGTGGCACACATCTGTAATTCCAGTGGCTTGGGAGACTGAGACAGGAGAATCGCTAGTTCGAAGCCAGCTTCAGCAATGGTGACCCTGACTCTAAATAAAATAAAAAATAGGCTGGGGATGTGGCTCAGTGGCCAAATGCTCCTGAGTTCAATTCCTGGTACCCCCAACAACATACAAAAAATGTTCACTCTTGCCACTTTCATTTATTATTGTATTGGAGGTACAGTGCTAGGAAAGTTAAGAAACAAGGCCCTCAGATTGGAAAAGAAGTACTCTCCCTGCAGAGGTGCACTGTTGTAAGTAGAAGTCCTCAGGGATCCATTAAAAACACTTAGAACTAAGAATGGAGTGTAGCAAGCTGCACGATATGAGAGCAGGATACAAAGCCACTTGTATTTCTATCCACATACAGAGGGCAATCTGGAAATGAAAATTAAGGAAATTAATCTAGTTTATAGTAGCATCAAAAAGAATAAAATACTAGGAACAAATATAACAAGAGAAGCATAAAACTTTGGGCTGGAGTTATAGCTCAGTGGTGGAGCACTTGCCCAGCACACATGAGGCATTGGGTTTGATCCTCAGCACCACATAAAAATAAACGTATTGTGACCATCTACAACTAAAAAAAGAAAAAAAAAAGAATTAAAAAAAAAAGAAGCATGTAACTTTTACTCTGAAAACTACAAAACATCAAAAGAAATTTAAGGTGGGAGTAGATGGAAAAGCAGCTCATATGTGTGGATCAGACAAACCTGATATTGGTGAGGTGGCAGTACTCTCCAAACAGGTCTTCAGATTCAGCACAGTCCCTAGGGAATTCCAGCCACTCCTTTATAGAAGTTGACATGGTGATTCTGATTTGTAATTCATGTGGAATCATCAGGGACTCAGAATAACCTAAACAATCTTGAAGAAGAGCACAGGAGGACTCACGCTTCCCACAGTGGTGACCAAGACCATGGTCCTGGCCAGGGGTGAACGTGTAGATGAGTAGAATGGAGAGCCCAGAAGTAAACACGTGGTCACTGTTTCGACAGGGGTGCTGATAGTAGTCAGTGGGGGAAAAATAGTCTCTTCAGCAAGAGGTGTGGACATAACTGGACAGTCACACAGAATGAATGTAGTACATGCAAAAATCAACTTAAAATGGATTTATGACCTAAATGTAAGAAGTAAAAGCCCAAAACACTTGGAAGAAAACAGGAATAAAATCTTCATGACTTTGGGTTTGGCAAAGGATTCTTAGATGTGATACCGAAAGCATGAGCCATAAAGGAAGAAACAAATTAGTCGTCATAAAAACGAAATAACTCTGTGCTTGTCTTTCTGCTCTTCTTAACAGTGTCTTTTGCAGAGCAAATTTTTATTTTTCATGAAATCCAATTTGATGGTTGCTACTTCTCTGATTCTGCCTTTGGTATTAAGTCTAAGAAACCCCATTGAACCCTGGGCCCTAAGGTTCCTTCCTGCTGTGGAGAGGTGGGTCTTGTGGGTTGATTTTGAAAACTGAACCAGGCTTGATTCCCCACTTGGCCTCCCTGTGCTCCTCTTTAGAATTCCTGGACCCTGTGGCGATATTCTGATAGGGCCCTTGGTGGCTGGTCTCTTGACCCTGAGAGCTTGTGGGAGAGCTCCCTGCCCTGGGAGTTGTGCAGACCTCTGCGCCAGGGCAGGAGGCATGGTTGGGAGGTCTGAAGAGGGGTCTCCAGGGAAGGCCCTCAGAAGGGGGTAGTTCAGTTTAGAAGAGAGGAGGCCAAAAGGAGAGCAGGGGTGCTCAGGAGGTGCTTTCGCTCTCTGACACACGTCCCTACGGGGGCAGAGGGCGGGAGCTGGTGTGTAGTTGGCTGCTGGATACAGCTGGCCAGGAGGAGGGCCTGGACCCCTTGAGTCTGAATTCTAGCAATCCCCAGGCTGAGGGATTGAGGCCTGCTGAAGTTGGATCTGGAATGTCCCTGAAGGCACGTGTTGAGGGCTTGGTCCCCAGTGCAGTGGTGTCCATTGGTGGGGCTTTGGATTGGATCCCAAGGGTTCTGATCTCATCAGTGGGTTAATCCACTAGGGAGCGCACAGCTGAGTGGGCTCTTGGGAGGTGGTGGAAACTGGAGGAGTGGGGCCTAGTTGAAGAGAGTGGTCCTTGGGGGTCTCTGCTCCCTGGATGCCATGAGGTGACAGCTCCACTCTGCCAGGCCCCTGTCCATGATGCCGTGCCTCACACAGGCCCAGAGTAGTGGACAGAACTGACCATGGACTGAAACCTGCAACCAGGAGCCGGAAGAAACCTTTCCTCCCTTAAACTGTTTTCTCAGATATTTTGTCACAGAGACGGAGAGCTGCAGCCTCTTCTCTGATCAAGGCTTCACTGGACTGAATGCATTTCTGTTTGTTCCCTGCTGGTGGCAGATGTGAGTGACCTCAGTCGCTTCCTCAGCATGTTTCACAAGGCGCAGGCTGGGGTCATTGAAGCTGCACGGCAGCTGCTTTCTGGCGAGAGGGCCCCCCTGAAGCAGAAGCTGCTGGCCGACCTCCTGCACACTGTCAGCCAGAACATCGAGGCTGAGACCCGAGCCCAGGACCCGCCCTGGTTTGAAGGTGTGTGGGCTGGGGAAGGGCCCAGGAGAAACTGGGGTCTGTCAGGTCCTAGTGTCCACAACCAAGAGCTGGTGTGGCCTTTCAGGGAGGCGGGACAGGATGTGCACTTCCAGAGCCTGGGGAATGTGGGGAAGGCACCAGCAAGGGCTCGTGGAGAGTCGGGTAGCATCCAGGCAGCCTCCAGCTGCCCTTTTTGAATTTATTACTCTTAAAATGTTGAGGTGAAAACGAGTGCAGCATACAGTTTACTGTCTTGGCCGTTGTTAAGTAGGCTTGTCTCCTAGTGTCTGGGGGCGAGTTTGGTTTCAGGACCCCCATGGGACCAAACCCTCGGGATGTGCAGATCTGTTGCCTGCAGCTGCTTGCATCCCTGCAGTCATCCTCATGCACAGCTGTCGGGTGGGCTGGGGAGTGGCAGAACAACAGGCCTGTGGTCTGTATAGGTGTAATTTTTAAACGCCTAAGACTTGTGGTTGGCTGAACTGCAGATGTGGAAGCGAATGGCATCACAGTCCAGTGGCACTGAGTACCCACTGTCATGCTGCTGTCACTGCCATATGGCCTGGGGACTCTTGCTTCTTGTACCTGTTGAGCACTGATCCCAGCCTGATGCCCTTCATCCTACTTTCCATCCGAGTGTGATGACTTTGGGTGCCTCCTGTAAGTGGGACCATGCAGGGCATGTCTGTGTGACAACTTACCTAGTGAAGCACGCGCCCTCGGGTTTGTCCTCGTGGTGCCTGTGTCGGGACTGTCTTTTTAAGGCTGGGCAGCGTTCCGTTGTGGATGGGTGCATGTGGTTTATCTTCTGCTAATGCACACTAGGGTCACTCCTGCCTTCTGGACTGGCCTTGGAAGCCAATTGGAGGTAGCCTGAGGAGTTGGCACCCATCTTGGAAAAGGAGGGCTGTTTGGGCAGCCAGGCAGAAGCCCTTAGTGGTGTTTGAGATGCCTCAAAACCAAAGACCAAATGAGGCCCTGCATGCCGCCACCCTCGGTTCTTTAGATGAAGCTGGCCGACCGTGAGGTCTGCCCTGCTTGGCAGGCAAGCCCAGCCGGGCACAGCCAAGAGGCCCTGGCTGCCCTGGACTCCAGGGACTCTTCTTCATTCTTACAGGCTTGGAGTCCCGATTCAGAAGCAAGTCGGGCTACCTACGATACAGCTGCGAGAGCCGGATCCGGAGTTACCTGAGAGAGGTAAGTGCTTTTTTGTTCAGGCCAGCTGTGCCCAGGGCTCTGGGCCCAGGGTGTGGGTAGGTGGTGGGAGGCCACTTTTCTGCTGGTACATCTCTCCTGTGCCCCACCTCTGAGGCCACTATTGGGTGCCCCAGTGTGCTAGAACCTGGGATGGAGGTCTGTGGCTGGGGTTGCTGAGGCCCAGCAGAGCCACTCACTCCCCCTCTGTTTTGTGTGGACTTCTTCCTGCTGGTGAAGGGCAGAACTAGCCCCTGAGTGTTTCCACGTGGCAGCAAGTTCCATTCTGACCTGAACTCTCCCAGACAGATGCCCTTTCTCTCTGTGCCTCGCCCTGCTCGGGCAGCAGCCTCTTGCCAACACTCTGGGGCACAGTGTGGTCATCTGAGCTTGGAGAAGAACAGCAGGGCCAAGTGGCCGCATGGGGCTCTGATGCTGGCTCCTCCCTGGGAGAGGCTTGGCCCAGTGGCATAGGAAGGAGTGTGGACACTCCTGGGCAGCTGTCTGCCTTCAGGAAGGCAGGACTTGGGTCTGCGGTCCTGGTGTGGTCCCTCTGCTGCTCCTCAGCAGATCAGACCTGTGTGAAAGGTGGAGTGCAGAGTGGAAGGGGATGCTCCGTGGAGCCTAGTGGGCCAGGTGTCTGTCCCAGGAGCGTGGGCCCGAGCTCTCCAACGCACTGGGCTCTGTGTCTCCACTCAGGTCCTTCCGGGTGGGACAACAAGGTCTTGGCTCTGGCAGCTTTGTCTGCTTTTGGTCCCTGCAGGCCCGCTCGCTGGCAGGAGTTGAGCCAGCTGTAGAGCAGGGGATGGGTGTTGTCTTTTCATGGTGTGCCGTCCCTGTGCCTATGTGGCTGCACAGACTCTGCGGTCTCTTGGTCGTCTCCCTCCACCCCTACCTTGACTGGGCCCTGCCACGCTTGTGGGGCTGGATGCAGCTGCATGTGCCTCTTGGTGGTCCTGCTGCCACCAAGGACGCCCTCATGTGAACACTGCCTGGCTGTGCCCTGTGGGTGACCCTGCTGTCACTGAGGACGCCTTCCTGCGGGCATGCCTGGCTGTGCCCGTGGGTGACCCTGCTGCCACTGAGTTGACTTCCTGTGGGCATGCCTGGCTGTGCCCGTGGGGTGACCTTGCTGCCACTGAGGATGCCCTCCTGCGGGCATGCCTGGCTGTGCCCGTGGGTGACCCTGCTGCCACTGAGTTGACTTCCTGTGGGCATGCCTGGCTGTGCCCGTGGGGTGACCTTGCTGCCACTGAGGATGCCCTCCTGCGGGCATGCCTGGCTGTGCCCGTGGGTGACCCTGCTGCCACTGAGTTGACTTCCTGTGGGCATGCCTGGCTGTGCCCCGTGGGTGACCCTGCTGCCACTGAAGATACCCTCCTGATTGCACTGCCTGGCTGTGCCCTGTGGGTGACCCTGCTGCCACTGAATTGACTTCCTGTGGGCATGCCTGACTGTGCCCGTGGGGTGACCCTGCTGCCACTGAGGATGCCCTCCTGCGGGCATGCCTGGCTGTGCCCCGTGGGTGACCCTGCTGCCACTGAGGATACCCTCCTGATTGCACTGCCTGGCTGTGCCCTGTGGGTGACCCTGCTGCCACTGAGGATGCCCTCCTGATTGCACTGCCTGACTGTGCCCTGTGGGTGACCCTGCTGCCACTGAATTGACTTCCTGTGGGCATGCCTGACTGTGCCCCGTGGGGTGACCCTGCTGCCACTGAGGATGCCCTCCTGCGGGCATGCCTGGCTGTGCCTGTGGGTGACCCTGCTGCCACTGAGGATGCCCTCCTGTGGGCATGCCTGGCTGTGCCCTGTGCTGCCATCCTCTGTCTGCCCACCTGTTGCTCCTGCCAGGAAGGGGCGAGCACCTGTAGGCCTCCTTATGCAGATGATGCTTAAGCATGGGTTTCTTCCATGGTGACCAGGAAGTGCCAGGGCAAGTGCTAGGGCGAGCGGGCAGACTGAGAGGGTGCTCAGAGCTGAGTCCATCTCGTGCCACTGTGACTAGGTTGGTAGGTCTAGCCGAGGCCTGAGGGGTCAGCGGCCTGAGCCACAGGTATGGGTCACTGCCTCCTCTGTCACTTGGCCCTCCTCCTGTGGCCCTGCCCTCTTTTCTGAAGGTGGAGCCAGCTCCACACCCCTTTCTTCTTTCCTGTCTGCATGGGTTTCCTCCCCGCACTGGCTGGTGGAGGGTTGTGTGCTGTCCCAGAGCTGCGCCACGTGGGCAGGCTGCCTGTACCCTTGGTCTGCCTTACTTGCTGACGTGCTGCCATCCCCTGTCTCTGCCCTCCCAAGGTCTTGGTGGCTGGCTGTCCTTGTGTTCCCAAGGAACTGAGTTCACTGGAATGGCAGGGCTGGTCCTGGTGCTCCCCCTCTTCAGGAGAGACCCAGCCTTAACCATGACTACTCTGGGCCTGTCCCCAGGAGGTGGCTGCTATCACTGTGTGATCTTAGTTCTTATCCAGCCTGGTAACCAGCATGACCATTACCTCCAGTTCATGGGCTCAGCGATTTCATAGCATGGAACAGCTGGGCAGTGGGCAGACCTCTGACCACAGGACTGGTTTGGGCAGGGTCTAGTCCATGTGGCCAGAAGGGCAGGTCTCTGAGGACTTTGAGGCTTGTAGGTTGCAAGTCTGACAGAGGCTTTGGGACCATCGAGGCCCTGGACTCTTGCAGGTGAGCTCCTGTTCCCGAGTGCTGGGCGCAGAAGCGCGTGAGGAGTACTTACGGATCCTTGGTGCCATGTGCCAGAGGCTCAGGTCTGCGCAGTACAATGGCAGCTACTTTGACCGAGGAGCTGAGGCCGGCAGCCGTCTCTGCACGCGGGAAGGCTGGTTCTCCTGCCAGGTGAGCAGTGTCCTTCCCTCTAGGTCAGCCCTGGTGGCCTGAGCACAGCTCTCCTTGAGCGAGGCAGGAAGAGTTGCACCCTTGGCTTGCCTGGCACAGCCTGTGGGAAGGGGTGGCCCTCGCATTCAGAGCTGGGAGGGCAGGCCTGTGAATAGCACTGAAGGCATGTTCTCGTCCCAGGACTCAGTTCGAGACCCTCTGGCCTGGACAGAGGGCGGCTGCAGGAGCGAGAGGCTCTGGCCTTGGCTTGTGCTGATGTTCATGTGCCCAGAGCCTTGCCATCAGCTTTCTGGGTGGCAGAGTCCCTGTGTGTCAGGATTTGTGGGGGCACTGGTTGAGCTTCACTCCCTGGTGGGGGCATCAGCTATAAAGAATGCTCTGGGCTGCACAGGCACACCCCCGGTTCTGGCCGGGCCACCTCCTGACGTCCAGAGGAGCGTCATTTCACATGGGGTCTGGAGGCTGGAGCAGTGATGCAGTGAGGGTGAGCCTGGCCGTCTGCATGTGCTTCCTGCATACTGCTGTCCTGGGCTCCCTTCTGGGACATGAGGCGTGGTCCAGTGTTGAGTGGTAATGGCTCCAGGGCGTGGCATTTCTCTGGGCCCTGCTGCAGCATGGGGGGCACCTGCAGGGGGCCTCCTGCCATGGCAAACTGCAAGTGCTTGTACAGTGAGTCCCCACACTGGGGCCTTCCTGCTGGGTGTTTCTGACAGCAGAGCTGGGTGGCCATGGTAGCCTCTGACCACTGGGATTTCCTGTTGGACCATTCCTCATGGCGATAGGTGGTGATGGTAGAAATGTCCTCCTTCCCAGCTGGCCAAGCATACAGACTCCCAGGGGCTCACTGCACCATTTGCTGAGAGCTCACTCTGTGCCAGGTGCTATGCAATGAGCTGGGGACAGAGATGTCTCCTGCCTCTCTTGTCCTCGAGGAGGTCCCAGAGTAGTGGGAGGTGGACAGTTTGTGAGGGTGCCAGGGCAGAGGTGGCTGTGTGCTGGGAGGCTTCAAGGGGTGCAGAGGGTGGCAGGTGCGGCCATAGTGCTCAGCAAGAGTACCACAAACATCCGAGGCGTACAAGTGTTGGCCCCGGGAAGGTGGCATCCCCACCGCGGCATATTCACCTAGGCGGCTCAGCTTCTGTTGGTCGCAGGGAAAGTCCAAGAAGCCTTGCAGGGCATCATGCAGTGTGGTCCTACTCACCTCTCCCCAGCCATGGCCCTGGCTGTCAGCACCTTCCCCACTTCCCAAGAGGTAGGGGCAGCTGTGTGTGGTCACAGTGTCCTGGGACAGCTAGAGAAGACTGGTCTACCCAGCGCGGAGACATGTAGGCACATGATAAGACACGTCTCTAGAAGCCCTGACAAAAACTAACTTGTCCCCTTTGCAAACTCAGCAGATAGCGTCGGGCAGTGAGGAGATGGCCCCAAAGGCAGAGTTCCTGCCCTGCTCCTGACAGCAGATGCTTCTCTGCCCAGTAGGCTCATCCCAGGGGCTGGAGACCAGTGCAGGGGCTTCATCCTCGCCTCCCCTGTTCTGTCGCCGCAGGGCCCCTTTGACCTGGACAGCTGTGCGTCAAAGCACTCCATCAACCCCTACAGCAACAGGGAGAGCCGGGTCCTCTTCAGCACCTGGAACCTGGATCACATGTGAGTGTGCGGCAGGGGGACCTTTGGGAATGCCTGTTGCCGAGACTCAGGTTTGCAGACAAGAAGAGCAGCTTGCAGGGGTCCGGGCCCTGCTAAGGAGCCTGGGCTCACTGTTGTTGGCTGCCTGGTGTGTGCTTGCTGTGCTGCGTGGGTCTGGTCCAGGGAAGCAGCCCCGTGTGTGCATGTGGATGGGCTGCTGGACAGACATGTTCTGCCTGCTGTCACAGTGTGTGCCTGACATTGAGCCCTCTGCTCTCTGTTTCCACCTGTGGATGGACCTTGTCTGGCCTTAGTGCCTGACTCCCTGTGGCCTGGTGCTGGGCTCTCAGAGGCTGGTGCCACATGTTGGAACTGGAGCTGTGGCCATGGCCTGTGGGGAAGTTGGGGCCAGCAGGGCCGTTTCCACAGCTTCTTGTTTGCAGAGCTCTTCACAAGTCCTACGTCTCTGGTGGCTGTCAGTGTCACAGATGCCTTCCACCTGGCTGGCCTTCAGCTCTCCGATCTCTGATCACAGCAGATGTAGGTGCTGGGTATGCTCTGGGAGGAAGTCGTCCTGCCCACTTGTCACGAGGACTCGCCGAGTTCTCTGCTGGTTTGTTTGCTGGGCTCTTTCTGACACTGAGTGTCCACATGTGGCCCTCCGGACTGTCTTGTCTGCTCTGGAACTCTTCACGCCAGCCTAGAACAAATACAGATGGTGGTGGCGGAAGGCCTGGCCTGAGCCGGTGATGGTGTTTGTGGAGTACCCGTGTCAGTTTCGTTCTCTTTTATAAGATATACATGCTTTCAGTTGTGTGCAAAAGTGTCGATTTTACCAGTGGTCATTAAGAAGATGAAGGAACACTGGTCTGTCTGTCCTCCCCAGCCATAGCCACAGCCTTCCCCTGATGTATGGGGCTCAAGACTGTGCACATGCTTAAATGTGGAAGAGCTAAAAAGCAAGCCACCTGTGAAATAAAAGGGCACCGTCCTCCCACTCACATGTTGTGGCGCAGAAGGCCAGTGGCAGGTCGGAGAGGAATGCAGACTTCTCAGAGGTCTGGCGTCCGGCAGTGCAGGGGAGCCCCTCCCTTCCTGGCAGTTGCAGTGGTCCGGCCAGGGCCTGGCTCCCTCAGCACTCTGTGTCCTTGGTGTTAAGGCCACACGTTTCTTCTTGCCTGGCTTACTTAACAGCAGCCCTTGAGATCCTTTTGTGGTTCTAGAGGCTGGTTTTCATCATTTTCCCAGGTGCCCTGAGGTTGGCACTTGTCTCGTTAGCCAGGTTAACTGCCTTTTGTTTCATCCAGCCTGAGACTTGTGTTTTGCTCCATGGCGGTGCTCTCTGCTGGAACACAATCTCTGTGGGGTCACCTGTTCCCAGTGTCTAGCACAGTGTCTGTCGATAGTGGCTGTTTGGTCAATATTTGTGCAATATTTTATTGCATGAGTAAATGGACCTGAGTTTATTGGAGCTACCCGGTTCTGAGTTTCCTGCCCACAGCACCTCCTCTGCACTTCTTTCGGGTCTGTACTGTGCTTTCCGTTGTTGCCTGAGTGGTCCTTCCTCTCTGCCTGTCACCACCCTTCAGTGCTTGGAACGTGGGCGCTCAGCTGTGTCTGTCATGGTATCTTAAAACCCGAAGTCTGCATCGTCCTCCTCACTCTGGCATGCTATTCTGCTTTTGGTAGTTGTCCCCCTGACTTTAGTCCTGCTTGTGTGGTTTTCTGGCCAGTGTCCTTTACATCACCAACACACCACCCGTGTCTGCTTGCCAGCACTCTGTGTCTTATCTGGCTGTGCTGCTGATGGCCAGGGGCCCTGGTGCATCTTTATGGAGGTGGGAGGAGCAGACTCTCAGCCTGCATGTGTCTGTCCAGCTCCTGTTCGAGAAACTTCCATCAAACACTGAGTGCTGGTTGACAGGCACCTGCTTCAGTGCCTGAAGGGTGATACGATGTCTCCTGGCATCTGCCTGCTTTTCTGCCTTTTTAATGGAAGTTTTAGTTTTTCTCCTCTCTGCAAATGATATGTCTGGGGGTCAGTCTTTCTTTTTGGTTCTGACTGGGACTTGTGGTCTCTGTTCTGAAGAAGGCTCTTTTTTAGTCCTGGAGAACTCACAGGTGTTTCTTAGGCACCACTGAGTGTGGTTGGGCCTTGTTCCACCTCCTGGTGTGGTCTCTGCTCTTCCAGGGACCCAGCTCTGTGGTTGCTAGGAGCCACAGCAAAAATATTGATACAGGCACCTTTGGGTTTAGTGACTGCCAGCCAGCCATTCAAATTATGATTATGTTAAGTTACATTCATATGCTAATTGGACTCCTGCTGTTTACCTGGGCCCGTTTCGGGACTCAGGTTACTCATGTCACTCTTGTAATGGGAGAGTTCCCATTGGTTGGGAAAGGATGGTAGGAGGGTGTTCCGGGGGAAGTGGAGCCCCTCCGGCTCAGGTAGAACACACGTGGTGGACCCAATTGTTAGGGGACGCACACTGGCCTCTCACAAAATAAAACTTTGTCTCAGTTTGACTGGCTTGTGTTTTGTGCCCAACCGGGTTGCAAGATTGCAAGCCGGTGTGCACTGACAGCCCAGCAGGGAAGCGCTCAGCAGGGGTGCGGCAGGCAGTGCTCGGCGACAGCAGCGCAGCGGCAGGAGCGGAGCTCAGCCAGCCCGCTCGGCCCAGGGCCGGGCAGCCTGCAGCATGTGGTGCTGAGTTTCAGGTGACTGACTTCCTGCTGCGGACTGAATTGCCACCTCAAAGTTCACATTGAAGCTCTGTGTCCCCGTCCCCCCCCCCCCCCCCCCCCCCCCCCGTGTGACCACATCTGCAGACAAGGTCACTGGGAGATAACTAAGGTGAAAGGAGGTCACAAGAGGGGGCCTCGTCCAGTAGGATGTAGCCTTTGAAGAGGAAGAAGGCGTGCTCTCTTGCCCACACTAAGAGGCTGCTGTCTGCAGGCAGGATGTGCTCCCTGACCAGAAGGACCAGGCCTGGGGCATTGGCCTTGGGCTTCTGGCTCTCAGCCTTGGAGGACAGTCTGCACGTCAGCTCCGCCCCCCAGTCTGCAGCAGTGTTCTTCCCTAGTGGCCCTGCAGTTCCACACTGTCCAGCCTGTCCGTTGCAGATTATGCCCTTCCTAGAAGTCAGTGCTACCAGCCTGACCTCTGGGGGCGCTGGGGACTGGGGTCAACTGTAGACTGTGCTCCCGAGGCTTGGGTGCTCTCCCTGGTTGGCAGTGCTCCAGGCACATGGAGTGGCTGGAGGAGTGGTCGCCTTGTGTGCCTCCTCCCTGGCTGATGCCAGGCTAGGTAGCCTCAGCTGTGTGACTCAGAGCCACAAGCACAGCAGCCGTCAGTGGGCTGGGAGTCCTTTTAGAAAGTCTCGAGTTGGAGGGTGGTCCAGGAAGCCCGGCACCCTGCCTGGGTTTTCTGAGGTGAGGTGTCTTGGGCAGTCATCTGGCCCCTCCCTGGCCTTTGTCTTGTGTGGGGACAGTGCTGCTCGTCCAGGTATGGCTCCTTGGTGGTGTGTGTGCTGGGTCCAGCACTCATCTCGGGTGGAGCTTTTTCTGTGCACACCCATGTGCTGGCCTGTGGGCTTCTCTCTGGAGTGTCTGTGCCCTTGTCCCCACAGACACCCAGGGTTGTCAGTGGTGCTGAAGCAATTTCACACTGCTGCTTGCCTGCTGTTCCCGAGCCGTGTTGGTTGTGTTCATCTGGACTCTGCCCATGTGACACCGGCCTGAGGGTGGATGACTGGAGATAGGTACAGATGGTACCTGCCCTTCTTGCCCCTGCCCCTCCCCTGATGCTAAATCCAGGTGTCGCCACGTACCTTAGCAATAGGAGGCAGATGTGGCTTGACAAGTGCTTGCACGTCAGATCTTGTCCTCTTGATCACTCTTGGGGATGCAGGGCCATTGGGGAGAAGGGCCCAGGCCCAGCTGACCCTCAGGAAGTGCAGCAGCCCTGGGAGGGCCTGCAGGGCCAGCAGGAGACCCTTTACATGGTGGAGGGGCGGCTGACTGGATGGCATGGACACTGGATGCAGAAGGGCCTCCCTCTCTCTACCCAGGGCCCTGGGCATGGCGTAGGCCCCTCAAGGTCCCTCTGATGGCTAGAGTGTGGTGCCCTCGTGCGTCAAACAGTGATTTCTGTGTTCCTGGTAGCTCAGTACCTCCTTTTTCCTGTTGCTCTCACTTATGTGATAAAGTATTTTTCTTAGCTTTTCCAGGCTATGGGGTGAGGACACCTTGGTGCCAGATGACCTGATCACCGTGGTCCCATCTCCTTACTAGATATCTGGTGTTCTCTTGAATTGGTTGCTTATAAGTGAAACAGATTTAAACAGAGTAATGGCATGTTTTTTTAAAAAAACTAGACATGTAAGATTAGGACTAGAAAGAGACATACTGAATCCTTAATCCCCATCCCCAAGGTAGGAAGCAGACATGAGATTGAGGTGGGAGTCAAAGGTGACTTTAGCTTCAGGTCATTTTTAAATTTCCTGCCTTGGGGGTTCATCTTGACCTGGATAAAATGGGACACAAGCCAAGTTGCTGGTGGCGGCTTGTGGTGATGGAGTATGATCAGCTCCTTCTCCCCTGTGTTCTTTTCAGAATTTTTGAACAGTGCCCACAAATCAAGTGTTAAAGAGTGAGACGTGCTACACTGGGCGCAGGCTCTGCTAGACAGACCTGCCCATAGGTACCCGCAACTCGGGGACGACACAGGAGTTCGAGCTGGGCTCCTGCAGTGTTGGCTGAGCCCACCTGTTTCACTGCCATGTGGTCCTTCTGGGATGTTCCTGGTGTGCCTCTAGACTCTTAAAGATCCCACACTGGTCTTTCCTGTAAGTGGCCAGGCACTGTATGTTTTAGTGACAACGGGCGAGTAGGAACCGTACCACATGTGGGCTATGGCACTGCGTCAGCAGTGTGACCACCTCTAACCTGGCTTTGCAGAATAGAGAAGAAGCGCACCATCGTGCCCACACTGGCTGAGGCCATCCAGGAACAGGGCGGGAGAGAGGTGGACTGGGAATACTTCTACAGCCTGCTCTTCACCTCAGAGAACCTCAAGCTGGTGCACATCGCCTGCCACAAGAAGACCACCCACAAGCTCGAGTGCGACCCTGGTAGGATCTACAGATCCCAGAAGAGGCCAAAGAGGCGGCGGCCTGCTCGAAAGTGCCGGTGACCCGGGTGCCGAGTCCTTTACCCTCCACAAGGCCCAACTGTGCCTAACAGTAACAGGTGCGATTTTGTATTTTGTCCTCACTCCAGTGGTTCCTGGAAGAAAACTTCTTCAAACCTGATTTCAGTACAGTTCAGAGTCTGTTTCCTCTGCCAGAGGACATCTTTTGGGTGCTTGCTGGGCGCTTGTGTCAGGGAGTCATGCTGAGCTCTGGCCTTTGGCACTGATCCGCAAGCACTGCATGTGCTCCTGTGGCAGTCTCCACGCTCATAAGGCCCCACAGCTGAGCCTGGCTGCTTCTGTGCCTCAGTTTTGTGCTGGTCTCCATTTAAATGGCAGTTCCATCTCTGGATCCTTTTAAAAGCCCCAGAGAGAGATGTGTTGCTTCTGGGGTAAAAGTCTGTGCTCCATGGAGAACTGCAGGGTTACTGCTGTGAATTATTTAAAACTTTCCAAATGTCTCAGTGGGGAATAGCTGAGTGGCATTATGTTGGACCTTGCAAGCTTGCTTTTTTTTTAGGTAAAAAATGGTTGGATGTCATTAATTTCATGATTTGACCTAATGCATGTACATAGTGCAAAACTGTAATAGCTTTAAGTGTTTGTAAGTGTTCATGTGTAGAAATGGGAAGCTGTTGAGTGCACAGGGGGCTGGCTATGCAGAGTATGACCTATTGGTTTTTTTTTTTTATATGTATTTTTTTGTTGTAAGTGGACACAATACCTTTATTTTATTTTTATGCGGTGTTCAGGATCAAATCCAGTGCCTCACGTATGCTGAGTGAGTGCTCTACCACTGAGCCACAGCCTGACCTGTTGGTTTTTTAAATGTGTGTAGGAAGCTGGATATAGTAGCACATGCCTGTAATCCCAGGAGCTCAGGAGGCTGAGGCGGGAGGATTACAAGTTCGAAGCCAGCCTCAGCAATTTAGTGAGGTTCTTTGTAATGTAGCAAGCACCGTTTTAAAATAAAAAATAAAAAAAATGGGGAGCTAGGTCTGGGTCTCAGTGTTTAAGAGCCTTGGGCCTTAATCTCCAGTACCAAAAACAAAGTGTATTATGTGCAGATAATCTGGGAGGAAACACCAAGCTGTGCATGGCAGTGATCCTGGGCACTTAACAGGAGTGGAATGGGTAACAAAGCGCTAATTTCCTACATCATGCATTTGTAATACTTGAATTTTTTAAAATGTGTTTTATAACAATTCATAATGTACTTTGTAAAGATAAATTTCATAATATTTGGATTTTTACACTTATGCCATTAGAAAAAGCAATAAAGGGCTCTCTAAACCGTCAGGAGTCTGCTCATTGGGAGTGACGAGAATAAGGCTGAACTGAGAGGCTGGAGGCCATTAGTGGCCGACCCTAATCCTCCATCTGCAGAGACCCAGCAGTCTCGGAGCACAGCTGTGGTGGAACTGAAGTCCCAGCTCAGGGTGGTGTCTGCTTGGTCTGTCAAGGGCTCAAGGCAGAGGGAGAGTTGGGCTGGTAGCCAGGATGCCTGGCACAGGAACTTCCTGGAACTCAGAGGGTCCCACCTGTGCAGCAGGCTGTAAGCCTCTCTAGTCCAGAGAGGGCTGCTCCAGATGCCAGTGGGGACTTGCCCTTTGTGGTGGCTCATACCTTCAGGAAGCGCCCCTTCTCCTCTGGGCACACTGAGCACTGTGCTCCCCACGTCTTGTGTTTAGAGATGGTTTCTAAGAAGTCCTTTTGTAATAATGTGGCCTCCTGTTGCTTTGGGGCTATGCCCGCAAGGCAGATGCTTGTGGTCAGCCTGTGCAGAGGGTGTGCGGTGCTCACGGTGATCTTACTTTACACTAGTGTGTTCTGAGGTTTATTTTCTCTAGTGCTTAGTGTTCACATGTGCTGTGGGTTGATTCCCTGGTGTTTCTGCAGGTGGCCCTGCATCTGGAAGCACAATGGCAGGACCTCTGCACTGGGTCCATTTGCTCCAGAGGCCCTGCCCACCACCTGGGGCCGCTTACTATACGTATGATACCTGTGCTGTGGCAACTCTTGCTTCCCTTTGATAGTGACCTTCAGGGACTTAGGTTTGTCATCTCTGCCACCTCAATCCTAGATGTCATATGAGGCTTCTGGGACTGGCTCAAGTTGCATGACCAGTTAGGAAGGGCCCTACACAGGTCAGGTGTGGCAGAACCGATTGTGCTCCCGCCTAGGCAGTGCAGATTACAGACTGCACTAATGCAGCAATCTAAAGATGTAAATTATTTCCCCTGGCTTTCAGAAAATGACTACATGGGCTGGGGATGTGGCTCAAGCGGTAGCGCGCTCGCCTGGCATGCATATGGCCTGGGTTCGATCCTCAGCACCACATACCAACAAAGATGTTGTGTCCGCCGAGAACTAAAAAACAAATATTAAAAAAAAAAAAAAGAAAATGACTACAAATAAGTTTTGAATTATATTCAGTCAATGGATAAATGGCAGAATCTTCCAGAGCAGGTGATGGTCACAGATAATGGGGATCACAACAGAAGCAGAGAATGGTGCAGGGAAACTACTTGCAGGGAGGGCAGTGGAAGGAGCCTCACAGGGCTTGTCACCTGCTCAGTGGTCTGCTGTGTTGTCACTTCCTGTTACCTCATAGCCCGGCTGACAGTTGGCGGGCAGCCTGGCTACACCCAGCCAGGACTGCGCAGGAGCCCAGACAGGGAGCCACTCCTTACAGAGTCCTGTGTGTTCTCAAGGGCCGAGCACTTTTCCCGTTGGTATAGCCAGCGGCCAGTCTTCCTCCTCCTAGGTGCTCTGCTGAGCCCTGGCACACAGCTGAAAGGAAGAGGCTGGGAAAGCCCCCCTGTGCTGCACCCCTTTGTCCACTGGGGAAGACACGTCATCAGGTGCTTCTTGATACAAGTGGGGGCTGGGGAACATCCCCAGGTAGGGCTCAGGTGTGTGGGCCCAGGGTGCCACCTGAGAACACATGCAGCCGAATGGTACACCTCACTGGATGGTGCCTCCACCACGCAGAACGAGGGAGGCAGTCTGACCCTGTTGTGGCAAAGGTGAGTGAGCTGTCAACAAGGACAATAGGGCAGGGCAGGGGCTGGGTCGCCTCAAAGCCTGTCCCAGCGGCCTTACCTCTCCTGCAGGTTAATGGGCCTAAACAGTGGTCCTAGCCTAGGGACAAGGTTCATTTTTTCCCTTGGCTCTCAAATTTTTGAGGAAGGAGTAGTTTTAGGTACAGTACTTAAAAAATTTTCAAAATATATTTTTATTTCTTTCCCATGTGTATTTTGTAAAATCTCAAGGTCAACACTAGCTCTACACTGCAATGAGGACAATCCTGCAAGCACTGGCACTGAATTGATCAGGAGTGATCAGATTCTGATAATGGAAGAAAACAAACAAACTTGCATATCATAAAACTAAGGAGCTCAAGGGAAGGTTTCCTTACAAAGATCATACTCACTTAACACGGAGCCCTCATGGCTAACCCAGGCCAGCACCACAGCATACGAATGTGACAAAAGATGCCTGCACCCAAGCAGCAGCTGCAGGGCTGCACGGACACCTCCCACAGGCATCTGGTGTTCTGCACAGTTCTCTTAGGGGTGACATCTGATTAAGACATTCTCTTGGAGATGCACTGTATATAAATTGCATAATTTGGTAAACTGTCAAACTGTTAACTATCCTGAATGTGTTGAGAAATCATTCTGTGCTTCTCTACATTTCTGCATCATCGTCATCCTCATCGTCTTTGGCTCTGAAATGCATTTTTCTGAATTCTCGTCTGCTCATTGAAGGACAAGCTGAAGAGGCTGGAGGCAGGTCCTTAGAGGGAAGAAAACACGGACTTCAGTCCCAAATAACACAATGACACAATGAGAGCACCTGCACACACAGTTCACCTTGGTTAGCTCTGGTCTGGCCGAGTGGGCCTCCCTGTTAGACATAGAAATGAGGAGGTCCAAGCACCCATCCCTTGGTAAGGAGGACTCTGGTTCAGGCAAGAGAGGGGCAGGCAGATTCAGGAAACCACAGTGGGGCAGGGTGCTGGTGCACCTGGAAGGTGCCCGCCTTTCTCAATGGCAGGATTCTGAGCCTGGGAGCTGGAGGGAGTGCCCTGATTAGATAACCCTTATTTTTTTCTCTTGCACTAAAATTATTTGTGGCGAGGCCTGCTTGCAGGCCTCAGATGCAGCAAGGGAGGGGGATGTGCCACTCTTACCTGCATGAGTTCAACATTTCCAAAAAATCGGCTCACTGGCATGGGCTGGTTGCTGTCATCGTCTAGAAAGACGCTGTTGTCCATCTGAAACAATGGCTTCCGCACATCCTCTCTTTCCAGCGCCACCTGGTCCTGCCCCACAGAACAGCCATTTGACTCCTCTGCCCCTGCCCCTGCGCTGGGTTCCTGTGTAGACAGACCATCTTCAGTCTTTGCTGAGCAAGGGTCACTGGCAGCTTTGCAAGGACTGTGGGGAGGCGCTGCAGCCTCCTGCTGTGTAGCCACACCAGCCTCACGGCCTAGGAGCAACATACTGTCTTCTGCAAACTCATTTTCACAAGGGACCTTGGGTGCCACTTTTGGCAAAGAAGCACTGTCACTTTTAGGGACTAGTTTCTGTAATTCAACCTTCAAAAGATGACTTCTGTCACACTTGAACTTCTTGGAAGTCCGCCTGTCTGCAGCCTTGTGTGATGAGGAAGTCTGCAAAGAAAGAAGAACGTAAAGGGGAAACTAGACACATCTAGCAACCACAGGCCTCGATCCCAGAGGCTCCTGTTTCTTCTCACCTGAGACAACATAACTCTTGTCACTTTTTGTCACCATTGGAGGGACAGAATAAAACCTTGTCATTACTCCATTGCTTTCGGTTTTCCCTGGGCGGGGGGGGGGGGGGTGTTTCCTGAAGCATGTTTACTTTTGTTATGAAATTACAATAAGAGGATCCAGTCTCCATTCATTCCTACTAAATGGAAGCTCTACGAGTTTTTGCATTATTCTCCCAAGCCTGGTGTGTGGGAGGTGCTCAGCAGAGGTTGCTTCATGGACTTCAAGACTTTTATAAGCAGCTGAGCAAGAGACAGCACCAGCTGCCCAGTGGGCCAGGGACTCCTTGGAGACAACAGCTCAAGACTATCAGAGGGTCCTTTCCTAGCCCCCTGAGCCTTCCTCTCGTGGTTTGGGGTGAAGCAGTGTGACAATGCACCCTCTTCACTTGGACAGGCCACCTTCAGAGTGAACAATCGTGTCTTGGAGCCCAGGTCTCTGACACACATAATCATCCCGGTGGCAGACGCCAGGAAAGCCAATGTGGACTGCACAGCACAGCCTCCTGAAAGCAAAGTCAGTAGCACCAGGCTCTCCTCCGATGGGCCCTGGGATCTAAACTACATTAGCGTCTTGGAGTGATAACTTAGTATTTAGACCTTGGTATTCTTCATGGCAACAGAGCTCACCAGACATGCTGTTTTGGCAGACGTGGAGCCAGTGACATCCTGGGCAGGGGCCAAGCTGGCTTCAGAGCAACTTCGGGCTCGTAGGCGCGCTGAAGATCGCACTCCACCTGTGAGCTAGACCAGATGGAGGCTCAGTCAGAGGATGCTCCCAGGAAAAAACATGAGCATGCAGCTGAAGTCTCCCAACTAGAGAACCCCCTAGGCTTTTACTACCTTCATAGGAAGGCAGCTGTGGCCTGAATATGCACAAACAGCTGTGCCTGGGTTTAGATACAGGATCTGCTGTGCATGATTTTGGGGGCTTGGGACAATCTGTCCCCTCACTGTGTATGTTTGTAGGACCATGTGTATGTTAATGGACTCAAAATCATCTCAAAGTGTCTAGAGTAAGCAGCACATATCCTTCCTCAAAGGCTCTCAATCTTTGTTTGTGGTGCTGAGGATCGAACCCGGGCCGCATGCATGCCAGGCGAGCGCGCTACCGCTTGAGCCACATCCCCAGCCACGGCTCTCAATCTTTGATGTGTCAAGTTCTTGACAAAAGGTAAATGAAAACGAAGGCGAGTTCCTGGCCTCCCCTCCTTCCCTAAATGGCAGTCCTAACTCTAGCTTTAAGCACGTAGCTTCTTCCAGCTCTTACTGTCAGCTGCTGTCTACTTCTATCTTATTCTAAAGACAAAGGAAAGGCTTCTAATCAAAAAAAGCCTTAACATTTAAAATAACCTTATTTAAGAATAATTTTAGGTTTTCAGAAAAGTAGCAAGAACAACAGAGCAACACTAAAACTTAGCATTGATTCTATACTGTGAACTTTGGATGATATTTGGATTTCCTCTGTCTTTCCATGAATACTTTTTTATTCTGTTCTAGAATCCAGTCCAGCATATTACACTACACTTAGAAAATAAGTTTCAAAGTTCACCTTAAAAATTGAAGAGTATAAAAATGAGTAATAAAGAGAAGCAATAAACAGAAGTGAGGAATTAAGGTAGAAATTACAAGCTCAGAAGCTGTTGCCACAACGGGCCCTAGAACTGGAAATCCATGAGGTGCCAGATGCAGGTGCTCTGCTCAACAGCAGATGGAAAAACAGAAAAGGAACAAGCCAGCGTAGGGTAGCAAGTCTCCGCATCCACCCTCCACCCCTGCCATGGACTCTGCCCAGCTGGAGACAGAGCATTTGAAAAAGTGTTGGGCCGCAACCTGAGGAAGGAGGGGGCGCCCCTGATACAGGCAGTACAAGCAAGGGGCTCCTGGCCAGGGTCAGGGGCTGTTGCATGGTCGCTGGGGCCAGGCTTATGTCACCTCACAGCACAGGGCTTGGTGGGAAGAGCCCTGCAGCAGCAGTTCTGTCACTGAATGTGACACTGCCAAGAGCTGCTGTGCACCTCTCTCAGGGACAAAACTACCACTCAGCCCAGACAAGTTCATGTCCCCACACTGACAGTGAATAAAGAGGAGAGAGAGGACAATGTCACATCACAAGAGACTGTGGGGGGAGGAGGTGTGTGTGTGTGTGTTCCCAAGTGGAAGGGCTCTCAACAGCAGCCATGAACTGAAGATTGGTACATCATGTAAATCAAATGGAAAAGGGAGGGAGCCTCAGAAACGCTGAGTGCATCACCAACATGTGTAATGGAACAACAGAAAGAGAGGAGAGGAAAGTTCCAAGGAATAGGGAGTGAACAATTCCCAATCTACACATCCAGGAACGTCAACGAACCAAACTTCAAGTGGTGTAAATGCCAAGGTAAGTGGGGTAAATCCAGACACATCTGTGTCGGTCCTGAAAGTCCTGGAAACAGCAGGAGACCAATGCCCAAGGGAAGGGAGCCGTGGAGGCCACGGGAGAGCATCAAACACCTTTAAGGTACCTGAAGAAGGCTGGCCACCAAGGACCCTAACCCAGCCAAGCTGCCCTTTGAGATGAAGGCAGGGCACAGACCTCCAGCCACAAAGCTGAGATTGGTTGCCAGCAGCTTCACGTTACGAGAAATACAGAGGGTTCTTCAGGTTGGAGCCAGTGACCCCAGACAGCAATTTAAATCCCAAGAAAATTGGGCCAGTGGGGCCCACTGGCCACGCCTGTCATCCAGTTGCTCAGGAGGCTGAGGCAAGAGGCAGCCTCAGCAAATCAGCAAGACCCTGCCTCAAAAAAAAAAAAAAAAAAAAAAAAAAAAGCCTGGGGATGTGGCTCGGAGGCAGATCGCCCCCGGGTTCAACGCCCAGGCCACAGAGGACCGCGGCGGGCCGGTCCAGTGGCCCCGTCCTTCCCTCTCTGGGCGGCCAGGGCGAGCGGGGTGCACCGTGACGCGGCCACCGCGGGACCCGGCGGTCTACTCGCGTCCAGTTCCCGACCCGACACCGGAGGCGGCGGAGCGGGCCGCCCCAGCCCCGTGACTCGCAGGAGCCGCACCCGCAGCGCTCGGTGGCCGAGCAGCCCTCCGGCTGCTGGCGCTCAGCCCCGGGCCGGCCGGTCACGTGCCGAACTCCCGCCCCGGGCGGCGGCAGGGGGCCCCGGACTCGGGGCACCGCAGGAGGCCGGAGCCCCCGCCCCCGGGGGGGCGAGGCCAGGCGGAGGCCGCCCCTCGTCCCTCCGCGGCCCGCCCCTCACCTTCCTGCTCCTCATGAGTGTGAGCGGCGCCGCGGCTCCCGCGCCCCGCCAGCCGCTCCTCCACAGAGCGCCAACCCCGCGCCCCTCGACCCGCGCCTGTACGGCGTCTGACGTCTCCACGGAGCTGGCCAATCGCGGCTCGGCGTCCGCGGCACGTGACCTAACAACTGGGGTCTTTACGTAAGCGGGCGGGGCGCAGCTCGGAGGATTCGGACCTGGAGGCGGGAGGCGGGAGCCGGAAGTCGAGCGTACTTCGAGGCCATGTTTGAGACTGGCACTTCCTCGGCGCGTCTGTGGCCGCCATGTTTGAAGCGGGTGGCGGCCGCGTCTCAAGGCGCCCCAGCCGGGCCACGGCGAAGCGCATGCGTGGCGGCTGCCCTTCTGGGTCCCACCTGCGGCAGGTCCTGGGGTGGCTCGCATCCAGTCCACGCTGCACTTCCAAGAAATCTTCCTCTAATGATATGTTATTTCTCTTTCTTTTTAAAAGAGGCGGCCTCGTCAGAAGCATTAAGGCCTCTGGTTAGACTGCAGCGGTTGGGAGTGAGCTGCCCCAGGGCCCCCCGCATCTTCTGTAGCGGAGGTGCGATGCACACGCGGGTCCGAAGGCTCCAGTGCTCCCTGCTCTTTTCAGTGCATTAAAGACGCGAGTCCGTGAGGACCCTGCGGGCTCCTTTCCTCCTAAGAGACGCTTTCTTAGGTGTGCAGTGAGTCCCGGGGTCAGCTGGGCTGGATTTCCCTTTGGGCGGAGCGTGGACACTCACATGCTTGGCTGCACCCGGTCTCCAGCCCCGTCCTTCTCGCCATACTTTCCCCCACCAGGTGCATGGAAGGGAAATGACAGGTGTGTGACCGGCAGGAAATCCATTTGAAGGGAAATTAATGTGATTGCTGCCAGGTCTTAAAAACCAGCGGGGTGCTCTGTCACACACCGAACCTGTCCGCCTACTGGTCGCTTCCATAGTTTGATTCGGGGATCTTTCTGGAGTCCTTCAGAAGCTCACAAGCCAGGGAGGGGATGACCGCCACAGCCAGTTTCCACCCTCCTGTTGGCAGGTGGAGTCGGGCCACCGTGTGATCTTGTGATGGGTGTTCTGGCCTTTCTGAGCCACTGAGGTTGACATCCCTAGGACTCTTGGTCCTTCTTCACAGGTATGCGGTGTTGGTCCCTCATTCCTGGCCAGGGATGGGAACAGTTTCCAAGCAGCTCTGCTGTTGGTCCCCACCCCAGGGTTGTCCTTGTACTTCATTCTCTCTGGCCACATCCAATCAGCTGCTGGACCCTGTTAACTCTAGACTGCAGAGCCTCACTGCTGGCCCTCACTGCTGGCCCTCACTGCTCCTCTGGCCCCCTGCCCACAGCAGCAGGGCAGGCAGGGCTCCATGGTGGGGACTTGCTTCACTTCTTCCAGGATCAAGAACAATAGTCTTAGCATCTCTTCTGAGACCCAGTTTGGTGCCCAGCACATGGTAGACCCTGGACAGATGCCTCACTGAATGGAGGGCCCTTGAGCTTGTCTGCCCGGCCTCCTCTGGCCACAGTGCCCTGCTGTGCACACTGCTGGCTGCTCAGCTCCCCAACAGCTGCCATGGCTCTTCCATGATTCTCTGCTCAACCCATTTTGCCTGGCTCATCGATTCTTCAGCTTAAATTTCGTGTTGTTAGGGCGGCATCACCAGATGCCCTCTTGCCCCCACATTAAATGTGTCAGCTAAGGGCCTTTGCCTCAGGACATGGTGCTGGGTTGGGTGTCTTCTTCCCATCTCCCATCGCTGCACCTTCATTCTTGCTGACTCACTCAGCATGTGCCTGCTGAGCTCCCACCGTGGGCCAGACAGACCCGCACTGGGGTACAGTGGCCGCAAATGCAAACAGGCTGACTTTTTAGAGCTTTGGTTCAGTGGGGGAGAAGAGTGTTGGTGAAATGTTCACATAAAGAACTGGGGATTTTCAGTGTGATGGGAACACACACGATAGGCCTGCTGGGGTGGGGGACCAGATAAGGGTTCTTGGTGACTAGGGTCACCTCCTCCCTCCTTCACCTTTTGGGTCTAAAAAGGAAAGAGGTGGGGCCCTAGGCTGGCAAGCTGCCCCCTGACGACAGGTGCTAAAGTACCCAGAGGAGCCTTCTCAGTTGCTGGGTTGGGTTGCAGCAGATCCTGGAAGAGCACAAAGCCACTCCACACTGAAGCCAGTCACTCCATGTGTCTCCGAGTTTCTCATGTTTGTTTCATTTCTTTATTTCTGATTTAGCTGCCCCCTGCCCTTCCAGGATGGGGGCACCACGAGGGCATCGTCTTCATGGCCTCACGGGATGCTTGTGCAGTGCTCGTGTGGGGCGGGACTCCCACACGGACTGTAACCCCTGAAGGCATGGCCTGGCACAGTGCCTGCCCTTCTGGTGGCCCCCACGCTGACGTTTGTGGAATGGGCTGTGGTGGAGATGATGCATTAGAGACCTGGGACTGCAGATTCCAGGGAGCTGGGTACTCTCCTACACCACAGAGTCGCTGCTTAACCACCACGTGTCCACAGCTCCGTATTTGCCTTCAACAAACACGTGAGGCTGATGAGAAGTTGAAGAGGATTTCCAACTGATTAGCAGTCAGGAGACCCATTAACCAAGGCCACCCGGCCAGAGCACATCTCATTACCGCAAGAGACGGTGGCCTCTGTGATAAGGAATGATCCTTTCCTGCATCTGACCCTTTATGTCTTAAAGAACCACGTTAAAGAAAGGCAGAGGAGGAAACAAGGGAAAAAAAAATAAAACAACCTGCTTTAAAATGTCCTCTGATAAAGTTTCTGGTGGCCACCTTCCCCTTCCTCCTGGCTCTGCTGCGCAGTAATAGCCAGGAGTAGGGTGGCACCTGCTGTTGGCAAGCCTTCATTCCTCAGTGGCTCCCACACAAGTTCACCCAGGTCCTGCCAGATGTGAGGAGGTGGAAGGAGGATGTGTGAGATGGGACCTGGTGGGCACCTGAGCCAGTGCCAAGCAGGAGACAGTCTGTAGTGTCAGGTTGGTCAAGAAGAGCATCGGGAGGCACTGAGTTGGGCTTCATGCTCTCTGCGGGCTGACAGCTCCTGCAGAGATGGAAGGGAGGGTAGGGGAGCGGGGGGTCCTAGGCATGGGCAGTGGGAACCCCAGTGCCTTGTAGGGCTCTCACTGGGCTAAACATTCTGGGAGTTTGGGGAGCTTACTTTGTCGACTGATCAATAGTCTGTGACATTAATATGTTTGAGTACAGAGACCATTTTCTGCTTCAAATATCCCCCAACCTCCTGGGATGAGGGTGCAGCTGTGGGTTGATTATACCTGCTCCTTTTCAGCGGGACTGGGATGGGTTGTGGCCTGACTTGTGGACCTGTGTGACACTGCCCCAAGCTCACAGCCTGTTCCCATCCCATCTTGGTCTGTTGGCAGGGACTTGGAGCATTCCTTATTCATGTTTTCTTGTCTTTTCGTTCTTGGCTTCTGTCTTTTATCTGCAATTAATCGTGTGTGTTTGAAAAGTCTAATTGTGCTTCTGCTTTTATTGATAGCAACTCTGAATCATTTTGGTGAATCTTCCAGGCCTAAGTAGAGAGGAAGGAAAATGTTCATAGGCCCTACACTGCACCAACATAGGCCCCAAGGAAGTACACCAGAAATCACTGCAGACATCTTCCCGCACCCCGTCACTGCACTTGGAATCTATTTGTTGAATCCTTCAAATATCTGGGGAGCTCCTGGTGTGGGCTTCTGCCTCGGGAGAAATCCTGGGGCAGCATCTCAGAGTGTGGGCCCTGGGCTGGGGGTGTGGCTCAGAGGTAGAGTGTCTGCCTAGCGCGCACATTCAATCCCCCTGCGTTCAATCCCCCCAGCACCGCAGAAAACAAAACACAAACACACAGCCAGGCCCCGATCACCTGCAATGTGGCTCTCGCTGGGGAGGAGCTTGCAATCTGCTGGGCTAGTCCAGGTGCACACGCAGAGTCAGCAGAGGCCACCACGAGGCACCGAGCTCTGGGGCCACCGTGGCTGCAGCTTGCCCTGGTGAGACCGAGAACCGCCCCCCCCCCCCCCCCCCCCGGGTGTAAACGACGTTGCATGAGCAGACAGGACTATTACGTCGTGGACACCACCCAGGCACCAGGGCTGGCCTCCTGGTGGCCTCACGGCCCTCTGCAGCCCTGTGGCGGGGTCACGGTGGCGACGCCCTTTGATGAAAGGACAGCGCCTGGAGAAGGCACGATTCCCAATTCAATGAAAAGTGCCTTTTTTTGAGGTGTTTGGGGCCTGCAGGAAGAAGTACATGAAGGTGGAGTGCCCTATTTTGAGAGCCGCCTTGCCTGCCGGGGCTGGTGGAACGTGAGCTGAGGCTCCAGCTGCAGAACCCGAGGCGGGACCTGGCCTCTCGCACAGACGACGGCTGCCTCCCTCGCCCAGGTGCCCCTCGCCCTTTGGCTAAACATTAGGGACAGATTCTGCCCATAAATGTGCCCGTTGACAGGAGTGGTTCCCTCTGTGGCTGTGCAGTGCCACTCCCGTCGTGCACAGGAGGAATACGTTCTGGGGCAACTGTCCCTACCAGAGCTGCAAGGGAAGCCCGTGCATGGACACCCCGCCCCTCCACGCCGGGAGATGCTCCCGGGGGGGACTCTGCCCATTCTCACTGATGTTCCTTTGGCAGAATGTGGACCCAGCTGGGACTGGGGACATTGACCTCCAGCCATCTCAAGGGCCATTCCCACATGGGGCCTTCCAGAACTAAATTTCATGGACTGTCAAATCAAACGGGTTCCTTCAGGTGCCAGAGATATAAGTTGCCCTCGCTGTCCCTGGAGGGGACAAAGGCCTCTGAGGCGGCATGGTGGCTGGTGCAGGAAGCAGAAGCACCGCCCGGGGAGCGCACAGGGCCTAAAGGCTCCCTTCACTTGAAGATGAGCATCAGCAGAAGTCATTTTGCTGAGACGTGCAACTGGAGAGATTCAGCACCGGCAGCATCAGCTTCAGATTCGAAGCTTAGTGAGGAGGAAGCTGCCCTGTCCCCACAGACGTGGCTGGCCTCGGTGGAGGAAGGGGAAGGAGTTCCAGGGAGATGGTGCCTTCTCAGAGCAGGGCTGAGGCCAGCCTGCAGGTGGGCAGGAAGCAGCTCTGAGCAATCTGGGGTCCATGAGAGGCAGAGTGGCCCTAGTTCTCCTCGTTGGTCAGGGTGGGGTCTGCCCTGCTTGGTGGCCCAGGAGCAGAACGGCAAGCACTTGGTCTCTGCTCACTCTGGCCGGCTCCTCTGTGTGCAGGAATCCCCAATCTCCTTGTAGGACACTTGGCTGCTAATACCCCTGTGGCTGGTGCCCTGTCCAGTTGTTCTCCAAGAATCCAGATTCAGGCCAGCGGGCTTTGAGGAGACTGAACGATGGATATGTGGCACCGTGCACTGGCAGCACCTAGCAGCTATGAACTCACCTCGTGGCACGGCCTTGCCTCTGGGGCCTGGCTCTGCCCACGTCCCGCTGTCCAGGGACGCGTCCCCCGCCTAGCTCAGGCACCCGCTCCTCTCCGCCTCACGCCCCCCTTTTCAGAGTCTGGGCAGAAAGCAGAAGGCAGGGCCTGCCTCATGGCTGGTCTCCACAGGCCCCTGGGTTCCTGGGGTGTCGGCTCATGCGTAAGCCGCAGCTCACAAGGTGCGTGCCTCGTCTAGGGTTTCATGTCGGCACCATCTGGAATTCCTGGGTATTTCCCAGGTGACTCATTGGACTGAATTTAGAGGTGAAAAGGTGGGGAAATCTTTCCGTTGGGTTCGTCGGTTCCAGGATGTACACTTAGTATCCCAGAGGGAGAATTTTACCAGAGGCAGGAATGGGGGACGATTCTGTCTCTGTCTGTCTCTCTCTGTGCCTGTCCCTGTCACTCACAGACAGCAGGCCAGGCCACACACACAGGGGAGGGTTCCCAGCCCCCCAAGATCTCATTTCTGAAGCCAGTCACAAGTTCCGGGTCCCCAAGATCACCCTCAGATTTGATGATTCACCAGAGGGCCTCGCAGAACGCACCTATCGCTGCTCCACTCAGAATGGTGGCCTCTCATTGGGAAAGGACACAGGTAAGACGAGCAGAGGAGGGGACAAGTGGCTGAGTCCAGGAAAGTGCCTGAGCGGAGCTCTTCTCGTCACTCCTGGGGTCACTCCACTGGCACCCGTATGTGACCACTTCACCAGCCCAGGGAGCTCCCGAGCCCCCGTGTCCAGCGTTCTTGTTGCTGGGCTCCATCACCTGGGCGGAGCTGACTGGTGGGTGGCCCACGTGGCCATCGGTCTCCCAGCTGACTTTCCATCTGACCCGAAGCCCCTACCCCAAGGCCCGCGGCTCAGCTTTTGGCTTGGCTAATCCCACCCTATGGCCATCCAGTGAGGCTGTGCCCATCCTAAGTCACACCACGGGATTAGTCAGGGTGGCTCCAGGCCCCAGGGAAACAGTGACAGGCTCACCAGGCAGGACCCCCGAGAGGCTGCCTCCCAGAGCTGCTCCCTGACACACAGGAAAACATGAGATAAGCTGTGGCCCCGTGGGTCTGCGGCTCCCCTTTCCTGGAGCTGGTTGGAACATCCTTATCTGCTTTTCCTGGATTTCTGTGGGATTTCTCTGGAACTAATACCTACTGCACGTACCTGATGACAAAGAAAAAGGTTTTGTAGAGACATTTTCCTCTAAGGAAAAAAGAGGCACCCTGCCTTCCTCTCAGTCGGAGAGAAATGTTCTTCTGAATAATTTTTTAATTTACTAAAAGTTTTCTGACTCCGTGGCTGAGGGGATGCTAACTTCCCGCAGAGGGGCTTGCAGATAAAGTGTCTTCGTGAACGTGTGGCGCCTCAGCCGGCCCTGGAAGCCCAGGGGCGCCTCGCTGTGGGATCGCTGAAGACTCCTGCCTTTCCCTCCTCCCTTGAATGGGGCCCTGCTCTCCAGCCGGCCCCAGCCTGACCCCGGCCACTGGTCCAGTCAGTGACGAAGGCATGATCTAACCCACCAGGGTGTCATGGACCCCTCGTCATTCATTTCTGCTGCTCGTCATTCTTAGAGAATCCGGCGTCCTTCCGCGGTCAGCGGAGGCTGGATGTTCTGCACACCCAGCCCCAAGCCTGTGGTTCTCACGGTCACACACAGGTCGGGCACTGCACCCAAACGGTGATACTTTCCCCTTGAAGTTCTCAAGAGGGATTTTTCTGGCCATGATTTTGAAAATTCATCACTACTATGCCCAGGGCTACCAGAGGCCTGCAAGAGCGGAGCTGCTGCCGAGCCAGCGGAGCCCCGGCCTGGGATCTCGGGTCACCTCCCAGACCTCCTGCCTGGACCTTTATGCTGAGGATGCTTTGCACGAGGGGCTCAGGGTGCAGGGCCACACTGCAGAGGCCGGGCGGTGGGGTCCTGGGGTTTTCTGAGAGTGGCTGGGAAAGCAGCACACAGTGACTTCAGAGTGGAGGACACCCCGCCCCCTACAGGCTCAGCCCCACTTCTTCTTCTTTATTTTTTAGCATTTTTCCTCACAATATCTTTTTTCTGTCTATTTATTTTTATGTGGTGCTGAGGATTGGACCCAGGACCTCGGATGTGCTAGGCAAGCGCTCTACCACGGAGCCCCAGGTCCAGCCCTCAGCCCGCACTCTGACCTCATAGGACTTCACCTTTGCAGAGAGTCGGCTGTCCACCTGCATGGGTGGCTGGCACAGGGTCTTGGGCACAGGAGTGACCACGGTTTTAGTGACCAAGTCATGGATAGTTGCCTATTGGCTTGGCCCCCACTGGATTCCCCGTGGGTGGAATAACGAGGTCCCCCTGTTTTGAGAGCACCCCCGTTTGTTCATGAACTGTTGGAAACCTCTCCTGTGGACCACTTCAGGTGATTCTCCCCACAACCTATGACAGACAAGTTCTCTTGTTGCCTTCATTTACACCTGGGGAAGCTGAGGCACAGAGAGGGGGCAAAACTCACCCAGGATCACACAGCAAGGAGGTGCTGGGGCCAGATTTGGACCTAGACATCCCCCCCTTCTCCACCCCGTGGGGCTCTGTTCCTGAGCACTAAGCTAGCACCCAGAGAAGCCATCCCTGGGCGTCTCTGGTCCTGGACACCAGGGGGCAGGATGAGACAGCAGAAGAGGTGGCTGGCGGGCCCAGGCAGCACAGTTTCTGGGCCGCTTCCTGGTCTCAGTTTGTTCTCGGATCCAGCATCCCAGGATGCCCTCTGGGAGGACGAGAGGCCGTGGTAAGCAGGCGAGGGACACAGAAAGGGGCTCCTTTCCTCACGGCCTTTAGAATCTTCTGTGCAGCCCGGGGTCAGGGCGAGCAGAAGCATTTTCTGTGCGTGTTTGGCTTCTCAGGTTCCCAGCTCCTTGGCCAGTGCCAGGCAGTGAAAGTGGCACCTGAAGAACGCATTAGCGGTGGCAGCCGCTTACAGCGCAGGCGGGAGGGCTCGCTGCACCTTGTGCATCCAGAGCTGGCCCCTGCCCTCTGGCCTGGAGCAGGGCGGATCCCCCCATCCCCGTGGTTCTGGGCTGGGCTGCTGCTGCTCTTCCCTGGGGCTCAGGCACCTCCTGGGTGGCACGTGTGGGCGGACTGGTCTTCTCCTTCACACAGGGGCACCCTTCCTGTGTTCAGCGGCCCAGCCCCTCCCCTGGGTGGCCAAGCTGTGGCTCCAGCTGCAGGGGCTTCCACCCTTTGAGACCCGAGGACAGCAGGGACCCGAGCTGCGTCTGGCTTCCCGGCTTCCTTTCCTCTCCGGCCCCCACTCCGACTGGCTTCTGCTAGAAAACTCTCTCTCTCTCCTGAGATCACCAGTGAGTCATGGCGGGGGGCACAAGGGCCTGTTGGTACAGATGAAGAGACTGAGGTCCAGGGTGGCCCGAGACCTTCTGAAGCCCTGGGACCCAGTGGCTGGGCTGGCCCCGTGTGCACCTGCACGTCTTCCTTGTGGAGAGGGCTGAGTCTTCTCTCAGCGTCAGTCTCTGTCCGCTCCGTACTCCCCATTCCCCCCGATTCCTTCCTGCATTCTTTCCCCTCCTTGGGTCCCCAGTCCTGCTGGCCTTTGGTTCTGAGTCTCTGCACGAAGCTCTGCTCTCCAGCTGGGCTCAATCTGCCATGGTGCATGTTTGGGGGACCTGGGACGCGCTCATAGCTTTCCAGGGTTTCTGGGGGGCTGGGCCTCGGAGCTCTCCCGAGACGCCAATCTTTTCCTAGCATGGTTCCCTACAGCCATCCTCCAGGTACGCACTGCAGCACCTTGATCCCAACTCTTCAGTTACCAGGGCAAAGAGACGGAGATGGAATTAAGGTGCAGATTGACTGTCAGTCCACCCCGCGGCCCAGCCACCTGTTTTCCAGGGCAGTGAGCCAGGGCAGGTATGGGCTTCCTCCAAGACAGGAGCCTGTGTCGGGGGTGTGGTTCTGAGCTTCCACATGTCAGGGGAACCCCAGAGGAGAGGCTGCACCCTGAGAACTGCTGGAGAGCTGTGAGTCTGTTGGTGAGCAGAACGGAAACTAAGCAAAGGTTGGGACAGCCGTCTCTGGCCCTGCGCTCCCCAGGGCTGTCTCTGCTGGCCATGGGTCAGGGCGGCCTGCTGGAGCCTGGCTGCCAGTGCAAACACAGATGTGGGCACGGTCGTCCTGTGCCAGACAGCAGCTGCTGCGCTGGGCTGCTGGGCATGGTGCTGAGCTGGCAGAGCCCAGTGCCCAGCAATCAAGACACAAGGAACCTGGCCTGGGTTGGGGCTGCCGGGCCCTGTCATCCCTGGCTGGTGCTCGAGGGCCCTCAGCAGGCCACTGGTCTATAGCCTCATCTCCTCAGGCCACGCAGAGAGCTCATGCATCCTGACCTAACATCCTGTGCTGCCTGGTGGTTGGGGTCCTGCTGTGCAGCCCCACGGCCACCTGGGAGGGCCATGGCGGTCTCCCGCAGGCCTTGCTCACTGAGCATCATGCTGTGTGCCCACTTCCTGTTTCCCACTTGCTCCCAGGCTGCAGGCTGGAGGGTCGGACTTTCCTCCCCACCCCTCCCAAACCTTCCCTGTCTCGGCCCCTACTTTTCTAGTTCCCACAGGGCACCCTCTTTCCTGAAATTCACGCCGTGACTGCTTTCTTGGCTGAACTGGGCTGGCACTCGGGCCAAGCTCTCTGCAGGTGCCTCTGCTCCCAGAGAAGATGGCGCTGCCTGGTGCAGGTGATTGTCCCTCCTGTCCGCCTCGCCCATTTCTCAGCAGGCGCCAGCGTTTTCTCTGCCACCCTGAGGCCCATGGTGGGTTTTCACACACAGAAGAGCAGTTCTCCCAGGACGAGGCCTTCTGAAGCCCCCAGGGCACAGGGGACCAGGGCGGGAGTCAGGTGTTTGCTGCCCACGCCTGGCCTTTCCTTCCAGGGAAAAATGCCTCTTCAACATGCTCTGCCTCTTGCCCTGGGCCCTCACTCCTGCCCCGGGCAGCGGGCTGGGCCTGCTGTGGTGGCTCACAGTCCTCAGTCTGCCTTTGACCCTGGGCAGTAGATAAAACATGGGATGTGTGGGCCGAAGAGACCGAGTCTCCCCACCCTCCCCCACTGGATGGGTGCAGGAGCAGCCGGTGTGTCTGCCCGGGCTCTCAGCCTCCTGTCGGGGGCCCTGCCAGCTCTGCTCTGGGGTGGGAAGCCTGTCTGTGCCCCCAAGCGAGACTCCGGCTCACCCTCCACTGACTCGTTTGTCTTGTTTCTATTTGGCGCAGAACTTGGGTGGGAAGAAGGGTGATGTCATTGGGGTCTCCTCAAAGACCCTGCCGGGACGGAGCTTTCTAAGCGAGTGCTTTAAAGGATCCCAACCCTCCTCCACCTCGGTGTGCCCCGTGCAGGCTCGGGAGGCAGCAAGCCTGAGTTAGGACTGGATGCTGCCTTGTGCCTGTGGCCTGTGGATGCCCCACTCCTGGGTACCTGGGCTTTCCCAGCAGGCTTTCCACTGATGTTTTCAGGATCCAAGGGGACACTGGACGCATGTTCTGTGAACACGGGAGGGCGGTGTGCATCCTGGCAGGGACTCGGCCCTGGGGTCATTCTTCCCATCTCAGCCTCTCGGAATTGCAGGCACCTGACTTTGACTTTGGGGCCTCGAGGTCTGCTTACCTGTGACTTGGGGGTTATTCCAGGTGCTGCATGGACAACTGCTGCCTTCACATTCAGTCACGGCCACCAAAGGGCCCACTCGGGAAGGAACAGGAGTCCTGGCTGGGATAAAAGCCCTCCTCTGGCCCCTTCTAGAAACTATCAGCTTCCCAACTGGGGATGAGCAGCAGCACTTGGAAGAGCAGTCTGACGCAGCCGGGGGGCCTCCGCGGGTCCCACCCTCTGGTCCCACAACACTGTGGGACACCAGACAGCCACAGGGACTCAGAGGTGGCCCAGGAGAGTGGGGCTCGTGGGCTGGGAGATTCAGAAATAGCAGAGACTAATTCCTTTCACTTGTCTTCCCTTTTCTGTGCGTATCTGAGGGGAAATGCGATACATAAAGTTTTTTTTTTTTTTTTTGTTCAAGGATTTTATAAAAATAAAATCACAGGTGATAGGAAAGCATTGAGTTAAGATTTAATTGGCAGAATTTAAAATTCTTTCTTAGTGGTCCATCACGTAATGGTATGCCTTTGATTTGATGAAATATGTGATTTATTCTGACAGATTCAGACAGATCTGAATTAAAATTTCAAGTTCACCTCGGCAGCTAAACAGCTGTGTGAATCTGGCTGCTTTGCCTAATCCCCGAGCTTCAGCTTCCCTATCTGACAGTGGAGATAATAGCTGATAGGGCTCTTCGGATTGCAGGTGAAAGCCAAAGACAGGACTGCAGGTCCCATAAATCCCAGGCCCGTCTGGGTCTTTGGTTCTCTCCACTCAGCTGTGGCCTTCGGTCTCCAGTTCCAGTTGGGAGCAGGACCCTAGAAGCTCAGGGCCACCTCCCCAGTTCCAGACCCCTAGGAGTGCACTGGGATCGTGCACTGGGATTGGGTCCTGGCCCTGCTGTGAGCCAATCACCAGCACCACAGGAGCTGATTGGTCAGGCCCGACAGGAAGCCGGGTGGAGTCCGCCCCTTCCTAAAGGTGCTCCCATTGCTGGTGGAACATGGTGGTCCCAGGGGCCCCGGGGCCCAGGTGCGGGCTTCCTGGCAGATGAGGCATGTGCTGCCCTTGGTACAGGGGTTGGCCTGTGGTAGGGTCTCAATGAACTGAATCCTCCTTTCTTTCCATTTAGGGTCACCCTCTTTGGGGGGGGGGGTTAACCAGGACAGGTCAGTGGCTGCAAAGGGGAAGCCGGGTGCTGGCGTTCCCAAGTGGGAGGTAGGATGGAGCCTCTTGTTCCGCAGAGAGGGGCTCAGGTGGTTTCTCTCTCAGGCAGCCTCTCTTTGGCAGAACTGCCAAATGCAGGGCCCAGGCATGGCGGGTGCCCCATTTCCCGCCTCTGCCGCGTCGGGTGGGCACTGAACCTCCTCTTTCAGGATAAGCCCATGCGTTTCTCTCTTGGTGGGTGAGGAGCAACCTCTGAGGCAGTTGCTGGCGTTTGGGTGGCAGATTTCCTAGGGAACCCTGAGCTAGTCCTGGGCCGGGTTGTCATTCCAAAACGCCTGCCGCAGGGAGCCGGGGTGTGGAGTGGCGCAGGTCCTGGCCAGACAGGGAGATGAAGAGCCCTCCCCAGGGCGGTTAATAGGCTTGGGGATTTATTCCCAGGGTCTTCAGCCCTGGGCTTGCCGGGGGCAGAGGGCTGCTCTGAGCAGGGCGCTTGGGGGTCAGGGTGCCTGAGGGCTCCTCCTCCTCCCAGCGGTGGCCACCTCCCCCCACCCTTCCCCCCATCCAGCCATCCACCAGCTTCCAAGCGTTTGCCCTCCCTGGTGCTGTCTGTGGCTTCATGGCTCACGCGGGTCCCCTGCTCGGTTCAGAGGACGTCCTTGTGAGCCAGGAGGGTCAGCAGCAGAGGCCAGCTCCTCCTGCCCTTTAACCTCAGCCCACAGCACCAGCGGTTCTTCAGGGACACTCCTTTCCTTTCCCAAATAGGGAATCGGTGTCATCGGCATCTGCACCGTCCCTGCTCAGGAGCTGTGGTGGTGGCGGGTGGCCCTCTTCCTTGGTGGTGAGGGGGCGTGGATGGGTAGTAGGGGAGGGGAGCTGGGCTTGCACAGAGACCCCTCCCACTCTCTTTAACCTCTTTACGTGTTGCACAAGGCAAATGTGGGCCAGGTGGCCAGTTGGGATCCTGGGCTGTTGAGGACTGTGTGCCCACATTCCAGGGACGGTTTCACCAACAGAGAGAACTCGTGGAAGAAGGTCCCAACAGAGCTCCCCTGCACACACTTCCTGCCATCGGCCCAGGAAGAAAGAGACCCAGACTCTGACTGTCCAGCTCAGGGGCACTTTTAGCCATCTGAAATGGCTTTCTTGTCCCCTCCCTTTCCAGAAATTGCTCGAGGTTTCTTCCCAGCCTGCCGCCCCGCTGTCTTGGTTTCTGGGTCCTCACCCCGAGTGCAGCTGGACTGGAGAGCTGCAGGTCTCTTGGGTGAGAGATGCCTGTCATCACGCCTCCTGGACCCCCCCTCCAGGTGACAGCTGGCTGGCCCTTTCCCCTGCCTCATTGTGCAGGTTTGGGGTGATGCTGTGCAGGGTCCCAGCGCCTCGGAGACGGCAGCCACCCCTGGCCCTCCTTCAGGAGAAGCTGCAGCCTGTTGTGGCAGAGAGTTCTCCTAACCCTGCCTCGACCGAGTTCTCGACATCTCAGGCACGGCCTCTGAGCAGAGGTGGGCCGCAGCAGCGACTCTAGAGAGCTGAGGGCCTGCCGCACTTCTTCTGTGGGGTGTTTTTGTACGTGGGTACAGGCAGCTGCCAAGACTCGCTCGTTGAGCACTTCAGAACCGTGCATTTTGGTATGTAGATCAGGCATGATTCAAATAAGCTTCACACCAGCTCTAGATCTGTTTCTCCATGTTTCAAACGGGGACTGAGATGAGAACATCCATCCGAGCTCCAGGGAGAGGGCCTGGCTCACTATGGACCAGGAGGGGCTCGCAGCCGGTGTAGCACGGCTTGTTGGTGTTCCTGCTGTTTAACCCACATCCCTCCCTCAGAACCCAAACCCTCTCTCCCGGGGGAAATGGGGACTGTCTGTCGGCTCACTGCCCACCGGTCAGCTTTTCATGGCTGTGGCCACAGCACCCAGTGAGAACACTGAGAGGAGGGAAGGGTGCGCTGGGCTCACAGGGTCAGAGGGTGGGCCCACAGTCGGGGGCCCCGTTGCTCTGGTTTGTAAGTCGGAGCATCGTGGAGAATGGGCATGGGGGAGGAAAGCACTCACCCCTCGAGGGCCAGGAAGCTGAGGCAGAGGAGGGGCGGGGACCATAAAACCCTCCAGGGCAGCCCGAGGTGACTCACCTCCCGACCCCCACCTGCCCACAGTTTCTACCCAGATGCACTCTGACCAGGTCCAGCTCTCCCTAGTCATTCCAAACACCCCGCAACACTGGAGCTCTGGGGGACACTCACATCCAGACCCCAACAGGCTCCAGGTGCTACCCTCGGCCTCCAAGTCCCCTCTCTGTCCTCGCATCCCTCATGCTGGAGTGACAGGGTCATTTGTGTGATCGTTACCTGTTCACCATTCACCTGCCCCAGGTAGTAAGTTCCATGGGTCAGAGATCTTGTCTGTTTTTATCATTGAAGTCTCAGCATAGAGCACGGTGCAGTGCTAGATCCATGGATTTTTTTTTTTCCTTTTGTACTGGGGATTGAAACCCGGAGTGTTTTGCCACTGAGCCACATCCCCCAGCCCTTTTTTATTTTGAGACAGGGTCTTGCTAAGTTGCCTAGAGCCTCAGTTGCCGAGGCTAACCTTGAACTTGTGATCCTCCTGCCTCAGCCTCCTGAGTCACTGGGATTCCACTCATGTGCCACCAGGCCCAGATCATGGAAATCTTCATAAATATTTGTGGAAAGAGATCAGGATCATGGTTAAGATGATTACCTAAATTCTTTTTTGTGTTGCTGTGACACAATTCCATGCGGGCTGGTAATTTATAAAGAAAAGACATTTGTTTTTTACAGTTCTGAAGGCTGGGAAGTCCAAAGTGGAGGCCCTGATCTGGTGAGAACCTTATCTGGACGAGAGCATCATGTGGCTGGAGAAAGGAGCTGTGTGTGCGGCTCAGTCTCTGCTCCTCTTGCGTGGCTGCTGACCCTGTCACAGGGCCTCCCCTTATGACCGCGTCTAGCCCTAACCACCTGCTAAAGGTCCTGGCTCCAAGTGAGATCAACACATCAACACTTGAACTTTCAGACCGAGTTCCCGACACATGCATTTTTGGGACATATTCGACTCACAGCAATGACGATGATTTTAATAGTAATTAGAGCAGTTAACTTTTGAAACCTTTCTATGATAACAAAACCCACACATAACAGAAAATCATACCAAATGCCTGTTCAGCTTAATGGGCTATCAAAAGGCAAACAGCCCCGAAACCACCACCCACATCGATTAACGGAACTCTGTGCGGTGGTACCCATTATTTAAACCTGATGTCTCTTTGGTGTCTCTTTTAATGGACAAGTGGCCCATCCTGCCCCTTCACTTGCTACGTGTTGTCTGGTGGGCTGGCTCTAGAGGGGCCCCGACCCTGCACTTTGCTGACTGCGTGGTCCCCATGGTGCCATTCACTGTGTTCCTCTGTCCTTGGTACTTCCTGGCAAGGGGCAGCTGAAATGCGGCTCAATAGATGGCTCGGTTCTTTGGATGAGCCTGCAGGTGGTGCTGGTCCTCTCAGCGGGAGGCAGGTGACATCCGTCCCACTCTTTGCTGATGTGAGCAGCTCCACTGAGTGTCATTGTGTTCCTAAAAAGGTAAGTTCAAATCCGAACCCTCACTACTCATGTCTTCCATCTTGTTTGAAGATAGGGACTTTGTGAGTATAATCGGGTGAAGCTGGAACGGTGTTTGACGGAGTGGTCCCTGACCCAATGACCAGCGTCATGTCAGAGGAAACTTTGGACGCAGACACAAAGAAAGGAGACTCCTGGCGGAGTGGGAGACACACAGCCAGGAGGAGCACGGAGCGAAGATAAGGCCAAGATGCAATGATGATCACAAGCCTGGGGAGGCCGAGGATGGCTGCCAAACCCCGGAGCTGGAGAGGCGTGTGGAGCAGATTCTCCCTCAGGGCCTCCAGAGGGACGGATCCTGCCCACACCTGGATTTTCACTTTGGGCCCCCAGAACTGTGAGAGAAGAAATGTGTAGTGTTTGGAGACACCCAGTTTATTGCAGCAGCCCCAGGAAACCAATATGGCAGCCCAGACCCATCCATTCATCATGTCATGGACAGTGGCACCCAGTGTGGCCATTACCTGTGAACCCCGTCCACCTTCTAGCTGGAGGGATCCTGCCTGGAGACACGGCCCCTCCTCCTGTGTCCTGCCCCACAGTAGGAGCTGTTTTAACAAGAACTTGCTCTGTGCAGCCCCAGGGCTGAGCCCTGCACCCTGCCTGATTTCCTTGAGGGTTTCAGAGCCCATGGAGCAGCCACTGCTGCTCTGAGAGGCCGTGCGGGGAGCGGCTGCAGCCAGATGTCTTGACTCCAGTCTCAGTGCTGCCACTGTCTCCCTGGGAGCCTGGGGTGAGCATGGCTTCGTCTCCTCGTCAGCAAGACCAGGGTGATATTCATGCCCACGTCCTCAGGTCTTGCAGGGAGAAATGAGGAAACGCCCCGAAGCCCAGAGTGGTATCCGGCTCCTGGTGGCCATTCTCCAAGGGTCAGCTCCTGCTGTTCCCCGGGGGTGGATAAGGGAATGAGCCCTGAGGGGCTCGGCAGTGGGTTCAAGGCCACGCTCTTAGGCTCTGGCACCCACCCCCTCAATGCCACCCTTGTCCTGCACATTCTCAGGATCATACTCCTGGGGATGGGCCAGGACCTGGGTGTCACACCAGATGGCTCTCTCTGGGGGCACCATGACATGTCGGGGTCTGGGTCACACTCCTGGACTCTGAGACATGTGGCTCAGCTGGGAGACTGGACGGGAAGATTGAGAGGCAGACCAGGCCTGGGCTGGGCACCGAGGGAGGGGTGTGCCAGGTCTGTCCTGTCCCAGGGAGGGAGCGCACCTCCTCCCAGCCCAGCTTTGTGTTGTGCACTTGGGAGAAAAGAGATTCGTCATTTGTTTTTGGCACCAGGCAGTGTCTGGAAATGACAGTTAGTTGCCCAGGGTCGAGGCCCTGGCTTGTGGGGCTCTCAGCTCCTGCCTGGGTGAGTCTGTGGGGAAAGAGAGCCCCTGTCTCAGCTGGCACGTGGCCCGGGGTCATTTGGGGACAGTCCTGCTCACTGTACGCCACACTTGCCTGGTGATGGATGGATGGATTATGTAAGCTACTTGCAGAGTTGGAAGGATTAAGGGAGAGTTCGGAGTCATTACCGACACTCTGACAGCTGCTGGCTGAGCCACCCAAGGGCTTCCGACGAGGCCCTTTGAAGTCGGCCCTCCCGAGGGCTGTGCTGGAGCCTGACCCGGGCGCTGCGAGGGGCGGCCTGGAGCAGTGCCCTGTGCTCCTGGCTGCACCGCCGCCCACCTCCTCCCCGGCCTGCCCTCCTCACCTGCGGGGGTCTTCCCTCGCCCCCTGCCCCCTGCAGAGTCTGTGGGAAGCACCCACAGACTCTCAGCGTTCTCCTCGGCAGCGACTCTGAGGCTGTGTGGCCCTGCCAGCGTGGGCAGGAGGATGACGGGTAACTCCCGTAGCCACCGGATGCTGGAGGGGAACCAGGGACCAGAGGAGGGACGGTAGGGTTCCCACAGGCTCCTTGTTCAGAGCAGGGTCCTGCCTGCAGCCTGTCTGTTCCAACCGAGTGCCACTCCGCACCTGCCTGAGCTTCCCCACAGAGGTTCTGCCTGGACCCCACGTTCGCAGCCCCCAACCAAGTCCAGGGCTTCCCCCTCACCCTGTCCCTCCTTGGGCTCCAGTGCTCTGTCCCCCCACCCAGGACAGAGCCAGTGGGGCCACCTGCATCTCCCTTTGGCAACTGGCCCCTCAGGGAATCGAGCCCCCGAGCCTGCCCTCTGCCCCGCCTGCCCTGGGAGTCCCCTGCGTCTGAGTCACAGCGATTCACGGACACCTCTCTGCAACCAGATGACAGACGCCTCTCTCAGCTGGGACCATCTGGAGTCTCCTCCTAAGTCCCAGCAGTTTGTGACCAGGAGCTGGGGACCTAGGAGGAGCCTAATGCCTGAGTGGCATCCCTCCTTCCCGCCTGGGCCTGCTCCAGGATGCTGGCCCCACTGGTCAGCTTGGTATCCAGAGCATGGGCCGAGGTCCCCCCAGCACTCAGCCCAGGCCAGGTCTCTGCATGCCCAGCACGCTGTGCAGGAACTGGACCGTCAGAGGGCTGGGTTGGGGGGCGGGAGGCACTGCCACCTGCCTCTGCCCCTCCAGGGCCGTGGAGCCGCGTGTGCCCAATGTGACTTTGCCAGCCCGACCTGCCTTCGCTCAGGGCCACAGCCGTTATCCCAGCATTAATTGTTCCTCCCTGGGCCGTGGAGGCAGCTTTGGCCTCCGTTTCATCTTTCCTTAGACATATGGCAGCACTAATGGGCAAGGGCTTCCTCTGTGCAGGACTCCCGCTGGGCAGACTCGTGACTCGCGGAACTCCTGCCCCTCTCCGGCAGCCCCGAGAGGAGGGCAGCGGCAGCTCCAGGGCACCGTGCTGACAGTGCCAAGTAGCCCCAGGGCCCACTGTTGCCCTCAGACAGGAGACTCAGGCCCACAGGGGTCAAGCCTCCTGCCCAAGGTCACAGAGCCGGGATGTGGTGGCCGGAGGTTTGAAGCCAGGCCTCGCAGGAGCCTGTGCAGCCAGGTTGAGAGCTGGTTGGCAGAAGCTCAAGGGAGGTCACGGTCCTGGGGCCACCGACCCAGATGCTGAAACCTGCACAAGTTTGCTCTCTGTGGCTGGTGAGCAGAATCATATGAGGGTGGACAGTGCTGGCCCCTCCGGAGGTCCCAGGGGAGAACCATTTCCTCCTGCCTTCCCAGCTTCTAGGGGCTGCCGCAGCCCTTGGGGACCTGTCTCCATTTTCAAAGGCGGCCACGTAGCATCTTCTCTCACATTCTGTCCCTGTGAGGACCCTTTGTGACCACAGTGGGTCCTGCCACCCCCCACCCCACCCCAGATAATTCTTCCTGCCTTAGGGTTTTCCGGAGGAAGTGTAAGCTGTAGGATGTGTGTCAGTCATCTCTCTCTCTCTCTCTCTCTCTCTCTCTCTCTCCCTCTCTCTCTCCCTCCCTCTCTCTCTCTCCTCCTCCTCTCTCTCCCCTCACTGTGCTCCTTGGTATCCATGGGGATTGGTTCCAGGACCCCCCGATGGGTACCAAGCTCCCTGGATGCTCAAGTTCCTTATATAAAATCCTGCAGTACCTGTGAATGCCCTGCACAGTCCTCCACAGACTTTATTTATTTAGTTTTTGCAGAGCTGGAGATGGGGCCCAGGGCCTCACACATGTTGGGCAAGCTCTCTACCACTGAGCTCCACCCCCAGCCCTCCCTCAAGACCGGAAATCATCTCTGGGTCACCTGGAATACGTCATTTAATGTAAATGCTATGTAAGTAGTTGTTACACCCTATTGTTTAGGAACAATGGCAGGAGAAACAGTCCGTACATCATCATCACAGATGCAATTTCCTTCTTTTCATTTTTTGATTGACACATAATATTGGTACATATTTATGGAGCACGATGTGATGTTTTGATTCATGTCTGCATTGAGGAGCGATCGACACAGAGTAATTAGCACACCCATCACCAAACACTGGACCTTTCTCCGTGGTGAGTGTGTTCACACTCATCCCTTGAGCTGGTTTGTACACACGCTGCCTTGTGCTGATCGCATCCACACTGCTGTGCTGCTAACAGGACTTTTTCTTCTTATCCCTTGAGGAAGAGGTAGAAGGGCGTCGTAGGCAGGCAGGGCAAGATGGCGAGAGAGGAGGTCCAGGCAGGGCCAGAACAGAGGAGCACGGAGAGGGTCTCCTAGAGGTCAACTTCCTCCCTGACCAAAGCACCTGTGGACACAAGGGGGACAGATGTTTCTGTATTCCTGCTCCTAAGGGGGGACCCAGTAGAAACACGAAAACAGAACACAGGGGGCACCAGTCAATAATGGTGCGGAGCAGGTGGACAGGGAGGAGGGAAGGAAAGGAGGACACTTCAGAGACCATAAGAAGAACAGGCCCAAACTGCCCACCCCCTCCTGGCGCCGGGGCCCCTTCTCCTTGGAGAAGTCTGTTCTGTTGGGTCTGCCATCAGCCTGCTGCCTGCTCCTGTCTCTGTCCTGCTCTTGAATTCTCTGCTGAGCGCAGACAGGGGACCCAGCACCCCTAGAGGGTAACAGGCTCAGCGACATGGCACCTGCCGACCTGCCTCGCCCACGGCCTCCCTCTTCTCCCTGCTCTCATTTTCCATGAGATCAACTTTTTAATATTCTCCTTATGAGCAATTTTCTGAATATTTTTGACCTGAGGTTGGTTGAACCCCTGGATGCACAACCCAATGGATTTGGAGGGTTGGCTGTGTGGCTATAGAGAGAATTTGCCATGTTTGTGTGTGTGATGGCTTAGATACGAGGTGTCCCCCAGAAGCCCACGTGTGAGACAGTGCAGAAAGGTTTAGAGGTGAAATGATGGGGTTATGAGAGCCTTAACCTAACCAGTGCAGTCATCCTCTGATGGGATTAACTGGGTGGTGACTGCAGGCAGGGAGGGGTGATTGGAGGAGGTGGGTCATTGGGCTGTGACTTTGGAGTATCTATTTGTCCCTGATGAGTGGAGCACCCTCCCTCCCTCTCTCTCTCTCTCTCTCTCCCTCCTTCTCTCTCTCTCTCTCTCTCTCTCTCTCTCTCTCTCTCTCTCTCTCTCTCTCTCTGCTTCCTGGAGCCCTGGTCTGGTTGCTTTCCTCTGCCATGTCCTTGTGCCATGATGCGCTGCCCCATCTCAGGCCCTGAGGAATGGAGCCAGCCTTCTCTGGACTGAGACCTCTAAAATAAGCTTTTCCTCCTCTAAGTTGTTCTTGTCAGGGCTTTCGATTGCAGCCGGGGGAAAGCGGGCTACAGCAGTGTGTATGAGCGCATCTGTCTGCGAGGAGATTTACTAGGGGGACTGGCTCACAGGATAAGGAGCCAAGCCGTCCCACAGACTGCTGCCTGCAAGCCAGAGGCCAGGACAGCCAGGGTGCAGTCCAGTCTGGGGCTGGAGGCCTGAGGATGGGCAGCCGGGTCTACCTCCCAGAGTCCAAAGGCCCAAGAACCAGGAGCCCCAACGTCCCAGGCAGAAGATAAATGGCCCTGTAGCGACCACAGCTGCCCTTCCTCCACTTTTTGATCTCTTTGGGGACCCAGCTGACTGGATGATGTCCACCTGTACTGGGTGATCTGCTGCTGGAAGGTGACCACCCACACTGGACAAGGCCCACCTGCGTGGGTGGGGTTCTTCTGTCTACCGATGGAGAGGCTCCCCTCTTCTGGAAACACCGCATCGGTGCACCCAAATGAGGTTGCGCCTGCTCTCTGGGCCCTCCTCGGCCCAGTCGAGTTGACATGTAAAATAAGCCCCCACACTGTCCTTATGTCTGCAAAGTCCCTTGTGCCACGTCAACTGACGGATTCACAGGTCCCGGTGACTAAGACCTGCACATCTTTGGAGACCACCGTTCAGCTGACCAGGCCCCTGCAAGCTCTGCTAAGGAGTGCCCAGTGTCCTTCAGTGTCCAGAGACAGCAGGGGAGCAGGAGGGACTCGGGGCTCTGATCCCCCACCCGCCTACCCTGCCCGGGGCCAAGCTTTGCCTGCATCCTTCGTCACTGCTGAGGAGGGAGATTAAAGCCGCATCTGGCTGTGGAAGCTCCTGTCCCCGACACCTGCCAGTGACAGAAGCCGCTGCTTTACAGAGGCTCATTAAAGATGAAAACATGATGTTGATTTCCAGCAAACTTAAATTACTTAAGCTCGTGTAAGTGGGTAAATATTTCATGCTGCCGTTTATGAAGTTCCACCAACAGTTCATCTGGTGGCACGGACCTCTGAACGTCTCGGTGTGGTCCGGGCTGGGACCACCCACTGGTGGACCTGCTGGGTTCTCGGGTCATGCTTGGGCCCAGCCTGGTGACCTTCAGCGGTGTCCAGCTCAGTGGGTGACTACAAAGGACAAAACACAGCCATCAGAGACAGTGACAAGGAGGCATCGCCTGCTGGGGTCCTTCCACTTGGCAGGGGAATTAGAGCCAAGCCTGGGGACCCTCTTCAGGCAGGGCTGCCGAGGGGGTGACGCTCTGGCTCCCAGGTGGGCGCTGGCACCTGAGCCTCGTGATGAGTGTGGGACTATGGGGGTGGGGGCGGGAGGTGCGCGGCTGGCTCCCCACGCTCCCTTCTCTGCCCCACTTTCTCCCCACAGCTGCAGCCAGGAAGAGCCATCTGCCCTGAAGCACTGCGTGAAGGAGGCCCTCCAGGGAGCAGAAGTGGACACACACAGGGACTCCTGCCTTGGCATGAGGCCCAGAAGCTGTTCTGGCCCCTCAAGGGCACCTTACACCTGAGGCTCCAGTATTTGTGCTGTGTGGTGACACAAAGGTCCCCGCACGGGCCTGTGGGGGAAAAGGCCTTTGCGTCTACTAACCTGAGGGGTGGCCGTGGGGTGCACTGTGGCTCCTCTGAGCCATAGGGTGGAGCCCCACTGCCCAGTGCTGCAGCAGGTGACCTGACTGGGCAGTGGAGACCTTGCCGAGGCGATTGGCTAGGCGGAGGTCCTTAGGGTGAGCCATGATCCAGAATGACGGGTGCTTATAAAAAGAGAAATCTGGAGACACACACCCCTGTCTCCTGCCCACACTGGCAGAGAACACCTTGTGAAGAGGGAGGCTGGGGTGGGTGGTGCCTCTGTAGCCAATGACCAGCAAGGATCTTAGGAGGAGCTGGGGAGACGGGGACAAAGTCTCCCTGGCGGCCTCCGAGGATCCAGCCCTGCGGCGTCTTTTCTTGCACTCCGGCCGCCAGGACCACGGCTGGAGAAGCCACCAGGTCTGTGGGCTTTGCTGTGACCGCTGAGCCAACCACACAGCTAACTGTGCTCCTTCCGGGTTGGGGGAGACCATCGTGGGTGGTGGGGCTGAGGGCGGAGGGCCACGTGGATCTGAGCAGCACCTCTGGGTGCCGGAAGCCGAGGCCAGGGGAGCCTTGGAGCAGCGCCGAGCACTCTCACGTGCCCGGTGCCGTGAGAGTGCCAGCTCAGACAGGCTGGCGATGGAGGTGCTGCCATTGCCCGCAGCTGTGGTAGCGGAGGGGGGTCGGCACCCACACTGTCCCACCCTGGGGGCCAAGCTCTTGTAGGGAAGGGTGGAGAGTGGCTCTGGGAACAGAGATGACTTGTGGGGCAAGTGGTCTCCATGGTCCCCCAGGCTCCCTGGCTCCCCTGGAGAGCGGGCCAGAGTGTGTGGCTCCATGCGCAACGCTGGGGACAGGAACTGCTCACTCGTGCACCAGGAGGGAGGCCACACCGGGCGTCCGTGCAGGCTCCAGTTCTGCCCTGCAAGGAAGTGGCTGCCGGGGTCTGAGAGTGCTGTCCATTCCCGGCAGCCATTCCATCCTGTCCAAGGTGCCTGTAGTAGTCTCCCCCAGCCACAGTGTTGTCATGTGGGTGGCTCCGGCTCCTCGGCTTCTGCAGGGATGAGGCTCCTGCCTGTGCTCCTTCCAATTCTGACAGCGAGAGACACACCCCTCCATGAGGAGGCTTTTGCCAGCCGATGGCAATTGTCCAGAACTTTTCGGGTTCTGCAGGTCAGTGTGGGCCTCCTGAGCAGGGGAGCTGGGGGCCGACAGAGCAAAGCTGCCCGTCCTCCAGGGCCCGTGTCTGTATTCAGGGACACTCAACTCAGCCGACCGCCCCTCCGAGCCTGGAGAGGACCTGTTGGCATTCAAGAGTCAAGAAAAGTTGTAGCAGGAAGGGACAGTGAGCATCCGCACCAGCCGGCCTGCTAAAGCACCAGGTTTCCTCCTTTGGGGTCCCTCGATGTGGTACAGCCCTCGGGGCACACAGGTTCATGCACTCAGGCCATGTCGTCCCGTGGGGATCGGGGCTGGGGCTACCTGTGCACAAGGGTTCAGTGTCCTGTTTCTCCAGCCGGGGGTCTTGTGTTTGCGTGTGTGAACACACATGGGGAACAGCAGCAGGCACCCTTGTGCCGCTCAGAGGAGGAGATTGAGGGTCCCGGGGCTGGTTAATGCATGTGAAGAAATTCCGGGGTTCTCAGCTGGAGGCCCGACTCCGGGGGCCCCAACATACCAGGTCTGATCACCCAAAAGGTCATGGTGGGAGGCAGGGAAGGAGCTTTGTCAACCTGTCCATGTGGGGAAGGCACAGGGGGATCGCACCCAGCCCCGTCTTGAGGGGCTGCAGGTTTAGGTAGAGAAGAGGGGGTGGGGCCGGAGGTCTGCTTAATGAAGAGCCTTGGTCACGCTGAGGTCACGATTTCAGTTCTGGTTCAGCGAGGTGTCTTTGTCTCGACGGGCGGGTTTCACTTATTGTCAGGGTGTTCACCTGTCAGACCGGGTCCTGGGAGAGGGTCTTTCCGTTCCCAGGAGAGTGTCCCTGGGGGGTGACGTTACTGCCTCCCCGGTTCCTGGAAGGTGCAGGACAAGGACTCTTATGTATCACTCCAGGGGTCTTAGACCGGGGCTGCAAATCTTGCCTCAGTCTTGAAGGAGAATGAGGTAGGTGTAATTAGGGCTGATAAACCTACTAACACGCCTAGTGCAGAGCCGAGCAGGGACCCAGGCAGAGTGTAAGGTCCTAGAGGAGGCAGACGTAGCGAAGGACTGGCTGTATCCTGCTGGCCATTCCCCTCTGAGCACAGCGGCCTGAGTGGAGGTCACTGCTCTTGGCCACCATGGCTTCTTTGATTCATACACATGGCTGACCCAGGACCCGGCAGGGTGGGGCTTAAAACGTGAGAAGTTGGGGGGCCGGGTGGGGGCTCAGCAGCAGTGCACGTGCCTGGCATGGGCGAGGCACTGGGTAGATCCTCAGCACTGCGTATAAACAAATAAAATAAAGGTCTATCGACAACCAAAAAAGAATAATAAATTAAAAAACTTGAATGGTTTAAAAAAATTAGAAGTTTGTTTATTGCTGACCCCTTCATCAGGGACGGGGTCAAGCAGTGTCCAAAACTGGTGGAGTCTTTCAGGGAACCAGAGGCATCTATGGCTGAGCCACGGGCAGCTCCAGGCTGCTGGACCTAGAGTCCATGTGCCTCACTCCTGGGGCAGACGCTTCCTCTGTGCCCTGGTTTGCTGACCCCCTCCTGACCTCAGCTGCTTTGAAGGTTAGGGGTGGGGTCAGGTAGTTCTGTCACCAAAGAGAAACCAGAGGCATCAACAGACTCATCCAAATCTGCCCTCGAGCTGCCATCCTGCGTGGTCACTGGAGGACAGGGACACTGGAGGCCGGGGTGGGTGAAGGGCCAAGAGCAGGGTGAAGCTGAGGTGCCTCATCTGAGTGAGGATGTCCCTGGACACAAGGACCCCTGAGCCAGGTCACTGTGTCCTCCCCACCTCCCTGGCCAGCCTCTGCCTCCTCTCCCCATCCAGCTGAAGTGGCCCGGTCTCCTGGGAGTTACCACTCAACTTTAAAAATCCTGAATCTAACTGTTAGGGTTTGAGAGAGAACAGCAGTAAAGAAGAAAGTCAAAGTGTCCTCGTAGGTAGGGCCTTTTGGGTTCCTCTATATATGTTGCTTCCGCTGCTTCTGGGTCTGGAAGCAGCGCAGGGACTTGGGTACAAGTCACTTAGGGTATGCCCTTCACTGAGGGTAGGCCCTTCACTTGGGGTATGCCAGTCCATCTCTTTTTTCTCAATATTTATTTTTTCAGTTGTAGTTGGACACAACACCTTTATTTTATTTATTTACTTATATGTGGTGCTGAGGATCGAACCCAGGGCCTCACGTGCTAGACGAGCGCTCTACCGCTGAGCCACAGACCACAACCTCAGCCCCTGTCATGCCATCTCTTAAGTGGCAGGGGGTATGGCTGCAGCTGGGGAGAGATGCATTCTTTGGATTAAATCTCTCTTTTCCTTTTTAAAATTGTATCTATTGCCAATTTTAAAGAGCACGTGCCCCCGTCTCTCTTTCTCTTCTCTCTGGCTCTCTACCAGGCACTGAACCCAGGGCCTTGCACGTGCCAGGCAAGCTCTACCACGGAGCCTCATCCCCGGCCCTGACAGCTGCGGCTCTGAGTGTGTCCTGCTTGTGTTCCTCCCAGACTCTTCGACCTGTAGGTTCATGTCTTCCACCAAACTCAGGAAGCTTCTCGGACTTTGCCTCAGCCACACGATCTTCCTCTTTTTTGGAGCTTCAGTGGCAAAAAAGTCAGTCTTTCCTAACTTCTTTACCGGCCCAGAGGTTCCTGGATCCGTTTTTCACTAATTATTCTGTTAAGATTTAATCATTTTTACTGATCTAGCTTCACGTTCACGGACAATGGTCTATCACTTCTGTTTTACTTTGGGCCCATCTGATGAGTCTTTAATTTTTTTTTGGTTATTTTTCATCCTACAATTTCCATTTGGTTTTTCTTTATAGATTGAACTTTGCCTATTTCCCCTTTGGTTTCAAGAGTGTTGATGGTTACTTGTTGAAGGATTTTGTAAGAGCTGCTGCCATGTTTAGGATATGGCTAGAATGTGTCCCCTCCAGGCTTTGTGCATTGTGTTTTATTCCCATTAAGAGTGGAAACCTAATGGACTTAGAGGTGGGGCCTGCAGGAGGTGGTTAGGATGAGATAAGGTCATTGAGGTGGAGGCCCATGATTGATTACTGGTAGCTTTATAGAAAGAGAGACCAGAATGGACACATATATACATGCTCCCTGTCTCCTGCCACCTGATACCCTGTGCCTCCTTAGTACTCTGCCAGCAAGAAGGGCAACATCATAAATGGACCCTTGAGCCTCTAGAACTATGAGCTAAATAAACACCTTTTCTTTATTATAAGGTAACCTGCTTCAGGTATTTCATTATAGTAATGAAAACAGACTAATACTAATGCTTCAAATTATTTATCAGATAATTCAAACATCTTTATCATCTTTTAATGGCAATATTTGTCTTTTTCCATGTATGTTGGTATTTTTCTGGTTCTTTGTATGCCACATACTTTTGGACTGTATCCTGAATATTACAAATATTCTGAGATGATTCTTTATTTAAACTTGTTGAAAATGTTGAGATTTCTGTTTTAGGAAGCCACAAGTCTGGTTGAGTTCAAGCCTCATGTTCCAACCCACTTCCTGTGGGTTGTCCCAGAGTCAGTTCCGTCTTCAAAGCCTTGGGATGCCATCCAGAGCGGTCCCATGTTTACCATCTAGCAGCTGGTTCACCTTTGAACCAGCAAGTGGCTCAGTTCAGTGCAGCTTCGGGTGAGACCAGAAGTTCGTGAACGACTCATGGATCCGCTTTCCAGAACTTTCCCACCTCTGCAATCCTTTCAGCCATTTTGGTCCTTTGTCCCCAAGCCCAGGGGTGTCCGTTGCCCTGTCCTGTCTGCACTTCTGGGACTGTGCCTTAACTGGTGCCAAATGGTGGGGAACAGAAGAGGATGAAGTGCAGTGGGGTTGCTGCCCTCCTGGAGTCTCATATCCACTAACTGGAGAAGTTTCATCCCTCAGGGCTTCACTTCTTGTGGTTCCTGTTGTGGTTTCTGCCCCAAATGCCACGGGATTGCCTGGGGGCTGGGGTCGGAGGTAACAGAGAAGAGCCAGGGTGTGGGGGTCTGCAGTATCAGGAGACACCTTCCCAGCCCTTGAGCTAGAATTCGAGGGCTTCCCCCAGGGCCCTCTCTGTGTGAGCTGAGGCCCATTTTGGGTTTCAAGCTGCCCTGTGCGCAGGCCAAGCCACACAGGAGGAAACTCGCACTCTCACTGCTGGTTGGTGAGACCCCGAAGTCTAATTTTCTTTCCTACTTTGTCTGCTCCAATTAATTTCCAGAGTCCCCCAATACCCAGTCCACACATCTGCCCAGGTCTTATAGTTGTATCCCAAGGAAGAGACCAGATGGGGCATAATTACGCCATCTTATCTGAAGATTGAATCATTGCCTTTATTTTTAAGGACATTTCATTGTATGAAATCCTAGTTGATAGTTTTCAATTAATTACTGTGGAATTGTTGACCCAGTGTCTTCTCGCTCTCATTGTTTCAGTAAGAAATCTGCTGTCATTCTAAACTAGGTTTCTCTGTAGGTGATAGTGTTCCTACGGCTACTTTGGAGGTAACTCTCTTTTGCTATTTCATTATGATGTGCCTTTATGTTTTTTTGTGCTTGAGGTACATTGAGCCTCTGGAATAGTAAATATGTGTTTTTCATCAAGCCTGGGGTGATTTTAACCATCATTTCTTCAAATAGATTCTCTGTCCCCCTTTTCTCTTTCTGAGATTCTAATTACATTGACATCAGACTGCTTGGAGTTATTCCCAAGCTCACTAATCCTACATAAATTTTTTATACTCATTTTTTTGGATTTGTTCTTTTTAGACATACATGACAGTGGAGTGTATTTTGACATATTATACATACATGGAGTGTAATTAGGATCCCGTTCTTGTGGTTGTACGTGATGTGGAGTTTCATTGATCATGTCTTCATATATGAACACAGGAAAGTGATGTCTGGTTCATTCTCCTCTCTTTTCTCATTCTCCCTCCCTTCCCTTCATTTCCCTTTGTCTCATCCAATGAACTTCTATTCTCCCCTCCCCCCTTATTGTGTGTTAACATTCACATATCAGAGAGAACGTTTGGCCTTTCTTTTTTAGGAATTGGCTTATTTCACTTAGCACGATTGTCTCTAGGTCCATCCATTTACTGGCAAATGCCATAATCTCATTGTTCTTTATGGCTGAGTAATATTCCATTGTGCATTTATACCATGTTTTCTCTATCCATTCATTTGGTGAAAGGCACCTAAGTTGTTTCGATAGCTTAGCTATTATAAATTGAGCTTCTGTAAGCACTGATGTGGTTGCATCACTGTAGTATGCTGATTTTAAGTCCTTTGGGTATATACTAAGGAGTGGGATAACTGGGTCAAATTGTGGTTCCATTCTAAGTTTTCAGATGAAGTTCCGTACTGCTTTCCAGAGTGGTTGCACCAATTCACAGTCCTATTTGCCATGTATGATTTATTGTTACTTGTATTCTTGATAATTGCCATTCTGACTGGAGAGATGAAATCACAATGTAATTTTTTTTAGCTTTATATCATTTATTTATTTTCATATGGTGCTGAGGATCAAACCCAGTGCCTCACATGTGCTAAGCAAGTGCGCTACCACTGAGACACAACCACAGCCGTCAACGTAGTTTAAATTTGAATTTCTTTAATTGATAGAGATGTTGAACATTTTTTTCATATATTTATTGACTGTTTGAATTTCTTCTTCTGTGAAGGGTCTGTTCAGTTCCTTTGCCCATTTATTTACTGAGTTATTTGCTTATTTGGTGTTAAGTTTTTTGAATTCTTTATATATCCTGGAAATTAATGCTCTCTCTGAGGTGAAGGTGGCAAAGATTTTCTCCCATTCTATAGGCTCTCTTTTCACATCCTTGATGGTTTTCTCTTCTCTTTTTAGTTTGATACTATCTCATTTATTGATTCTTGAGTTCACTTCTTTGCTTTAGGAGTCTGGTTGAGGAATTTGGTTCCTAAGCCAACATGATGTAAATTTGGGACTACTTTTCCTTCTAGTAGGTGCAGGGTCTAAAGCCTAGGTCCTTGATCCACTTTGAGTTGAGTTTTGTGCAAAGTGAGAGATAGGAGTTAAATTTCATTTTGCTACAAATGGATTTCCAGTTTTCCCAGCATCATTTATTGAAGAGGCTATCTTTTCTCCAATGTATGTTTATGGCGCCTTTGACTAGAATAAGAAAACTGGATTTATGTGGATGTGTCTGTGTCTTCTGTTCTCTTCCACGGGTCTTCATGTCTGTTTTGGTACCAATGCCATTTCATTTTTGTTACTATAGCTCTGTAGTACAATTAAGGCCTGGTATTGTGATGCCTCTTCCTTCACTCTTCTTGCCAAGGATTGCTTTGGCTATTCTGGGTCTCTTATTTTTCCAAATAAATTTTTTTTACTGCTTTTTCTATTTATGAAGAATGTTGTTGGGATTTTAATAGGAATTGCACTAAATCTGTATGTGTCTTTGGTAGTCTGGCCATATTGTCAATATTAATTCTGCCTATCTTAGAACATGGGAAATCTTTTCATTTTCTAAGGTTTTCTTCAATTTCTTTCCTTAGTGTTCTGTAGTTATCTTTATAAAGGTCTTTAATCTCTTTTGTTAGATTGATTGCCAAGTATTTTATTTTATTTTTTTGAAGCTATTGTGAGTGGGAGAGTTTTCCTAATTTCTCTTCCAGTTGATTCATCATTGGCTACATCAATTTTTAAAAATTATTTTTCTCTTTGAGTTTTGTTTTGGAGACTTTCATTACTATGTCTTTAAGTTTGTTGATCTTTCCTTCTTCAGTGTCTAATCTGCTATTAAATGCTATTCAGTGTATTTTTCATGCCTAGAAATTTGATTTGGGCCTTTTTATATTTTTCATGCTTCTAACTAAGCATGTGGAATATACTTATAATAGTTTCTTGAATGTTTTTGCCTGCTAATTCTAATGTTCATGCCACTTATGAGCTTACTATGAGTTATAATGGTGATAATAGTGATGCTTCTTTGCCTGCCTAAAGTTTTTGATCAGGTGTCAGACATTGAAGTTTTACATTTTTGGTGCTGAATTTGTTTTTGTCTTTCCAAACTCTTTTTGAGGTTACCTGAGATGCAGTTGACTTATGTGGAAACACGTTGATCCTTGCAGATCTTATGTTTAAGACTTGATAGATGAGATAGATCAGTGTGTGATCCAGGGTTAATTATTCCTGTGACTGAGACACTTCCTTCTGATCTCTACCCAGAGCTGCCCTGGAGCTGAGCTTTTTCAGTCTGACTGATAGGAACAGTGACAGTCCCCCCCCCCCCCCGCCATGATCAAGGGGCACCATTTCCTCTAATCCTTTGGCTGCTCCTTTCCCAGCCCTGGGTGGTTTCCTCACCTTCACGCACTATCTGTGGCTCTGCTTGACCCTTGAAGGGGACCCTCTGCACACCTCCAGAAGTCAGTTGCCTCCTCTCTGATCTGTCCTCCAGACTCTAGCTGGCCTGGTCTCCCTGGACTCTCAGGTCCGTCCCATCCGCTCTGGGGTCTACTGGGCTCCACCCGGTTCCCCATCCGTGTGCTGAACCTGGGAACGCGACCACCTGGGAGAAGGGTTTGCCAGGGCCTCCTGCTCCCACCCCTCCTCTCTGGGCTCCTCTTTCAAAGCTGAGCGTCTGGGTCTCCTCAAATCCCCAAATCCCTCAGGATGTGTGTGGCCCAGCACTTTCCATGTTCTGGAAAGCATGGGCTCCTTCCCTCTGTCCCTCTGCTAGGTGCTGCTGTGTGGGTGAAGGGTGCTGAGGCCCTCTCCTCACCTCCTGCCCCCATCCCACCCGCCTTCCCTCCTTGAGCCCACCCAGCAGCTGCATCGGCTGCCCTGCCTGGAGAATCCGTCACCCCTTGCAAGCCAGGAAAATGCAAATAAAAGCAAGATTATGATATTTTTCGTAAATAAGCAATGCAGCAGCTCAAATCTGGTTCGGGCCGTCAGCTGAAGCCACCAGAGACACATCGATGTTGAAATATTTGCGTATGTTCTCGTGGAACATTTACTGTGGCGCGCGGGGCTCCAATAAAGCTTTTATATAAATTATTCATTATGGAATTCAGACGAAACGCCAAAGCCCTCCCACCCAGGGACTCCTTTTTTACTTCTGTTTTTTTTTTATTACCTCTGAAGAGCTCATCTTGTTAGCATCCAGTGCTATCAGCCAGGCAGGCCGCGTAATCAGCCGGGGAAGCGGTTGTCTGGGGAGACGGCGCTGACCTTATGGTCACGTCTTCTCAAGGAAACTTGGCCTTTCTGAAAGGGTTATCTCTGCTGGTGGACATGCTAGTGTCCCCTCCCACCCTTGAAACCTAGTGTCCAGAGGGTTGCAGGGAGATCGGAGCCCTGTCTGTCTTGCTCCCTGTCCCTGGAGAGGAAAGGGTGACCCTAGGCACGGCTCTGTAAAGCTCACAGTGCTGACCATGCCCCACCTAGGAGGTCTGCCTGGGGACCGTGTGGCCGAAGCTATCATGCCGACTTTCCAGGTGAGGCTCAGGGATCGTTCTGGGCTGAATTGTGACCCTGGTGACTCGGCCCCAGGTCTGAGGTTTTCACCTGTGGTACCTGACCTGTGACCTCGTGTGGAGACAGGATCTTCCAAAGGTGATTAAAGGAAAATGAGGTCATTATGGTGGCCCTAATCCAACCTGACGGATGTCCTTATAGGGAGGGGACATTGGGACACAGACACACAGATTGGGCACATGATGTGAGGTCCCAGGAGAAGACGGCAGCTACCAGCCAAGCAGAGAGGCCCCAGGAGGCACTGACCTGGGACACCTGATCCTGGGCTTCAGCCTTCGGAACCGTGGGGACGCGCACCCTGTTGTGGAAGCCGCCAGTCACAGGGCTGCTCCCTCAGCCCCAAGGAGCCGACCAAGGCTCTTCTCCAGGTTCAACCACAGTGGGGGGCTCTGACCTCCTGGCCTCAGCGTCCAGCCTCAGTGTCCAGCTGGAGGAGCAAGGAGCAGGTTTTTTTTTTTTTTTTTTTTAAAGAGAGAGTGAGAGAGGAGAGAGAGAATTTTTTTAATATTTATTCTTTAGTTCTCGGCAGACACAACATCTTTGTTGGTATGTGGTGCTGAGGATCAAACCCGGGCCGCACGCATGCCAGGCGAGCGCGCTACCGCTTGAGCCACATCCCCAGCCCAAGGAGCAGGTTTTGTAAGTGGCCTGAAACCTCCCATGGAGCCAGCGTGTGGCGGGAGGCGGGCGAGGGAGGGAGCTCCGCCAGCAACTTCATTTCCCCTTCAAAGAACTCTGCAAAGCTCTCTGTAAATATTTGCGGGATTAATTTCCCAATTCACGAAAGAATAAATGAACGACTGAGCACATCGGCCAGTCTCACTTGCTCAGGACAGTGTCTCAAACAAGACGCTATCCCAGCGGCAGCCTGCGTGTTTGGTGACCACGATGGCCCAAGTCCCTGGGCCTTGTGACCTTCTCGAGGGCCCTGACATGGCACAGGTTCCCAGGGCAGCACCATGGGACCATTCTGCCAGAGCCTCCTGGGCCCAGCCTCCAGGAACGATGGGGCCTGCAGGCCCAGACGGCCTGGGGCACGAGGGCAGAGCCTGGTGCAGAGTCGGGCACACACCACCCAGAGCCGTGGTGGCCAGGCAGCCGGGCCTCACCTTCCCTGCCCAGGGTCTTCCCTGAGAAGGGCAGCACCAGCCAGATCCGTACGGAAGCGTGACCTGGCGTGCCCTGGCACACCCTGGCTCTTCTTCAGAAGTTCTTTTTGGGATTTTACAATGTCTCTCTTCAAAAGTGATGCTAAGGCATTATTCATTACCTTTTACCCCTTAGGGAGAAGCAGGGGGTGCATTAAAAACGAACACCCCAAACCCGTTCAATCTGCTGGATTGGTGCTGACCGTGTCCACCCTCCACAGAGGCTGCTGCATCCTGGGGTCCTTCCAGGTCCTCAGGGCTTCCCTCGCAGAGGCTGAGGGGCTGCTGGGTCAGGAGGCCCGTCCCCTCCCTCCCTCCCCTTTCTTCTGCCCAGCGGGCACCGGGCCCCTTGCACCACTGTGTGTGTCTGTTGCATCTCCCTGACGTTTTCTGTTACCGTCTCATGGCGGATTCTAGCTGGCTGACCCTTCAGCCCGGCCGCACTGCAGCTGCCCCTCCCAGGCTCCGTGCAGGGAGTTCTGATGGCAGGGAACATCCTCCCCCGCCGCCACTCCCCTCCCCTGACCAGCCTGACCCAGGCTTTGGGATCCTGTGGGGCTGTGTCCTTGTCCTCACTCACCTGGCCACCCCAGGCCCCTAAGCTGGACGTGCACTGTGGCATTGGGCTGGTGTCAGGCTCCCAAAGTTTCCTCTCCTCGGAGCCTGGACCCTGACCGGTGGCCTCCCTCCACCTGTCCTGGACTCTCTCTGCAGGAGCTACTCTCGCTGCATGTGGCGGGCCTCGGGCAGCTGCATAGTGAGGGGGCTCTGGGAGGGACAGCCCAGTCCTGCTAACCACCCATTCGCAGCGATGCCGGCTGCAGAGACGCAGCACCGGGAGCAAGGGTGGCCCTGCGCCCAGGACGGGAACCCCTTCTCCTTGCCTGAGGCCCAGGGGCTGTGGGCTCCTCCCCTTCCCTTCTACGTGTCCCTGCTCCAAGTGGGGCTCTTGTGTGACGCACATGGGCCTGAGCTCTGGCACGCAGCCTGGACCGTCTGTCCTCCTTGTCCTTCATTTAAAAGCCACAGAGAGAGTCGGTCTGGTTGGTCCCCACCTGTTCTGCCAATAGCTGTGGCACATGAGTTTGGGGTCTGCGCCTGTGGGCTTCGGGCCCTGGGGCTCTGCGGTTCTGGCCCCCTCTGCAGTGAGAGTGGAGGGGGATGGTGAGCTTCTGAGGCAGGTGGGCAGGGAGCCCCGCGTCCCCTCAAGTTGGAGTGACAGGCAGCGGGCCTTACCGGCCCCACCTCTCTGCTGTTCCGCGATGTGTTGAAACGCGTTCCTGGAACACTCCTTGCCATCTGTCTCCGGAGCGAGAGCATCGCAGGCTCTGGAGAGGAGCTCCAATTTGCAATTGTAAATTGTCTTCCCCCCCTTTCACTCCACGTGCCGCGGCTCTGACGGCTGGAAGGGGCTGTCGGTTCGCAGTGAGCATGGCTCGTTTTCCATATGGCACAAGACACACAGCGGCTCTGGAGTCCTGGAGGGCCGGCCACTTCCTGGGCTGGCTGCTGGGCAGAGGAAGCCAGGTGGGCGGGAGGAGTCCCCTGCTTGGAGCCTTTCTCCAGCTTGACCTTGGACTGGTTCCAGGCCTGACCCTGGACCATCCTGGACTCCACCAGGGGACCCAAGTTTCCGAGCGCACCCTGACAGGTAATGTGTTAAGAGTGGCCTCACAACGGCACCTGTCCTGGGGCCTCTGTGCCCCAGGCCCCTTCACAGCACAGGGGGGTCCTGGTACCTGTCTCCGCATCATGTCCTCTAGCTCCTATCTCAGCTAAGGGCCCTGATGAGGCCGCTGTCTGGGACCTCAGCCCACCTCTGCCCCAGTTACGACCTCCTGATGGTGCTACCTGGACAGGGTCCCCCGTGCCCCTCCCAGCCTTTGTCCTTCACTGTGGACTAAAGGAACTAACATCGGGTCTTCAAACGTCTCCCGGGCAGGGGAGGAGGGGAAAGTGCTTCCCCACTCACTCCAAGTGCAGCTTCTCCGGGTACCAGGGTCAGGGGACCCAAAGACCAGAGCAGCAGGCCTGTGGCTCCTCCAGGGCTTGCTCCCCTGGCGCCTCCTGCCTCCTGCAGGGGCCTCAGTCCAAACACCCTCCGGTGAGCCTCCCTGGCTGCCGGCCTCCCCCAGCCTCCCCTGCCTTGCCCTTCCCTCACCCTGCAACCACCAGTGCTTGGCCTCTTGCTGATTGCCTTCTGTCGCCCTCGCTAGGTGCACGCTCCGCCTCTCTGTCTCCTTCGGGCACCTTGGTGTTGGCCCAGTCTAGAGCTGTACCTGGCTGGCGGTGGGCACCTCTCTTGCCTGGTGTCGAGCAATGCTTGTGGCTCTCCAGGACCACGGCCTCAGCAGCTGGACTTAAGCTGTCCGTGCTCACTGTTTTCTGTTAGAGCTGCGTGACTTTGCACACCTTGGCTCTGTGTGGCAGGTGACTGCCGTGTTTTTGGTTTGTCATTTAAAATGCCATCCCCGTTTGCTCCTCCTGCTCCCCCTTCCCCTCCTTCCCCCCCTTTCCCCCTTCCCCTCCTATCTCTACAGTAATTTCTGAGGGTTTCTCTCCACGGCCACTGTCACTCCCTGGTCCACACCTCCACCTGCACTTGATTGTTGCAACAGACAGGGGTTCCTCCTCCACCCTGGGTGGTGCTTGGGCTAGGGGAGCCCCTTGACTCCCCACCTGGTGTGCAAGGCCTCCCTGGCTCCCTGGCACCTGCCTCCTGTCGCCCTCCCTTGCACTTGCCCTGTTCACACCCAGCACCCTGCCCCCGCCCTGCTGCTCTGCCCAGAAGGTTCTCTCAGATGTCCTCTGTGCTGTTGTGACATGCTCTCTCCCCAGGGAGACTGTGGCCACTGGGTGCTGAGTGGTGGGGGGGAGGATCACCGCCAGACCAGGGGCCATCACAGTGGGGATCAATGCTGTGGCCATAGCTTCGTGAGCTTCTCAAGAATTAGGCAAAGCCAGGTTTCCTTTTGCAGGGTGGCGTGGACCAGGCCAGGGTGGCGTCTCCGTTCCCATCCTGAAGGCTGGCCCAGGGCGGCTCTCACTGAGTGTCCGTGGGCGGTGGAGCTCTGGGTGTGTGGCGGGCAGGACAGGCTGGGTGAACGCAGGCTAGTGCAGACGTGGCGGGGGGCTCTCAGGGCAGACCCCCACACCAGGCTGGGTGCCCGGGCTCCACGCTGGCCTGCAGAGGACTCCTGAGAATGCCCTGCACGGGTCTCAGCAGGCAGAGGAAGCGCTTCCTGTTCCAGGTCAGCCAGGCGTGGTGCGCCGGGGACCCCCTTTCCCCTGGGCAGCTTGAAGAGCTCAAAAGAAGAGGGGCTCAGGATGTGACCTTGACCTTGAGCTCTGCCCTGGTCTCTGCTCATCTGGGAGCTGATGGTTTTGCATTGGAGAGTGGTTTGCTCTACTCCATGACAATGAGCAGGGGACCCAGGGGGCTGGGCCCCGGCCCCCACGCTGACTTGACTCTGGCTCCATCCTGGTGGCCCGGGTGTCCTCACTCTGATCACAACTTGGCTGACATCTCCCCTCTGCCCAGGTCAGGGCTGTGTGTTCTGCTTGATCAACACGTGGGTTCTGCCTCAGGCCGGAAGGAGCTGCCTGGGGAGGAGTCCGTGGGCTCCTGTTAAGTGGGGGCCCAGGAGGACACAGGTGCTTTGGGGCTGTTGGTCCTCGGTGCACCTAGGGCCCTCTCTTGTTGCAGGTACAGTGTCCTCGAGAGCTCTCAGCTGTGGTGTCTCCTCATTTCCTCCCTGGGTCACATGACCTGGGTGGTGCGGGGGAAGGCCTCCCTTCACAGAATCAGGAGAGAGGACACTTGCCCTGGTGACAGTCCGTGCTGCTCTATTGTCCCTGAGCTCCTCCCCTCCTTAGTCCTTTGGCCACAACTCAACACTTAGACACATAACAAACATCCCTTCTTCTTGGGTGGGACACAGGGCCACCCTGACAGTGCCGGGTGGCAGAGGGCGTACCGTCCCTGCAGTGGAGGGCAGTGGAGGGCTGCAGGAGAGGGGAAGGGCCGCTGGGTCAGTGTCCTGCCTGCCAATGGTGCTGAGCCTTAACTGGTTCAGCTGTGTGGACCCAGCTGCGCCCCAGACTGGACCAGCCATATCGCTCTCACCTCACAGACGGGGGTCAGAGGCCCAAAGTCCCTGGCAGGTACACACCAGCAGCAGGATTGGCGTGAGCTGGTGAGTGTGTGCATTAACATGTATGATGGCCGGGGTGGGTGTGCACGTGTGCGTATGCAGTTAAGTGTTTAAATCACACTACCCTCTATCCCTGGCTGAGCCACGGACCTGTGTGCACCAATAAGGACAAGAAACTCCAAGTCACGAGTCCCGAGGCCGTGGGAGGACTGTGCAGGGGGTCCTTCCCGGAGGGGGACCGTGGCAGAGAGCTGAGCCCCGGAGTTTTGAGTTCCTTTTCTCTGAGTGCCCCAGGGCCTGGCACGCGTAAGGTCCTGTCCCCGGCCCTTTGGTGGCTGGAACTGCTGCGGGGTCTCTAACCTGGTCTCATTCGCTCCCCGCAGAAGGCAGGTGGTGTCCTGAGGCTGGCTGCTCTGCTGGCACCAACCCAGGCACAGTCTGAGGTCCTCTGTGCTGGCCAGCTGAGCCGCCTCCCCATGAGGTTGCTTGTTGTCTGTGTCTGACGGCTGCCCAGGGGGCTGGTTCTTCCTGCTGGCCTTAGGGGACAGAGGTTGTGGGTCACCCACTCCAAGGTGCGAGGAGCCGCTCAAGTGGAAACCCAGGGGGCGGGAATCCCTCCTCCCAAGCCCATTGCTGACCTGACTTCCCTGCTGCATTATCTGCAGGGACACAGCTGTCCCCTCCCCTGTGGCTTGAGCCCCGGCACAGGTCCTGGGTGGGGTCTGGCCCTCCTCTGCCTGCCTGTCGGAGACGTGGGTTTCTTAAACTTGGGGAGAAAGCCCACCTTTTCGCTGGTTCGTGGCTGCTGTCCACCCAGCCAAACATTTTAAATTATCCTCGTTTAATTTGGCTAATTTAGAAGGAACGACTGCGATGATTTGCTCAAGTCCCAGAGTCTCATGGAGAGATATTAATATTCTGATTCCAAGAGGGATCTGTGTGAATTCCTCAGTTATAGATAACACAATTATATTCCTAAATTCTTCCCCTAAATTAGTACAGATGGTTAAAAATACTCTTGCCTTTTAATTAATCCTCTGAACAATAGGCTTATGAATACAAATGGATCATTATCCCCTCGCACAGACACGGTAGGTGGGAGGGCAGGAGACGCGGGCACATCCCACTGTGGTCCTGTCCCCAGGTCCTGGTGTCAGTGGGGAGGCGGGGCTGGGTGTTCACCAGGTTCTGGTGGCAGCCCAGGGGAAGGGACAGGGTCTCCCAGCCATCCGGTCACTTCCTGCTGGTTGTGAGGGTGTGTGGGGAGGAATTTCCCTACCCTCTGACATCTCTGGCTGAGGCTAAGAATTACATCGACACGGGACAGATTAACAGGAGAAGGACACACATTTATATTAGAATCGTCCACGTGCACAGGAGTCTGCCCAAGAAAACCAAGACCCACAGAGGAGCCGGAGCAGAAGGCTCACGCACCCATTAGACAGGACGTTTGTACAGAAAGGACGAGGCAAAGGTTCTGGCCAGAGGCAGAAACTCAGGGGAAGAGGGCTGATGGCAAAGAGTGAACGTCAGGGCTGGGGGTTGCTGCTAAACTGACCCTCACAGTTGATTTTCTGTTGCTAAAACTGAATACTCCACACCACATAATACAGAAAGAACAGAGGCTTATTGGCTCCTGGTTCTGGAGGGTGGGAAGGTCAAGGGTGTGGCACAGGTATCTGGTGAGGGCCTTCCTGCTGGGTTGTGACATGCTGAGACACGGTGAGCATGTTGCTCTTCTTACGAGGCCACCAGTGCCAAGGTGGGAACCCCCATGACCTCATCTGACCCTGATGTCTTACTCAGCGTCCATTGCTGTGACAAAATGCCCAAGACAAACAACTTAAAAAGAAGAAAGGCTTATTTTGCTCATGATTTCAGTCCCTGGTTGCTGTGGCCTGTGGCAAAGTGATACGCATGGAAGAAGCATGGAGTCACAGAGCTGCTCACCTCATGGTGGCTGGAAGGCAAGGAGAGAGACAAGGGCCCCAGGCCCCCAGCACCACCTTGGAGGGCACTCCTCCAGTGACCGGACCTCCTCCCACTGGGCCTCACATCTACAGGTTTCCATATCTCCCAGTAGTGCCTCCCCAGCCGGTGACCAAGCCCTAAACACACAGCCTTTGGAGGAAATCGAAGATCCAAACCATGACATTTGGGTCCTGCCCTGTCCCCATGTCTATCTCATAATGCAAAATGCAGAGCGTCAATCTCCGGGGCTCCCTAAAGTCTAAACAGTGCCAGAATTTGCCAAAAGCCGAGTCTCAAGTCTCCGAGACTCAAGGTAACTCCTAGCTATGGAAATCAAAAGAACAAGTTATATGATTCCAAGATACAGGGGAGCAGGGTAGGCATTCCTACTCCAAAAGGGAGGTATAAGGGAGTAGAGAAGGAGGACTGAACAAAGGCAAGATCAAGTCCAGCAGGGAAACATGAAATCCTGTAGCTCCATGTGTGGCACCCGGAGCACACAGTGGCAGCACGTGACCTCCAAAGTGTCCAGGCAGCGTCCCCCTGTGGCCTGGCTGCAGCCCGTGGCCTCTTTCTTGGGCCGGCCCTCCACAGTACCTGCGGCTGTTCTCAGCAAGCTCCGGGGTGCTGGCATCTCCGACTCCCTGGGGTCCACACTGCTGGGTTCGCTTCTCTTTCAGTTTCTCGCACCCCCCCGGCAGGGGTTGCTTGCAGGGATCCTGACCCTGCCACACCCTGCATGGCCTCCCTGGATTTCCTTGGAAATCCCAGAAGCCTCTAGGACCCCTGGCATTCTGCACATCTGCACACCAGGTCTGCCACTGGCCTGAACGGTCGCCGGCCTGCATGGACCACCACTGCAGCAGCTCCTGAGGGCTTGGATGGCCGAACACGGGGAAAAGATCCTGGGAAAATCATCCCTGGACAGCTCTGTGTGAGTATGCTGCCCTCCGTGGGTCTCTCTTCTCAGGCAAATCTCTGGACCTGCAAAGATGGGGTCTTGCTGATTCAAGAGATGCCCTCACAGTTTTCTTCCCGTTACCCAGTCCACAGTGCTCAGCTTGATTTTAATGGTGTTTATTTCTTTAGCAACCACAACCTCCTTGGATACAACTTTTAGTACTCCTTTTCTGGATATACAGCAAGTTTTTCAAATCTTTCGGCTTTGTATCTTGCTCCCAATTTTCACTGTAAATATGGATAAAGGCAACAACACCCATCCCACTGTCCGAATACTGTGCTGCCTTGAAATTTCCTACATAAATTAGTTCATCACCTTTAAATTTGGCCTCACACAAAGTCTCAGGGCGTGGACAAAACACAGGCAAGTTCTTTTCCAGAATGGAACATGAATGACCTCTAGTCCAAATCCCAATGGAGTCCTCATTCTTTCTGAAACCTCATCAACCTGACCTTTACTGTCTGCCTACCTGTCAGCATTCTGGTCTTCCGGGCCTGCACGAGAATCGAACATCAAGATCTGCTGATAGCAATCGGGGCTTTCTCTAACCTTCTCCTCCAGACTTTCCCAAACTCCCACTGTAAGGCAGTTCCAAAGGTGTCTGAATCACATCCTCAGATACAGTCACAGAAACAACCCTGCTTCCTGGTCCCGATTTTCTGTTAGTCAGCTTTCCATGACTGGGATAGACAAATGCCCGAGATAGATAAGGGGGACATCCTAAGGAGAACATGGCTATTTGGGTTCATGGTTTCAGACATTTCAGTCCATGGTCACTTCACCTTGTTGCTCTGGGTCTGTGGCCAGGCAGACCCCTCTGCTGAGCTGGAGGGTGGTTTTCAAACAGCAGAAGAAGCCTGGTGGGAACAGGTGCCCAGAGCCTCCCAGGGCCAAGCTCCACACAGGCGGCCCCAGACGGGCCCTGAGTTGACCTGGCAAATGTGGAAGGGGAGCAAGGAGAGGCTCCAGAAGCTCACGGAGTGTGCAGGAGTCCGGGGCAGGGGGCCAGCGTGCCCGAGGCGTGGCTGCACCGTATCCTCCAGGGTGCGCCTGTGCCTGTATGGGACGCCTGTCCCTCCTTCCACTGGCAGGTGGCCTGGGGTCCAGTGTTTAAGTTCTCGGCCTGTTTCCTACTTCACAGTAGTCCCTACTGTGAAGACTGGCGGGGGGACTCAGGGGCCAGTTCCCCCAAGCCCCCATTGTATACTGGGCACACGTGGGGCTGGGGCTCTCCCTCCAAGAAATGGCCATGCCTTGTGTTCAGCCAGCCTAGTCTGAGGGCTGCGTGACAGCTGTCCTTCTCCTCCTGTGGAGGCAAGACGGGGAGTGAGGGTGAGGGTGGGGGTGGGGGTGGGGGTGGGGGTGAGGGTGAGGGTGAGGGGTGAGGGTGGTGGTGGGGGTGGGGGTGAGGGTGGGGGTGAGGGTGAGGGTGGGGGTGGGGTTGAGGGGTGAGGGTAGGGGTGAGGGTGAGGGGTGAGGGTGAGGATGAGGGTAGGGGTGAGGGTGAGGGTGAGGGGTGAGGGTAGGGGTGAGGGTGAGGGTGAGGGGTGAGGGTGGGGGTGGGGGTGGGGGTGGGGGTGAGGGTGAGGGTGAGGGGTGAGGGTGAGGGTGGGGGTGGGTTTGAGGGGTGAGGGTGAGGGTGAGGGTGAGGGTTGAGGGTGAGGGTGAGGGTGGGGGTGGGGGTGAGAGTGAGGGTGAGGGGTGAGGGGTGAGGGTGAGGGTCAGGGGTGAGGGTGAGGGTGAGGGTGAGGGGTGAGAGGTGAGGGTGGGGGTGAGGGGTGAGGGTGAGGGTGAGGGTGGGGGTGTGGGTGGGGGTGGGGGTGGGGGTGAGCGGTGAGGGTGGGGGTGGGGGTGGGGGTGGGGGTGGGTGTGAGGGGTGAGGGTGAGGGTGAGGATGAGGGGTGAGAAGTCAGGGTGGGGGTGGGGGTGGGGGTGGGGGTGAGGGTTGAGGGTGAGGGTGAGGGTGGGGGTGGGGGTGGGGGTGAGGGTGGGGGTGAGGGTGAGGGGTGAGGGTGAGGATGAGGGTGAGGGATGAGGGTGAGGGTTGGGGTGGGGTTTGGGGGTGAGGGTGAGGGGTGAGGGGTGAGGGTGGGGGCGAGGGCGAGGGTGAGGGGTGAGGGTGAGGGTGGGGGTGGGGGTTGGGGGTGAGGGTGAGGGGTGAGGGGTGAGGGTGGGGGCGAGGGCGAGGGTGAGGGTAGGGGTGAGGGTCAGGGTGGGGGTGAGGGTGAGGGTGGGGGTGGGGGTGAAGGTAAGGGTGGGGGTGAGGGTGAGGGTGGGGGTGGGGGTGAGGTTGAGAGGTGAGGGTGAGGGGTGAGGGTGGGGGTGAGGGGTGAGGGTGAGGGGTGAGGGTGGGGGTGGGGGGTGAGGGTGAGGGTGAGGGGTGAGGGTGAAGGTGGGGGTGGGGGTGGGGTTGAGGGGTGAGGGTGAGGGTGAGGGTGAGGGTGAGGGTGAGGGGTGAGAGGTGAGGGTGGGGGTGAGGGGTGAGGGTGGGGGTGAGGGGTGAGGGTGAGAGGTGAGAGGTTCGGGTGGGAGTGGGGGTGAGGGTGAGGGGTGAGGGTGGGGGTGGGGGTGGGTGTGGGTGTGGGGGTGGGGGTGAGGGGTGAGGGTGGGGGTGGGGGTGGGGGTGAGGGGTGGGGGTGGGGGTGAGGGTGAGGGTGAGGGGTGAGGGGTGAGAGGTGAGTGTGGGGTTGGGTTTGGGGTGGGGGTGAGGGGTGAGGGTGGGGGTGGGGGTGGGTGTGGGGGTGAGGTGAGGGTTGAGGGTGGGGGTGGGGGTGGGGGTGGGGGTGAGCGGTGAGGGTGGGGGTGGGGGTGGGGGTGGGGGTGGTGGTGAGGGGTGAGGGTGGGGGTGGGGGTGGGGGTGGGGGTGGTGGTGAGGGGTGGGGTTGGGGGTGGGGGTGGTGGTGAGGGGTGAGGGTGGGGGTGGGGGTGGGGGTGAGGGTGAGGGGTGAGGGTGGGGGTGGGGGTGGGGGTGAGCGGTGAGGGTGGGGGTGGGGGTGGGGGTGGGGGTGGTGGTGAGGGGTGAGGGTGGGGGTGGGGGTGGGGGTGAGGGTGAGGGGTGAGGGTGAGTGGTGAGGGTGGGGGTCGGGGGTGAGGGTGAGGGTGTGGGGTGAGGGTGAGGGTGGGGGTGGGTTTGAGGGGTGAGGGTGAGGGTGAGGGTGAGGGGTGAGGGTGAGGGTGAGGGTGGGGGTGGGGGTGGAGGTGCGGTGAGGGGTGAGGGGTGAGGGGTGAGGGAGAGGGGTGAGGGTGAGAGTGAGGGTGAGGGGTGAGAGGTGAGGGTGGGGGTGAGGGGTGAGGGTGAAGGTGAGAGGTGAGAGGTGGGGTGGGGGTGGGGGTGAGGGGTGAGGGTGGGGGTGGGGGTGGTGGTGGTGGTGAGGGGTGAGGGTGGGGGTGGGGGTGAAGGTGGGGGTGGGGGTGAGGGTGAGGGGTGAGAGGTGAGGGTGGGGTGGGGATGGGGGTGGGGGTGAGGGTGAGGGGTGAGGGTGGGGGTGGGGGTGGGGGTGGGTGTGGGTGTGGGGTGGGGGTGAGGGGTGAGGGTGGTGGTGGGGGTGGGGGTGAGGGTGGGGGTGAGGGTGACGGTGAGGGGTGAGAGGTGAGGGTGAGGGTGGGGTGGGGTTGAGGGGTGAGGGTGAGTGTGAGGGTGAGGGTGAGGGTGAGGGTGGGGGTGAGGTTGAGGTTGGGGGTGGGGGTGAGGGTGAGGGTTGAGGGTGAGGGTGGGGGTGGGGGTGGGGGTGAGGGTGAGGGTGAGGGGTAGGGTTGAGGGTGAGGGTGAGGGGTGAGGTGAGGGTGAGAGGTGAGAGGTTCCGGTGGGGGTGGGGGTGAGGGGTGAGGGGTGAGGGTGGGGGTGGGTGTGAGTGTGGGTGTGGGTGTGGGGGTGAGGGGTGAGGGTGGGGGTGGGGGTGGGGGTGAGGGGTGGGGGTGAGGGTGAGGGTGAGGGTGAGGGGTGAGGGGTGAGAGGTGAGTGTGGGGGTGGGGGTTGGGGTGGGGGTGAGGGGTGAGGGTGGGGGTGGGGGTGGGTGTGGGGGTGAGGGTGAGGGTTGAGGGTGGGGGTGGGGGTGGGGGTGGGAGTGAGCGGTGAGGGTGGGGGTGAGGGGTGAGGGGTGAGGGTGAGGGTGAGGGGTGGGGGTGAGGGTGAGGGGTGAGGGTGAGGATGAGGGTGAGGGGTGAGGGTGAGGGTGGGGGTGGGGGTTGGGGGTGAGGGTGAGGGGTGAGGGGTGAGGGTGTGGGTGTGGGTGGGGGTGGGGGTGAGGGGTGAGGGTGAGGGGTGAGGGTGAGGGTGAGGGTGAGGGGTGAGAGGTGAGGGTTGGGGTGGGGGTGGGGCTGGGGGTGAGGGGTGAGGGTGGGGGTGGGGGTGGGTGTGGGGGTGAGGGTGAGGGTTGAGGGTGGAGGTGGGGGTGGGGGTGGGGGTGGGGGTGAGGGTGAGGGTGAGGGGTGAGGGGTGAGGGTGAGGGTGAGGGGTGATGGTGAGGGTGAGGGTGAGGGGTGAGAGGTGAGGGTGAGGGTGGGGGTGGGGTGGGGGTGGGGGTGGGGGTGAGAGGTGAGGGTGGGGGTGGGGGTGGGGGTGGGGGTGGGGTTTGAGGGGTGAGGGTGAGGGTGAGGGTGGGGGTGGGGTTGGGGTGGGGGTGAGGGTGAGGGGTGAGGGGTGAGGGTGAGGGTGAGGGTGAGGGGTGAGGGTGTGGGTGAGGGTGAGGGTGGGCGTGGGGTTGAGGGGTGAGGGTGAGGGTGAGGGTGGGGGTGAGGTTGAGGTTGGGGGTGGGGGTGAGGATGAGAGGTGAGGGTGAGGGGTGAGGGTGGGGGTGGGGGTGGGGGTGAGGGGTGAGGGTGAGGGGTGAGGGTGGGGGTGGGGGGTGAGGGTGACGGTGAGGGGTGAGGGTGAGGGTGAGGGCGGGGGGTGAGGGTGAGGGTTGGGTTGGGGGTGATGGTGAGAGGTGAGAGTGAGGGGTGAGGGTGGGGGTGGGGGTGGGGGTGAGGGGTGAGGGTGAGGGGTGAGGGTGGGGGTGAGGGGTGAGAGGTGAGGATGAGGGTGGGGGTGGGGTTGAGGGGTGAGGGTGAGGGTGAGGGTGAGGGTGAGGGTGAGGTGTGAGAGGTGAGGGTGAGAGGTGAGGGGTGAGAGGTGAGGGTGGGGGTGAGGGGTGAGGGGTGAGGGTGAGGGTGAGAGGTGAGAGGTGGGGGTGAGGGTGAGTGTGGGGGTGGGGGTGAGTGTGAGGGGTGAGGGGTGAGGGGTGAGGGGTGAGGGTTGAGGGTGAGGGTGAGGGTGAGTGTGGGGGTGGGGGTGGGGGTGAGGGTGAGGGGTGAGGGGTGAGGGGTGAGGGTGAGGGTGAGGGGTGAGGGTGAGGCTGAGGGTGAGGGTGAGAGGTGAGAGGTGGGCGTGGGGGTGGGGTTGAGGGGTGAGGGTGGGGGTGGGGGTGGGGGTGGGGGTGGGGGTGAGCGGTGAGGGGTGGGGGTGAGGGTGAGGGTGGGGGTGGGGGTGAGGGTGAGGGTGAGGATGAGGGGTGAGAGGTGAGGGTGGGGGTGGGGGTGGGGTGAGGGTGAGGGTGGGGGTGGGGGTGGGGGTGGGGGTGAGGGTGGGGGTGAGGGTGAGGGGTGAGGGGTGGTGTTGAGGGTGAGGGGTGAGGGTGAGGATGAGGGTCAGGGGTGAGGGTGAGGGTGGGGGTGGGGGTTGGAGGTGAGGGTGAGGGGTGAGGGTGGGGGTGGGGGTGGGGGTGAGGGTGAGGGGTGAGGGTTGGGTGGGGGTGGGGGTGGGGGTGAGGGTGAGGGTGAGGGGTGAGGGGTGGGGTTGAGGGTGAGGGGTGAGGGTGAGGATGAGGGTGAGGGGTGAGGGTGAGGGTGGGGGTGGGGGTTGGGGGTGAGGGTGAGGGTGAGGGGTGAGGGTGGGGGCGAGGGCGAGGGCGGGGGTGAGGGTGAGGGTGCCTGTGGGGGTGAGGGTGGGGGTGAGGGTGAGGGGTGAGGGTGGGGGTGGGGGTGGGGGTGAGGGGTGAGGGTGAGGGGTGAGGGTGGGGGTGGCGGTGGGCGTGAGGGGTGAGGGTGAGGGGTGAGGGTGGGGGTGGGGGGTGAGGGTGAGGGTGAGGGTAAGGGTGAGTGTTGAGGGTGAGGGTGAGGGTGGGGGTGGGGGTGGGGGTGAGGGTGAGGGGTGAGAGGTGAGGGTGGGGGTGGGGGTGGGGGTGAGGGTGAGGGGTGAGGGTGGGGGTGGGGGTGGGGGTGGGGGTGAGGGTGGGGGTGAGGGTGAGGGGTGAGGGGTGGTGTTGAGGGTGAGGGGTGAGGGTGAGGATGAGGGTGAGGGGTGAGGGTGAGGGATGAGGGTGGGGGTGGGGGGTGAGGGTGAGGGTGAGGGGTGAGGGTGAAGGTGGGGGTGGGGGTGGGGTTGAGGGGTGAGGGTGAGGGTGAGGGTGAGGGTGAGAGGTGAGGGTGGGGTGAGGGGGTGGGGGTGAGGGGT